>NC_031986.2:21459435-21780435 GCF_001858045.2 Oreochromis niloticus
TTTCAGAATTTGGTCTAAAGTCATACGAGGTAAAGCCAGCGATGGTAAAAGAGAAAAAAAGAATATACACAGACATTATTCATTGCCAGTAGTTCTTCCCACTATGTAGCTGGTAATCCTTCTATATTCCTAACTCATTTGGCAGCTCACGTTGCCCCTCGCCTGGCATCTAAAGTCTTTGATGTAGTCAACAGACACCAGGTGAGCACCGGGGTAACCTGTGTTTGAGAAATCTGTGGGCTGCCCTCTCTACACCTCTCTCTTTTTCCCATCCTTTTGTGTCTGTCCATCTCTCTCTGCCAGTTAATGAGCCATGCAGGACTGCCATCATTCTGTGTAGTCATGTAGAGAGTCAGAGAGAGAGAGAGAGAGCGCAAGGAAAGAAAACAGAGAAGGGGGGAAAAAAGAGCTGGAGAGACAGAAAACAGGTGAGACAGTGAGAGAAGAGAGTGGGGACACGATGTTTTCCCTCACCTCCTCCCTAATCAGGCCCGTCTCCCTACCAAACACCACACGGCAATTAGACCTGACAGTACTCCGACTTCCACAATCCCACCAGGACTACACGTTCAAACGCTCAAATAAACACGAGGAGGGGAAAACGCCTGAAAGCCGGCACGACTTCAAGAAAACAGAGCTGCTGATAGCAGAGAAGCAAAATCTCAAAACTATAAAGGCAGAGAGAATAAAAAGAGCACTTAAATCTCGGTGTCCCATCGTGCATGGCCAGATGTTTCGCAGGAACGCGGTCACGACTGTGTGGGGTGCGCACGAGCACTCTGCAAATCCCCAGAGGACGCCTTTGGAAAAGTAGGATGATACAGTCAAGCCCGCTTGCATGAACAGTGAGCTAATTGGGATAATTAGTTTGTTACCTTGCTCGTTATTGCATTTTAATGTGGATTCCAAATGATCAGGAGGGGAGGAGTGGGATGTATGTTTTTATGTTTTATGTGCGTCTGCGCCTCTCGCGCCACACGGGCGGCGCGCCTTTAGACATTTATATTTTTGGCAATTAGCTCACGCCTGTATGCACGACGGCTCGCGTTGAGCGAGCAGGTAAAGCGTCACAGGAAGTTACACTCAAGTGTGGCAAAACTCACACAACTAAACATTCATCTGTGGGTGTGCTGAATGCATTTCGAGACTCGTTTTGTGAAGCGATTAGCATTTTCTGTGCCAAATTCATTTTTTTCCCATTGTGGTGAAATATCTACCGCCATGTCAGTTAATGATTTTCTACATTTTCCAAGCATCCCCTTTCAACAACTTCCAGAGAAGGGACATATAAACTTGTTGCATTCAGCTGAGGGTTAAGTGTGTGGGCGAGGAGAGCAATAGTGATGGTTAAAAAAAAGACAGAAACAATTTTTCCAGTTGCTGTATCTCTGTCAAACTCCAGCATATGTTGGGGTTGAACTGAAATATGGACGGCCAACAAACAGACGGGACAACTCTGCCTCCTCCACGGTCGATTAATGTCTTAATGACGTTTAACATCGGCGGAAAATTGTGGGTTTAGAAAGATTTCGTTGTGCTTTAATTCAAAAGGAAGTGATACCTAAAACTGAATGTTTTTGCCATCAAAAATGTACAAAAATACAGTTGCTGTAGTGGAAAAATCTCAATGTGACATTGGCTGCATTTGATAGCAGACTAAGAGAAGAACTTTGGCAAACAAAAAAGTGGATTCATGAATCCCAACAGTGGTAAATGGTGGTAACTTTTGGTAAAAGCTGATTCCTATAAAAAACAAGCCAAACAACAGGTGCTGTTGATGGGAACAACTTGTGGTCGTCACAACAAAAGGACAAGTCCTGTTTCCATGATATCGATTTCTCATCGCCTCTTTAATTTTCTTGTAAACCTGCTTAAACCTCATTTTTCTCTGCTGTGTTTTATGGAACCTTGCAGAAAGTTGATGTATTGCTAGCTTGGATTTTTAGCAGTCAAAATCGTGTTTTAGTTACTTGCATCTGTTCCATATGAGCTCAGAAAATCCTGAAGCTCGGTCAGTTGCGTCTCCTTCTTGAGTACCACTGTTTAATTGTGTATTTGAAGTAAGTCGGAATTTCTGAGTTCCCAGAAGAAAGTTTTAGCTGGCGTGCCCCCTCGACTTGGAAAGTCAGAGCAGCCCCACTAACCCCAACTTAGCAAGATGGCAGCAGTGAATGGAAACGGTAGTGATTTTTGACTTACGGAGTCATACGGAGAGAAGACTGACCAGGCTCTATCCATGACATGTATCACATGTATCACAAGTAATGCATGAATTTCTCAACCTTGCTAATGAAACAAAACAAATCCTTGTTCTCGCGCTTTTCTAACTTTAATACTGAAATGCATTACTGACATCTGACTTCTGAGGCAACTGGAGACGGCATAAATTTGATGCTGAGAGCTGTTGTTTATGGTGCTATTATATTATACAGTTTACACTATTTTTTAAAACACCACATTCATTTTCATTCATGGCCTGAAATATGGGATATATTAGGTATGTCGTATTTTTCACTTAAGTTCCCTTTTATGCTGAGACATTCTTGGGGCATCAGATTTTTCCATTTTGCCAAAGCCGACCTCGTGTCAGTTCTCAAATTTATGACAAAACATTTCATATTTATGAAGCAAAACTGTCAAAATTTAGACAAAATTGTCAAAATATGAGGAAAAATTGTCCAAGTCTGAGTACAAAAATTCAAAATTTCGAAGGAAAGTTATGTGAAGGAAAATAAAATTGTCCACTTTATTAAAAAGTTGCTGGATCAGTCAGTTAAATGAACTACATGCACAGCTTCCACAGATGCTTTTGTAACAGGGCAGTTTTCCCTCCTAACTACTGTTATCGGAGCGTCCCAAAACTCCTTGTGTGCAACAGACATGAAAGAAATGGCAAGCTGGATAACAGTGCAGAGGCAAGTGCCTTAGTTCGGCCGATGATAGCAAAGATATGTGCGCGTGTGTGTCACCACTGAAGCCCCCTATCCCCCCTCTTGAAGAAGCCATTTCAGCCGCACACATCAATAGCCCACTCTCAAGAGCAAAGCACAGCAATAATTCCAGATAAATCATTCCCTTACTGAGCCACTTGCTGCGTTCAAACGCACCCGTGACCTTCAGCTCTGGCTCTTTCTACATCATATAGCCCGGGAATATAAAAGCTGATTAGCTCAGAACATTTTTGATACGTTTGTTCGAAGGCAATGCACTAATGAGGCGTTGCAGGATGCGGGCAGCCACCGACTTTCCTTTTGGAGATGTTTTTTTCCTCGCCAGAGGAGCATAATACACTGCTAATGGCATCTCCTTCACAAATGGACAAATAAAAAAGGAGAGATGAAGTACAATATTGCTTTACCATATCAAAGGAAGTGGCATCCACGGACTGTGCAGCTGTCTGTTGGCATGTTGATGGGCGAGCGGGAGTGTTGACTTCTATAGAAATGATGTGCGTCAAGAGAGAGAGTTACAGAAGCTGCTGGAGCAAGAAAAAGAGAGGGAGAGAGAGAGAGAGATAAACAGTGAATTAGACGATGAATACACACAGCCAGACAAATAAAGAGAGCAGAATTTAAAAAACACACCAGACCAACAGGCAAAATGATATTAAATGGAGTCATGTAGGAGGAGGAAAGCCTCAAAGAGCGTGTGTGGACACTACGGAAAACAAATTGCACATTAAAGAAAGCATGACTCTTTAAACTTTGTGTAGTTTTATTCACAGTTACTCTGCTGATGGAGATTTACTCTGCTGTGTCTTTGTGTCACTCATAATGAAGATGGATGCCTGCAGAAGTAACACCACGTACAGTGGAAGAGCCTTCACTGCTGCAGCAGTGAACTTTAACCCTTTATGTCCATGTTAGGTGCCCATTCATTCATTGCTGGGCGACTCCAACACTATATGTTCAGGTGTGCTGTGCTAAGTAAACAGTCGCTCTGTGCTCAGCCACATGTCTGCAGTAAATACATGGATATCTGCTCACCAAACACTCTAATCACCCTCCTTTTTGCCTTTACACCGTGTACGTTTTTATATTAAACTCACTTCAGCTCGACTCGGTTGCTTTACTCGCCGTTTTCGAGCGTTACTTGGAAAACGCATCAGTTGTTTCCCAGCCTATGAGCTACAGGTGGATGTATGATTGGTTGAAACCAACTCATCCGGATTCACGGGGGACTTCCAAACTTCAGCGACGATGAACTGTTTATGATTCGTCACAAGTTGTGATTTTCAAACAGCAAGGTTAAAAATTGTAGATCCGGCTGCTTAAATATCGTCCCCTCTCCAACCCCGGCTTTTGTTATCCAGCATCACACCAAAACAAGCCTCATGATGTCTGGACTACAAAGCAGAGGACTAAGCCGAGGGTTAGCGAGGTATGTTGAGCCTAAAACTGGAGGTTTTGGTGTCTCGTAGTACTATTTGAATCAAGATCATTTTCTCAGCGACTGAAGGATAAATGTTAGAATCATCTTGTGACCTACGATGGACGCTCACCTCGCCTTATTTAAACCTCCTTTATGCACAGGTGATATAACGTGTCCCAACTTTACATTTTCTATAACAAAGTGCACACATTTAACTAAATCAAGCTCATTTAATTTAATCTTTCTGAGTACTTGCCTCCATTTTTAGCGTGATTATTATGACTGGAGATGAATGGAGTGGTGGTACTGTCAGCAATCAGCAGAAAAATGAGTCCTTTTCTATTACACTACCCTTTTCTTTTACTCTCTCTTTTTTTTAACTGTACTCTCTTCCTGCCTGAGACACTCGCTAGTACGACTTATTTTTTTGCAGACAGCCCCCACAGGACCACAGTTTTTCGCCTCTCTGTACGCAGAGACGATGGGAGACTCTCACTCGAGGGCTGCCTCCGAGGGGAAAGAATTTCTACTTTGTTCTGGCAGAAAGCACTCTGTGGGGAAACATGTCTGAAAGGCCCACGTAATTAGAGGAGAGAGTGAAATGTAAAGACAAACTCTGCTTTAGATAGAACTCGAAATAGTAATTCAGCTCAGGCACTTTCTAACGCTGCACATTTGTGGAAGTACCCAGAATGCGTTGAGATCCTTTAAGATGAGGTGGGGACGAGGCCTTGAGGAAAGGAAAGAAAATAATTTTCCATGCAAATGATAACTTGTAGAGATGAGTATATCTTAAAATAAAGGTTGCATGGAGACAAAACATGATATGTTGAATGATAAAATACATAAAAGGTCAAACTCTTAAAAATTCCCATCACAGAAATAACTGTTTAACCAGAGCGGGTAAGAGCATATATATGTCATAACTATGTAACTGCTGCTTATTAACACAATACGATTACAGGCCTGTACATGTAACTCAGTGGTACATTCCTCCCAGGGGTGGACGTCCAGTAAAATTCACCTTAAGGTCACGTCGTACACGTGTTTCTTGAAAAAGTGTTTGCCCACATCCTGACTTCTTATTGTTTACATATTTGTCATCAAAAAAATGTTAATACTAGACAACGATAACACGAGTGAATGCAAAATGCTGTTTTTAAATTATGATTTCATCTATTAAGGGAGACAGCTCATCAAATCCACATGGCCCTGTGTGAAAAACTAACTGCCCCCTAAACCTAATAACTGGTTGTGCCGTCCTTGGCAGCAAGAGCTGCAATCAAGTGTTTGTGATAACTGGAAATCATTTTTTCACACCACCATGAAGGAATTATTGACAAAGTCTCTTTAAAGTCTTTAAAAAGAAGAGCTTAGTTTTGCAGAGCTGCATATGAACAAACCACAAGACCTTTGGAACAGTGTGCTTTGGAGAGATGAGACCAAAGTGGAGATGTTTGGTCATGAAGCACAAAGCCAAACCAGACCTTACACCAGCTGTCAGCACGGTGGTGGAAGGGTCATGATTTTGGTTTGTTTTGCAGACACAGGACCTAGACACCTTACAGTCACTGATCAATCATGAATTCCTCTGTATACCAAAGTAGTCAAAATGCGAGGACATCTATCTGACAGATAAAGATTGGACCAAACTGGGTCGTGCAACAAGACAATGATCCCAACTCAGCAGCAAATCTACAAGAGAATGACTGAAAAAGAAAAGAATCAAAGTGCTGCAACGAACACAAGTCCAGACATGAACCTGACTGAGATGCTCTGGTGGGACCTTAAGAGAGATGTGAATAAACATCAATGAACTGAGTAGACCAAACTTGCTCCACAACAGTGTGAGAGACTGATAATGTCACAGAAAATAGTTACTTTAGTTTAGAGTCCTGTGAAAACCTTTTTCACTACTGTAACTGTGTAAATTCATGTCTTATCTCAAAATCACATTAAATATTATTGTGATTTTGATAGGGGGAATTTCATGGCAAACAACAATCCAGTTCAGAGAGAAAATCTGCAGTTTAGCCCAAACTGTGATGCAAGGCATAAATTCCCTCAGTGACACCCTTCTCCAACCCACCGCCAACCTTCAGCGGCACATAGACGCACACATGCACGCACACTCTCTCACAGGCACACACCTTGTACTGTCTTCAGCTATGCTCAATTATTAATGGATAAACAAAGAGCCGTGAACTGTGATGGGCTGTCGGCAGATATTTTCCCCTCTCATATCTTGGAGGCCTAGGAAACATACACGAGAGCTGGCACTGTAAAGAGGGAGGAGAAGCTTAAGGTCAAACCCACTCACCGCTTGGGATGCTTGCACACACACACACACACACACACACACACATAAGCAGATGAGCATGTATTCACAAAACAGATACAAACAAACAGAAATCTGCGAGGAGCACAGAGTCTAAAAATGTCAGAGGGATGTGCTTGTGTGTGTGCAGAGAGAGAAAAGTCTGTGAGTCTTGGAGAGAAGTGGAGCAGATAGCTCATTTCCTCTACTGAGACGGTTAGCTGCCTCCTCTCTCAGGAGCTTGGCTAGCCAAGTGAAGAGCGTGTGCGTGCGCGTGCGAGCGTCCGACAGGCAACAGACTCTCCTGGGTAAGGCAGGATGATGTAAGGCCAGTTCATCGGCTTCTTTTCATGCAGCAGCAGTTCTTTAAAAGGTTTAGCAGCTCTTACAGGTAAACAAAACAACAACAATAGTTTCAGTTACTGCATTTTAACAATACCAGAGACCACAGCAGGAGAGATGATAAAAGAAATTCCTGCAGCATAGTCTCCCCTGCCGAGGTTTCTGTTTATCATTGTGGTTGTTTTGGTAATTTACAGGAAAGGCTGCTTTGTTGATATCACCGCGTCCCTGCATTAACTGGGAAGTGACTCAAATGAGCCATGATGTCATTCTATGCTTTCTGTTAGCAGCGCGGCCTCCGTTTCAGCCGTCTGTCTCTCAGTGTGTTTGTCGGTCTGTCTTTCCTTCTGTTTCGTTTTCCTCAGAGTTTGCAAACACACACACACACATCAGATCTGTGTGGTTTGGCTCGTTTACTGTAATGATGATGTTGTCATAGCAATGATGCAGGTGTGCACATGCTGGCTCAGGTCTTTTTTGTTTTCTTGTTTTTTAACCATAAAGTAAATATCATCTCTTTATTTAATCGTTGCAATGGAAATGCATCAGTGTACTTTCCATATGTCTCTGAACAAGTTCCTTTTTTGGACTTAATGTCCTCTGTTTTATTCGTGGTTATTTGAATACTTTTGTTACAGAATTTGTGAAAATACATTTACGGGCATTAGTTATCGCTTTAATGCTTTTACAGATGTTTTTACTAATAGTCTGTTAAAACATTTAGTTTCCCGGTCTAAAAAGCTGTATTTTTATGATGGCCAGCAGGGGGCGACTCCTCTGTTTACAGACTGTAGACTGATTCAATAGAAGCCTCAGAGAAAATGACCCTACTTCTCCCCTGATATATGAATTTAACGTTTACAGTTACAAACTCAATTACTGGTTCTATGGTGGCCCTAAAAGGTCAAATGGAGTGCAATGTACGAAAAAGCATAAAGCACATTAAAAAAAGAAATCTGAAGCTGAATAAAGATGTTGCAAATGCTAAAACAAAACCAGAAAAAATAAACTAAAATTTATCAAACTAAACAGAATTGTAGAAGGTGATAACGTGATGGACCAACTACGGAAGTGACAAGCTAATGGTAAATGGCTAACAGCAAAAATGTATTGTCAAAGTTAAGTCAAAATTTTGAGCTACCTCTAAATTTCAGCATGCTTCGGCGTAGGGTTTCAGAAGCTTTACAGTGTCTGTGTGTCATAGATTTAAAACAGCAGCATAAATCCACCGAGGGAATGTTTGGCTTTTCCACCTCTCGCTAGCCAAAACTAACATGCTAGTTAATACCAGCTATGTGTTACCATAAAGAGTTTAAAAGCTGGATGTAGCTTCCAGGTGTGAAAAGGGAAGCCAATGTGAAAAGTGCCTTAAGCCTGCATTCTGTTAAATGGTCACAAGGAGGGTTGCAAAAACAGGTCCGGTTGAATAGACGTCTACAGGAAAAACAGTTTTCTTTAAAAAATAACGTCATGATGAGTGGACATGCTCATTGTTAATAGGGAGATAACCAGTTGAAAAGATTAACAGACTCTGTGCTTCATAAGTGTAGTAAACAAATGGATGAAAATGGCTGAGTCTCTATTTTCATTTTTTTTTAAATACTGCTTAAAATTAACCAGAAACAAGGACTTTTCAGCTAGTCCTGGACTATGGTTGTATGACAGCTGGTATAAATGAAAAGGCACCAAACAGTTCACCTTAAAGAAAACACTTTTATTGGTGCAACACATTCATCTATCATCCATCCGTTTGTCCATCCTTCCATCCATCTGTCTATCTGTTCATTTATCTATCATCCATCCATTAATTCGTCTTTCCTTCATCCATCTGTTTGTCCGTACATCCATCCATCCATTCATTAATTTCTCCATTCATCTCTCCTTTCATTCATTTGTCTGCCCATCCAGCCTTATCCAGATCCAGATATCCTTCTAGAAACAGGGATGCTGTTGAGGGAATTTTCAGCCTTGGCAAACTGTTCTCGTTTAAATTAAACATCAAAAAAACTTCAGCTTTACAAATGTATTTCACATGCCACCAAGGATGTACAACCTGTCTTAAACTAACGAACCAACACAAGCTGAAGCAGATCAGAATGCCACTGCTGCTCTGCCAACACTCTAACACACACAAACAGCATGTGTATCACATGCACATACCATGCACACAGTAAGAAAAACACTCCAGTAAGTCCCCCTCAGCTGTGCACACACAAATCCATCAAACTGAGGCGTACATCTTCGACTTGTTAAGGTACTATTTGTCAGCTGCTCCTGGAGTGGCTGTGTGACTCCGCCACTAATTGCCACTGGTGCTAAATTTAGTAAGGGAGATATGAATCCTTCTGATCAGAAGCACTGAATCTAAGAAAAAAAAAATGCTCTCAGCCTCGCAGGCAAGTTTACCCGCCTCTCTCGCGCTCTCCCCCATCTTCCTGCCACTGGGGAATAGGTGAACTATTCCATATGTCAGCCTTGTCAATCAGCAGCAGAAATATGGGAAAAGCTTCCTCTCCCTTGCCTTCTCTCTCTCTTCCCTTCCCCTCCACCTCCTTCTTTTCCATTTCTTTCTTTTCCCGCCAAAGATCCTGGGTAGATGTTGTTCCACTCTCTTAGAATTCTGCCAGTGCACGAGTGTGTGTTTATTTATTTCCATGTCATCATGGGTGGTTTGGAACCTCAAGACAAGAAGGGAATATTAATCAAAACAATCTCAGCTAGGAATTTTAATTGTGATATTAATCAATCTTTGTAAATGAGGCGAGGGCTTGTCAAAGCTCTAACGTGTCAGATTAGGAAGATGTTGCTTATGTGAAATAAAATAAAGTTGTTTTTTTTACACATCAAAATAATTTCATGATGTCCCTCTCGGCTTTTAACCTTTTATTTCTGTCAGTCACACACTGGTCTGAGCAGCACTTGCCATTATAGGTTGGTTGCACTGATGCCAATACGTCATCATCTCATCAAATTGCTGTTTTGCTAGCTATCCAGCCAGTGACAGAAAGCAGTGCCGTCTGTTTGCTGATTGATGACACAGGCTGTACTTCGACTTCCATCATAACTCACAAACTTTGGCGGTACATTGAAAGTTTTGCCTGCAATCAGGTTTAGGGCAGATCAACTTTATCTATGGCAAAAAAAAAAAAGCTCTATTTTGTGGAGCATCAATAAATATTCTGCTTTGATCTGTTGCGGTGACGTGCTGCCATCCAGAAGGCTCTTATTTTAATTAATACATTTTTCATGATGCGGGTGAATGGTTAATAAAGGGCTTTGTGAGGAGATTGATCTCCTTGAAAAGAACATCCATAAAGGACACAAATCATACTAAAAGCACTGTCTAAACAAGACACAATAAAGGCCAAGGATGCACAGAGAATGAATGTGCAGCAGCTTTCAAAAGATTTCACTGCATCAGGGTCTTCTTGTTTCTCCTTCTGATACCTATGATTCATACAAGATTTCACATACCTTTTAATCACCCGTTAGATAAACAGGGAGCTCTGTAAAAGTTAAGGTTGCAGTGAGTGTAAGAGTGTGCATGAAACACATTATACACATGATGGATTTAAAGCTGACAAGTAACAGCATGTTTGTGGCAAACGGGTTAAAAATAACTGCAGTGGAGCAACACGCCAAATATATAACTTCTTCCTAGAAAGCATGAGATGTGTTTTGCACCCAAACCAAGGCTACCAACAGTGGTCTAAGTATCATTATTAGGTGTAAAATAATCTCCGTCAGTAGTACCCGTCTCTCCTCGATGATTCTTGTTGCGCCTCTTGTTGCGTCTGTTTCATTAGGATGAATCCGACACCCACACTTGGAGGCATCAGCATATTACTTGTCAACAAGTACCACAGTCTCTGGTGAATCATATGTTCACAACTATCCTCTCTCACAGACACTTTGACTTTTGAGGTGATGTGTTGAACTAAGGTCTAAGAAGCCATCCATTAATAGTGTTCTGCAACTGGATATCACTGGTTTAACGGTAAAACTGAGTGAGATTCAGGGACTTTTTCTGTATTTTTGACAAAGTGTTTCTGTGTTTCAACCAGCCCAGACATGGTGGGGGCAACAACCCTGATTAGTCAAGTTTAACAATGGCTACTATGAGTGCTGTTGACCAAGCAGGATGGTGGTATTGGTGGAAACTGTGCTACAGTTGGCCAAAGACAAAGGAAGAGGAGGGGGGAAAGGCAAATTTGGAGGCATGAGCGTGAAAGAACGGCAGGAGTTTGGAGGAGATTGATTAACACTGGTAAAAGGAAATAGCTGGATGATATGATGGAGAGAAGGAAGACATATATAATGAGTGTGCAAGACACCAAGCAGAAAGGAAACGAGGCCGGGAGTACTGGAGGTGGAATCAAAGTGTTCTTCCATGGTGAAGATATGAATCTCAGTGGGGATGGGGTAATCATGAAACATTCTGCATGGGAGAGAAGAATGGCAACACAGCTTAACTACAGCTCTATAAAACTACAACTTTATAGTTTTCTTATATTAGAGGGAAATGTTGGGGAAAAGTTCTAAAGTTCTATTTTGAAGCCATGATTATAGCATTTTAGTTGCAGCCACGTTGCTCTTTTAGAGTCAAAAGTGAGTTACACTAGAATCCATAAACTGTATATTGTATATTGCACTTGCTAATTAGTGCCAAGTAGCATACTATTGAAATAGTAGAAATTAACTCACCAAACTGGAGCACAGCCTTCTCAGTTTGGCTGTTAGCTGAATTAATCACAGAAGAAGGAAATATTATTTGCCAGATCATGAGGAAAGTTACAAAAAAATCACTGTTCAAAAAATGATAGTTCAGAGGTCCAGCTTAGGTACTTATGTTAGATGATGTAAGGCCTGGCAGATAGCTACCATTTACATCCACAGTAATGGAAACTTTAAATTTTTAACACAGTTAAAACAGGTGGCTATATAAATCTTAAACTGCCCCTGCTGTTGTCACAAAGGAATAACTTAAGTACAGAGACAATAAACATTTTTGCACCAGGCTTTAAAAATGTTTGTTTGATGCATTTTAACATGGGAGTCTATGGGGATTGTCTCACTTTTAGAACCGGCCTCAAGTGGCCACACGAGGAACAGTTTCTGACATGAAGTCACTTGGATGAGTGATGAAACATTTCTCCCACTGAAAGGGCAACATCCAGATGAAGACAATCAACCTCTTTTAGATCAGTCCCTCTTATTTTTTGCTTATGCAGCGATGACTGTGATCAGAATTACTTGCTGGTGCTAAAATGTGTCCACGTGGGAAAAACTGTTGGGGGTTTTTTGGCCAGAGGGGCTGTGCCCTCCCCTAAGACACCCTGTTGGTTCCGCCCATGCAATTTGCCTTTGTTCTGCATCTCTACTTAATCAAGAAAAGGAAAATGTCCCCCAAAACCAAGCTACTTCTCTTTGCGAAGTGCAAACCCATTGATAGCAACAAGGTGAGTATGTGAGTGCAACTGAAACCTGATAGTGCCATTGGAAAGTCGATGTCACACGACAAACACAATCTGCCTTGGTATCTGCAGCAGTGAGACAGAGGCACAACCCGCTAATTGAACCCACAAATGTAAGGCATACTTCCACCAGCTGTGTTTAGTGTTTTCTTATAAACCTCAGCATCTCTCAGACACACCCACATGCAAACAGTTGCCATACACACACACTCAGTCACACAGTGAGAGAGAGGAAAGAAGAGCGAGTGCCGGATGAGACATCGAGAGCGATGATATCACAAATCACAGGGACAATCAAGACGGTGTCATCTCCAAGCCGTGGACGAACAGGCTGTTAACAACAACAACAAGAAGAGATGATGGAAATCATTTCCTGAAGGATCTCCTGTTGTACACCATCAGACAGAATATCTATCCCGCCTATTACTTTATGACAAAATGCTGCATGTTGATGAGATGTTATAATAAGTATATGATTCCTGTCATGTACGCTGAGTTGCGGCGGGATGAATGCTCAAAGAGAGACTGTTTTGATCAGCTTTCGCGGCGTTGTATGGTAATGCAAAATAAGACATGGACACTGGACAGTGGAAACAAGATATTTAGTATTCGTTCAGCATGAAAGCAACTGTCGTCTTAGCAGTGTTTTCTTTTTATATTTGCAATAAATGTGACAAAACATAGACTATATTTTTACACAGTTGGCGTAAAGTTTTGAAGCAACAGAGGCTTCACGCTACACTGAGAGCTCAATGTCCAACCTAATGATGTATATGCTCTTCACTTCAAATAAAAGAGTCTGCTTTGAACCTATGGTGTGCATGTGTGTGTCTGTATATCTTTACATCCACCTCTTTGAGACAGAAAGACAAAGAGAAAGCAGGGCGGCTAAGAGGATCTCTGTATTGACCTTGCTGCTGGCTACGACCCGAGACCCCACCCCCACCTGAAACACACCACAAATGCACACATTTACTCAGGCGCTGGTTCATCCAGGGCACCAGACCGCCACCGCTGCCCTCTTCCTAATGCACACTGCGTGCACGTAAAGACTTGCACTTGACCTCGTCCCCACGCTGCCTCCTCCCAGCCCGGGACCCACTGACAGCTCACAGGCAAGCCGCCTTCAAAGGTGCAGCGCTTCAAACAGGCACACACACACATTATAGTACTGCTTCTTTTTAACCTTTATTTATCCAGGGAAAGTCAAACTGAACTTTTTCTTTTTTCCAGCAAAGCCCCTGGTTTGAGTTCACATCTGCAGGCTTCCCATCCTGACCGCTGTGGTGTTCAGATTGGTCTGCTCAACAAATTTCAACCAATGGTCCTCCGGTCTTAAAAGTCCCCGTTCCAAACCTGGAGCGACTGCTTGAAAAGCCTGAGTTGCTCACTCGCAGCCGAGCAGCGGTGACTCATATAACAACATCAGGAAGGAAAACCAACGAACTATGAAACATGCAAGGCCCAGACACGCTTACTGAAATGTATACAAACATGAGTCTGATTATTCTCGGCGGACACAACTAGTATGATTTCATTCCTTGCTGAGAGAGAAGAGGGGCAAAGAGAGAGTGAGTAAATAAATGTGCAGCAAACTGCCGCCAGTGTACGAGGAACATTATTTTTTAGGTTGTTTGTGTAATGAGTAAGATCAAAATATTCGTCTTTCTTTTCTTTGGGTTGATTTATGTCTGTGTTTATGAACAAAAAGGGGTCATATCTATCCCCCATAAACTTTATGGGTGATAGAGACGAGAAAAAGCACAACCTTCTCCTTCCACAACCCAACCTCCTCTGTTACACCAACTCTCTGCATGTCCTCCTTAACCACAACCATGAACCTTTGCTGCGGTCATCCTCAGAGAATATAAATATAAAAATACATTATGGCGGGTTTTCAATTACTATGGCCTAAAAAATTTCTTATGGGATTGCCACATTGGATGGATCCACAATTTGTTTTACGTCGGATTCGTCAATGTAATCCTCTCATTTATCCAGGCTTTACCTATGGGACTCTATGGGAGCCTCAACTGTAACAAATTGGGGGCTTGTCCGGGATTCAGACCCTGCACCTGAACTGACCAAACAGACCACTATGTTTTCTTTATTGTTTTACTTGTTCCTCTTCTGCCACACATTTGCCTGTTTGTGCACCAAAACTACTTCAAGACATTTAGGTAATAAAACTACTCATTTCATTTCTTAAAAAAATCATGGTTTGGTTTAAGGTAACAGTGTTAAACTCATGTTGCAAAAATAGAATTCTCCCATCTACAACAAGGTTCTCCATATTTTCCAAGTGCTGGCATCAGCATCACTTTTGCCATGTCTCATGGCATCTATTTCAGATGTTAAAACTCACACACACTATTTAACTACCCTGGACGGTAAAAAATAACAGCAAAGGAGTACAAATCATAGATTGTATGTAGAAGATAAAAATGTTTTCCAGCTCTGATATTGAAGGCAGCGTGGAAATATCTTAAATCTGCATTCTATCTTATCGCCAAAAGGGATATTGACGCCTGCAATTGCAAAAAGAATTTCATTGCATAGAAGCCTTTGAGAAAACCCCTTTTAATACGTGTTATTTGTGACTCCAATAAACATTTTCCTGATGGATTTATACTATCATCCAATAGTTTCACACCTTAGTGAATACAACATGGTGCTAATTTTGTGGCTAAAGCAGTGTATACCTTAGAGGCTAAAGCAGGGTATACTTTACAGTGTGGCCAATTGCGTAGTTTCTCCCAGTTTCTTAGTAAGATCATCAAGTCCCATTTCAAAACACCAAGATTTCAGTGATCTCAAAGCATCACAACAAGACCTCACTAGCCAGTGGATAATGTCATGGTAGTTACATTGATATTCTCTATGCAATTTAATACTTATGGAGTATCAGTATCAATCTCCAAAAGTTGAATCTGTTCATCTGGACGTAGCATTTTGTGGGAGAAACGTTTCGTCACTCATCCAAGTGACTTCTTCAGTCTCAACTGACTGTAGGTTTTCCCAATCTTATAAACAGTACATTTGCATAATGACTGAAGGAACAATGGGCTGGGAGGTCAGTTCCTTAATCTTAATAATGCAAATTCTCATGACCATTGATCAACAACCACTGACCAAAACCCACCAATCAAAGCCCACTGATCAATGGCCATGAGTACCATTCACAGAGAGTTGGGGAATGGCTGCAATCACAGCATTGTAAGATGGTGACAGATGTACCCTTAGGCCCCCTCCTCGATTCAGAGATGGTCTTTCCCTTTTCACGTAAATGGCCTCCTTGACTCCGCACTCAAACCAGCTTTCTTCCCTGTCCAGGATGTGTACATCCTCATCGTTGATATCAGTATCAATATGTGTCAATTTTAAAGTGAAGAAGAGTTACTGAAAACACCTCAAAAACTCCTATTATGTAATAAATGTTTAGCTATAGGTTAATTCTTTACGAATTCTAATGTTTTATGTAAGTAAACAAAAAGTTTTACAAGTTTAATACCTTTCAGTAATGCAACATATGGCACAGTGGTAGTGAGTATAAGGGCACGTTTTGCCATAAACAACTTTATAAACTGTTGCTGTGAACTATTAACAGGGGCACAGAATTATATCTAGGAAAAAAAATGGCTTTAGCATTCATATTTTTAGGACTCATACCTCTAGAGAGGCACACAATCTGTTACTGTGTATCACTGCAGTGGGAGTGATGTAACACTTTGAGGGACCCAGAAATCCTCCACTGATGAAACCCTTCGAGAAGCCTAGAAATCCTTCGTTGACTTCTATCATGCCTCTGGATCTACCTGGCTGTCTGTTCTCATCAGCTGCAGCCCTGGCAGATTCGACTGCAGGGAGGGGTTCAGCGCCAACATATGTCGGCCTAACTCTGCCTGTCACCATGAAATAACTGACACCACCCAAGACCAACTGCAGAAAGGTCCGTTTGAGAAAATAACCCAGGGTACAGAAGAGGAAAAAAACCATCTATGACTTGTCACAGAAAATGTTTAACTGTGAGTGAAGGAAACATTGTTTGCCAGCAGTCTGTGTGTGTTATCTATGCATCTCACACTCAGCACTACCGGTGGAGGCCCTCTATGGGCTCACATGGCACTGGGATGTGGCTATGTTACAACCACTTGGGGCTCTGCAACTCCAGACTGGAATCGTACAGGGAGCGAGTGTACTGAGGGCCCCCATCCTCATCAACACAACATGCCTCCGCCAGACAGAACAAATTACACTCCCTGCACCCCCCGCCCCACCACCACCCCATGTGAAAAACAAGCTCGCATTACCTCTCAACCAGACTGTAGTGTCTGCATCTACTCTCAGGGCAATGGTTCCTCTGTTGCTAGAGATGTATAGAGGGGAAGCACAAGCCTGATTACTCATTTGGTCTGATTTGTTTTCATGTGCCACCCATACTTTATCATACAATCTCAGGCCCAACTCTTGCCACCTCCTGCTCTAAAACCCTTGAACAGAATCATGCTGATTCATGTGCTCTACACTGATGGATGGACTGTCTCAATATTCTGCTTCTGGTTTTCAGAAGAGGAAACTCCTATGCCCAAAACAGAGTGGGCTTTGAGCAGTAGTGCACAGTGTCTTGGCTTTGAGCGACAGTTTTGCAGTTTACTGGCTAAAAAGAAGGCTAACCAGCAGCTCAAAGATTTATGTTTAACTGGAACAATGCACACGTCTATGTTGTACTTGTAGTCCTGAAAGGCTAAAATGCTTATTATGAATTTAAAAAAAAAAACTCATTAAAACACTGACAAAGTCGAGTTTCTTTGACCCAAAGGGAGCACTTAAATAATCACAATATGGTCTAGAACTTACACCCTAAATCTTTTGACATGCAAAGCCAGAGACCTTTGCCATTAGGTCACACAGTCATGAAAGGCTTTGCTGACTTTCCACTGTAAATATTAGATATTTATGCACAGAAGCCTGAATGTCCAGATCTTGTGCACACTGATGTCATCTTTGACCTGGCGGGTAGCCATTTTCGAGGGAATCTATTGCCTAGTTGTTGGCAAATCTATTATAAATACACAAATATGAAGCTAATGGTACCATTAATGATAGATTAGATTTATTTGTTTTATTCTCTATCAATGTCTATCTTAGATGATGACATAATTCACAACATCAGGGATCTATGAGTCCAGGTTAGGAGTCACATAATTGTGGCAAACCATCAAATGAGACAGTGAGATCTCGAGACTAAAGGATTCGTCCTCTGTGGATCACATCTCCGTACAATATTCCACATCAGTTCAGTTATTGAAGGAATAGTTGAGCATTAACCAAGATGATGGACCAATAAATCCAACTAGAAATGCCACTTCAAGAGCCCTGCCAGTATTCTGGTTAAAAGGGTCGCCAACCTCCTAAAAATGCAATAAATAGACTCAAATCATTATCGTTAAGTGGAAAAATGAGCCATAAAGTAGGCCAAGCAAAGCCTGTTTTGTTGTTGACATGTTTTTCTATTGCTTCAATCAGATGCTGATATCAGTTAAAAATACGTATTGAAAGGAGAATGTTTTGTCTTTTTAAAGATGATTTCAATAAGTTGTTTTTAAACGGATAATCAACAAAAAAAGATTGCTGTTATTTTTTTTAAAGAGCTGAAAACAAAGTACGAATTTCAAAGTGCTTCTTTGGTTTCATTTTGAAGTACCAGGCGCCAGTTCATTTGCAGTTAATTACATTTCCACCCAATGATTCTGATACAATAACAGTTTCCTTCTATCCACTTCTCTTACATCTTCAGCTTTTTGATGGTTGGATGGTGTTAAAAATATATCCTCCTCTAACAAAATAACACCTTTTTGAATCTTTGGTCCAAACAGAAGCTGCGGCAGCGCTGAAATTACGTACATCTGTACGGCAGATTGTCCTCGTGCCAAGTGTGAAATAATCTTCATTAAAAGTGACAAATACCTGATTTGTAAAGAAGGCATTGAAAGCAACATGTGCTAGAATGACATGTGGGATGTGGATGGTGAGAGAGAGACTTGTGAAAATGCAAAAGCTTTGTTTTGAAACCCAAGAAGTCGAGTGAGAGGGAGATATCACACTGATTCTTCCCCACATCTGCTCACTTGCTGTAAAATAAAAGAAATAAAGCTCTTTTCAGTTTTGGCCTAATATGTTGCATATTGGTAAATCTGTTCAAAATAAAAAATAATTTTAAAAAATCACCATAAAGCAAATCCAGGTGGTTCTCCACCACAGAGCAGTGGTGTAAAAAGCACAGTGTGTTAGCAGGCGCTCAGCATTTCATTAATTGATTGATCTGATGTTATTTACTATACAACGTGAAAAAGAAAGCTTTCACAGGGCTCTCTGCAGTTTGTGAAAATCTAAGTACACCTCTTTAAAACGTTGATTCAGCTCTTTGAAGTTTATGAACGTTTATGCATTTCGATTAAGTTGACGTCTGGTTTTTGACTTTGATTCGTTCCCGTTTCGGCCATTTTGTTGTAAATTTGCTGCTGAGTTGGGATCATTGTCCTGTTGCATGACCCAATTTGGCTTTATCTGGCCTTTATGCGTCCTCACATTCGACTCTAGAATACTTTAGTATACAGAGGAGTTCACCGCTGGTATCGGGATGTTTGTGCTGATATGCTGAGTTTGGTTTTTTGAATCACGGTGAGACACCTGGTCTTGTCTGTCCAAAGGACATTGAGTTTATTCCAGTTTTTTACTGTTCTTTCACAGTCTGAACTTGGAACGTTCACTCCTGGAAGGTTGTGGGATTGTGTTAATGCACACCTATGTGTACCAGGTCAGTAAACTGCCAAAACTTCCCCTTGTAGCAGGTTGTCCCTACAAACCCTTTTCAAGAAGAAGGAGCTTGTTGAAGAGGCTTGATTTCATCCTTCCGGGTGTCAGAGCCTCTCACACTATAAAATGCCAAGCTACCATATGAAGGAAACTCACTGGCTTGTATCTGTGATTCCTATAAATTATAACCTTAGGTGTGTTGGATTGTGAATGGAGTGGTAAAGGAAGACTTTCCTACTATCTGGTGCAGTGCCTTTGTTCGTGGTCTGTGCTGTTTCACATTATAATATGGATGCCATCGCAGTATACCTTTATTCTTCTCTTTTTAAGCCTTCTACAGAATCCCTAATTACCCAGGCAATTGTTTCAGTATAGCCTGACATAAAATACATGAATAAATAGAAATTAAATATTTCTTTTTAATAAAGGAAGGATTCAATAGATTGTAGTGATACTCTAATAAATCTGAATAATACATTCGAGTCAAGCGTATTTCTGAAAGTGTGCTCTAGATCCAATTTGTATTACACGTGAGTAACATATTCATTCATCTTTTAATTGCATATCATTACTTAGTCATTCTGATACCAATGGATTACCCACTGCAGAGTGTAACTAATTGCTAGACACACTTGGTACAAGTTAATCAGGAGTTTCCCTCCAAGGAATCATTGTACTGTAATCTAATATACAGGAATGTTCTATTCTGGAGTTGGCTACTTCCTCCTGCCGCCTCTCCTCCACATGTAATATTCATGACAGTGAGCTCTTCCCTAAAACCCTCTCCTCTCCTCACCAGGTGGGAAAGCAAGCATGCGTCTCCCTGACAAAACCTCAGCCACTCTCAGTGCTTTGTGTAGGCTCTTCCTCTCACTCTCTCTTAGCGGTTAAGCTGTCCCTGGGTTCCTCTTAGCTATTGTAATCCATACACAATACCCACACATTTAATGGGAGAGATGGCTGCAATAAAGCAGAGGGTGTATTTCGCGGGGAGCAATTTAGCCTTCAAACAATATGCCAAGGTTTGCCTTCCTGGGACAATACTGCCGTTTGGTTTCTTCCCCCCTTGTTACCATGCAGAATGTTACAGGGTAGTCATTACAGTTTGGACTTGATGACGGCAAAATGAAAAGAGGAGCGAACTGCATGCTGCCTTCCTAAGCAACTTTGCATTGAGTCTTTGTGAAGGTAAGCATATGTGCCTTGAGTGGGATGAATGTTCTGGATTGTGAGGCGGCGATCGCCCAGCGGGGCATCCTTTTAGCGAGCGCGGTGTCCAGCTGCTTTCTCTCATCTCAACCGCCTTTCAGGCTAAACGCAAAACCCACCTGGGCTAAAGGAGAGGCCCTCACTACAGCTTTGTCCTTTATCTTCTCTGCTATGAGAATACCTTCTGCACTCTAACCTGTGGGGACAATGGACAATAAGATGCAATCATTCTCACTTCACCGGCACAATTACTGCACAACTTAGCTCCTTGAGTCCCCGCTCGCCCCCAAGAAAGTGAGAGGAGAAGAAAAGTCGAGGAACAAGAGTGACTTCTTTTCTTCTGAGCGAACATGGCGTCGACTGCGACAGTGTTTGCTCCTCTTCCCTCCATTTCCCTCAGCGATAAGATGCACAAGACTGATCGCGCTAGCACAGTGCATGCTGGGATAATGTGGCAGCGTGCTGCTAAGCACTTCCTGTCCTCAGCAAGTGCGTGGGGGGTGGGGGGATGTTGCAGTTGCAGCAATCGGGATGTCTTTCTTCACTCTTTTTTGTCAGATAAACTCCAAGAGAAGTGGGAAGAGAGTTTTAAAGTCAAAGCTAGCAAAAGCTCCAGTGATAAAATGCATCTCAACCTTCTTGCTAAACATCCATGTGGAGTCGTGCATCCCGTGATTCTGGCTTGGCTGCCGATGCTTCATTAAGATTAGCCGGATATCAGTATCCCCAGCCTGTCATTAATAATGACAAGGCCCACCACTAAATACATGTCCACTGTTAATTATCAGAGGCCATGTCTGTTAAATATCAGATTCCTCCCTCTAAACAGTGGGCAGTTCTCCCGTGCAGTCTCATCTGTCACTGTAAATGTCATCACTTTATTCTCTCGTTGGCGACCGTGACAGGCCCTACTTTGAGCCCCGCTTTATCTGCTTTTGCCTTCCATTCTCCCTGCCACAAAGATCCCCCCTCTCTCTCACTCCTTTTCTTTCTTTCTTTTTCTTTTTTTTTCAACCACTCACTGCTGTATCCGCTTTCCAACACGTGGCAAATGATTGCCCCGGTAAAGGTATTTTCTGTTTCAATCTTACATTTTCCCAAGAGAGAACAAAAAAGAAGGGGGGACAAGCTTTCTGCAGCTGGTTTCACTGAGAAAATTGTTCAGAATTGCCTCATTCCAGGGCAGATTAGCGAATGCATACAATCCCAGGCTAAGTGCTATTGTGCACTACAATTTGGCCATTATACTTTGTCTTTTCCATTTAGAGAACCCCTACCCAATTAAAGTAATACAGCCCTTCCAATACCTGCTCCCAATTAAATCTGGGCGGTATTACCTGCCTTGATAGAGCTGGCCATGGCTCCTCAACACTCACTTGCATTCATTAGGCCTATTCAACGTGACGGAGCTGATGACAACGATTCAAGTTGTTCTCCCTCCATCCCTCCCCCTTGCCACTCTCTTCTCTCTTGTTCTCTCCCTCTTTTGGGTAGGCTCTCACTTTCTTTCTCCCTCTTTTTTTCATCCCTGCCTTTCTCTCTGTCACTCCTCAAGACTAGAAATGCCTGCCGCTCAGTCCGAGGGCTCAGAATTGGCTGGGGAATAGAGAGGAGGGAGGGTCAGCCTGTGACACCCCCATACCCCCACCACCCGTTTTTTTCTCTTTCTTCGACATTTTCTCGCCTGCCCTTGGTTTTGTTTCCCAGGTAGCTAGGATTTTTTTCCCTTTTCTTTCCAGTTCATTGTGCCTTTTTCAAATCCTTCGTCCATGCTGCTTGGTTGGCACCATTTTAAAGCCCCACCGTCACAAAGAAAGAGCTTGTCCAGGCCACTGACTCGATTGACAATTTCAGAGTGCTCAAAAAAGAAAAAAAAAATCAACAAAAGCCGGAGCTCGGGGTGCTGCTGAAGTAGGGGGAAGCCGTCAGTATGACATGTCTGCTGTCCAAACCCATAACCGCCAGGTGTTTGTAGCCTTTCAGGAAAGATCTGTCATACCCAACTGTTCCAACTGAACTCAGGGCTACTGATAAAAAACTTTTCCTTTTTTTTTTTTTACTAGTCACAGTGTAGCATTTTATAAAGCTACAGTTATAATGAGCAAAGCCACCAGAGGAAACTTGCTGACAGTAGTTGTACTTAAAGCCGGGACAGAGACCTTCACATCTGTACACATCTACACAACTAACAGGATAAATATGCTTCAGGCTTTTTCTGGACAGTTAAAGCGTTACCCTTAAATATTTTTTTTAACAAAAAATTATATTTTACACAGTCCTGAACACTCATATTCCAATTAATGTACTAAAAGCGACTTGGAGTAAGTATCTTGCCCAAGTATATTTGGCATGCAGACGGGAGCAGCCAGGGACCGAACCACCAACCTTTCGATCAGATGACCGCTCGACCTCTTGAAATAACTCAGGCCTAGAGTCCAGTTGGTGACCCTCCCCTGGCAACCTCCATTTGCTGGGAAAATGTGTATTCTTAGACTAGTTCATGACACTTCACAGGTAGCGGTTGCAAAAAAGCATCTTTGTGGTTGCATTGGTCACTAGCAGATTTCTGTGGTTTCCTGTAATTAGCATGAAAGACACTGACCTGTCTGCAGCCACTTGTGACTTACTCTCCAAGCTGTAGTGAAACCTGAAAAAGGGACCCAAGCCAGAAAAATGAGAAGTTTCACCTTCAAAGTAAAAGTTGTCGGCTTCCTGCTGCACTTTAGAAAAGACTCAGCTTTTACTTAAATAGCGAGTGTTCTCTGTTTCCAGTTTGCATTGTTACGTTGTTGTTTAACTACCACTCAGAGAGTAGTTTGCAGACAAGTTTGCATCTTATAGGTCAACCTGGCAACCTGCTAGCAACCAAAGCAATTACAAGGATGTTTTTGTTGCAGTATCATATTTCTCTTTGCTGACAGTTGCTAGAGTGAAATTAGTCCCAACCACTCACCGAGCACTCACCGAGCACCTGTGAAATATGCACTTTCCTGGGTTACAGTAGTTGCCAGATGACTGCCTAGAGGTCTATAGACTTGTGTGAATGTGCTCTTAGCCAACCATCTTCCCAAAGCTAGGTGGCTAGCTATCTAGCATGATAGCCTGCTCTGAAAGACGTATACGATTTATAATTGCTCTAAATTTGCAAGGAACCCTGCTGCCATGTGTCATAATACTACAAACTGGATGGGTAAGCATGATCATACCAAACATGCAGTAGACATTTCGCTACTTTCTTTTTCTACACAAATACTCCCTCACTGACCTGCTTTGTGCACACATGCTAACACTGTGCGACTGCAACATCTCTTCACAGCAATCCCAGTGTTAGCAAGTAGTAATTTCCTCACAAGGATTCAAGATGAAGAAAAAAATCAAGAGCATTGGTTGAATGTTAGCATAAAACAGAGCGTGAGAGCAGTAGGTGAATACACTGGACAGCGGTGACAAGTAGGCTGAGAGGAAGAGACATTAAAGGATCACATTTGAAATGCATGAATTTGATATTTTTTCAGATTTTTAACAAATGTGTTTGCCCATGTCTTGATTCTTGTCTAAAGTACGAAAACTATAGAGTTAGCTTAACATTATACAGCACACCCCATATATTTTAGCATATTTACATAGTATATCGTAGCTATAACCTTTTTCAACCTAATAATTTAATACCTGTGTGTATAATTTATAGCAGAGAAAGTGGACATAGCTAGCAGCATGTTCTGGTGAGTTTGAGCCCAAAAAGTCAAATCCTCAGTTTGCAGCAGCGATAAACGAGTCATGCATGAGGCTAAAATCCCTTCAGCTGGTTTACATGCTTCCATCAAGCACCTTGTACCGTTAAGAGCATAATACCTCCTTGATAAATTCTCCCAGTGCTATTGGTTTTACTCTCAGTGACATTTGGAGATAATGTAGGTGAATATAATGGCAGTAGGAGGTGGAAGTGGAGAAGGAGGAGGAGGAGGAGGAGGGGTTTCCACTATGGCAGCGAGAGTGACATTCTCAGGACCCCCCATGAGGGGAAACCTCTGGTCCCCGCTCAGCAGCTAGCAGGAATGATATCAACTTTCCCTTTTCAGTCAGCCGGAGGATCAGCAGCTCCCTCCGCCTGCACGGCTCTCGCCCAGATGAGACTGAACAGCTCTGATAAACCAGTCAGCTGAAAGTAATGTGGGCTCGGGCGGTGAGGCATGGGATTTATTTCAGCCTGAGATGCTCTTAAAAAACAGCTGGATGTGTGTAATATTTGTCATTTAGTAAATTTGGCTGTGTTTGCGCAGCAGTTCGAGGAATTTAGTTTTAATATGCTGCAAGGAAACATACTTCCATTTAATCAATACCGGGTAACTTTCTTCTGATTCTGTCGAGCGTCCTTGGTGGAAGTTCAGTTGACATTGTGATAAACAAATGAAAAGGATTGCACGCCATTTCATCATACTTTACAGTCGCAGACCCCCCCACCCCCCTTCTCAACAACATTGATTTAAGAACTTGGATCATTTGTTTAGTGGAAAACACATTTTTCTATCTATACTTCCACTCAGGCACGACTGGAAAAGCCCAGCCAATCGGAATCAGGCGAAGTAGGTCTGCGTGTTCCGACCTTGAGAGACACCGCAACCCGGGGATCGCGCTCCCCTCCTTTGATATGCCAAATCAAGGATCCTGCTCCTGCCGACTGAAGGTTGTTTTGTTGCTCTACTTCTGGTTTTTGCCGTGTCCGTGTTAAAGGGGAAACTGGCCGTGACTTTTATTCACACCGCTCGCTCGCTTTAAAGAAAGAAAAACGATCAACCTCCCTCACCTTGGGAGGGATTTTAAAGGGAACGCTGCAAGGATGTCTGACATGAGAGATAATGAGATATTGGGAATAATTAGTAAATAAAGTATCCACGATGACCCCCCCTCGCCCCATCTTCTTTCTCCCTCTGCATTCGTTTTGCAGCATTGATGCTTTTTTTTGGAGCTCACTTGATTCTGAAGGCACATGTATGCATGCATGCAACCACTTAGCAAACACGGAGAGTAAGGAAAGGAAGCCGGATGGGAGAGGAAGATAAAGGATGGCTAAATTCAGACCACATGGCCTCATGGCTGAACAAATGGAGTCACCAGGGGCTACTTCTAGTCACGGTAGCTTTATGAAACAGGGGTAAGAGAAGGAAGGGGCCACGGATGAATCTGCACAATATTCTCCCATACTTGGTTTATCATGCCTGGGAGGATCATCAGGGGAAAACTTATTGTTACTTTATAAAAATTTATTATGCTGAGAAGCACTTTTTTCTGTCCTAGACCCAACTTAGTCAGTCTTATTTCAGCAAATGTGAATAATTAACATTCAAAAACTTTTCCACCAACTAAACCAATGCTTGAAATTCTCTCCTCGTCTCTCTTTCACCTTGAATCCACGCTGATGTTTCTCCTCGGCACACTGCAAAAATGTACCAAATGTACATACAAAGGTAGATAAATAACAGATCTGATCAAATTCAGGGGTTTTTTTGTTGTTTTTTAAAAAGCAATTTTATCAGCAAGAGAGTGAAATTTAAAGGTGAACTTACATGAAATGAGCCAAATGAATGTTAGAGATGTAG
Source organism: Oreochromis niloticus (assembly GCF_001858045.2). NCBI lineage: Eukaryota > Metazoa > Chordata > Actinopteri > Cichliformes > Cichlidae > Oreochromis > Oreochromis niloticus. The sequence continues at coordinate 21,485,562 of NC_031986.2, forward strand.
AAAAAAGAGGCAAAATGTTCATTAAGCCAAATAAATGTGAAACTAGCTCCTCAGTTCTACTTTAACAGTTTGTTTTTATTGTTATTTCAGTAAAAAGTTCTTAAAAACCTGAGCTACTGCACTGCAAATCATATGAAACATCTATGGGACTCTTAATGTTTCTGGCTAAGTTGTGGTTAGATTCTGATTTTTGTAGTTGTGTGATGGTTTCCCATGTTTCTGTGGCTGATTACAGTCACTGTGGCATCTTATCTCACACTAAGATTCTTGTACTGACTGACCTGTTGTTCCATCATTTTCATAAAACAAACTTAACTTTATGAAAAATATCAAGTTTATTTATTCTAGGAATCAGGTACCTAGGTAAAGCTTGGGCCAAACTCTGTCATGCAACAGGGGAACTATGCCAAGCACAGCAACAAATCTACAACAGAATGGCTAAAAAAGAAAGGAATGCTGCAGTGACCCAAAGTCCATACTGTGTTGGCTATTGGATTATGGAGTGTACTTTTTTTTTACATGCTGCTTGGTTGCATTTACCTATTTTGAGAACCTTTTAAAGATCAGAAGATTTTTTTCTTTATAATTATGAACTGAGATGTAAAACCTTAGAAGTGAAAGAGGCTGTACTTTCTTTTTCAAATGGGGAAGTCTGCCTCAAGCAAAGGAGTTGGCGTTTCATGGAATCTTATTCAGGTGAATGTGTGAGTTGGGCCTGCAAATTGGCGTGGGTATAGTACTGGACCGTTGTGGCGAAGCTTTCAATTTACTGGTCCATCTATGTCCTCACCTACATTTGTGGTCCTGAAATCTGGGTAATTGCTGAAACAATAAATCTGTGAATTTATCTAGACCTTAGAGATAACTTGGGAATTTAAGACCTGTAGAGGAATCTCAGTGGAGAGTGATTCCTCCTCCGTGTCTAAAGAAAACCAGTTTAGGTGGTTTGGGTATCTGGCGTCCTTTTAGCGGTATTCCTGCCACGACCAACTGGGATGAAACCTCGGGACAGACCCAGAACCCAGTGGGAAGATTATATTTCTAATGTCTCCTGGGAACATCTCGGAACACCCCATTGGGAACAGGAAAGTGTAGCTGTTGACAAGGCTGTCTGGAATACTTTGCTTAGCCTGCTGTTACCACGACCCGGCTTTGGATATGTGGAAAATAATGGATGGATGGATGGATGGATGGATTAACATCCCAATAATCCTCTGTTATATTTTATTGTAATTCCTCCTAATTTTTATTTCTTTCACTCTGTTTTTTTGCACAACACTTTTTGACTGCTTGTTAGTGAAAAGCACTTTATAAATAAACTCTACCTACCTACATACCAGGTAGCTGATAATCACATGTATGTGGTGGACTCCTACTTTGAATAGAGATCTTTTAGCATACAATGCTGCCCTAATTAGAATGGCAGAGTTGGTAGATGCCAAAAAGCTGATTTGTCATCCATCAGAGTATCAAACTGCTTTCAAACCTACGTGGATGCTTTGACCAATGACCAGTGTTGAAGTCGATGACTGTAATGGAAGTTAATAATTGTGCAGGTGGAGGTTTGGGAGGCATGAGGCAGGATGATGATACCTGTGATCTGTTGCTGTTGATGATTGTTCAACACCAGTGCTCGATGACTTTACCAATTCTAAGAGTGATTAATTCAGACTCCTGACAGCTAAAACAGTATTAAAATGCATGGTGCTGCAATGCCTGTGACAGCAATTTGGCTTGATGTGCATATAATATGAGTAACTTTAAGAAAAGCACAACGGCACGGGTACGTTTTGACCTATGGAGCAATACTGGGTAAACTTCCAGCTTACGTCTGCACCCTTCTCTGTCCATTCTGGAGGATTACAGCTGGAAATATGTATCAGGTTTTGACAGATCATGAGGGAATACCATTTTCCTGCTGTGCATGTTGTACTTGGACACTCTGAATTACCTATAAAAAATTAGGTTAAAGAGACATATAGGAGTTTTCTTTAGAATTTTTAGAGAGGAGAAAATCTTGAATGGTGTATTATTCTCCAAAAAAAGACCAATTAAGCCAGATATAAGATTGCCAGGTTAGACGAGGCTTTTTTTTGCTGCAGATGTCAGCGATGAGCTGGAATTAGCGCGGACACTAACCCCAGCCAGCTTTTAATTAATTTTACACAGACTGTAGTGCAGCGACCCCGTGAAAAAAGGACAAGGCACACCCGACTAATCAGCCTGAACCCCATGACATCACTCCTGGACCTGCCAAGCCAGCCCAAACAGGGGGGAGCATAGGTAGTTTACTGTGGATACAAAGCGCCAATTTATCACTATAAGCAAATGCTAACCTAGGAGCGTTGCCCCCGGCAGAATTAATTGGCCCTCTCCCTGTCTGTGAAGTGTCTGGCCTTGTTTAAAAAGACAGGCTGCCCCAGAGACCCTCGCTCTCAACACACTGCTCTGAGGAGCCGCGCCGCTATTGGCTGATTGATATCCATGGAAACCCCTTGCTCTACATAACCAGGAAGTGCTTGTTCATGAGAGCGGCTGGATGCTCAGAGCACTGCTGGGACAGAGTCATGCCTATGAATTTTGAATACTACAGCGACCAAACATGGCACCAGCAAATATTCGGGGCCTCTAAGCAAAACTGTGCGCACACACACACACACACACAAACAGACACACAAAAAAAACCCACAGCACGGCGTGGTGGCCGGAGCAATCGGGGCATGTGCAGCGAGTGCCGCGTTTAATGGAGTTCCCGGTCACTGCGTCAGTGGTTTTTCTGCCAAAAGCGCCATCCACACGACATGCTCCAGGGTGCAGAACCCCAGCAGCGGAAACAACACAACTTTTTTTCCCCCTTTTCTAAAAGGATGAGGCGGCTGTTCTGTCGCTCCCATTGGAGCTGATAGTTGTGGGGAAAAAGCAAAGAAGTAGTGATTAACTACACTACCGGCTCTTTCAACCCACTCTACTGTGACTAAGAAAGTGTGGGTGCAACTTTCTAGTACATTAGCCACTGGAGATTGAAGGCTACTGTAGGCTGAGAGGGGTGGGGGGTAAAAAAAAAGAGGAGACAACAGAGCTCTCCCCTTCTTCGTCTTCCTCCCCTTCTCCCCACCACCCGCTCTCTTTATCTGGCTTCTCTCGTTCAGTTGAGAGAGTGCAGCCCTATCTTGCCGGCCCATCCGTGGTGTCTCCTTTCCCTGGCTCCTGTACTTGGGGGAATAATTAATCGGCCTAACAGGTAAGAGATACCAAGACGTGGCATAAGAGCAGCTTTCAGAGCTTTGTGTGTGTGGGTTTCCACGCTGAAATGGATCCGCTCGCCACTCAGGGCCCTTTTCACCAGAGGAGCCGTTGAGAAGGGGTGTGGGGGTGTGGGGGGTGGGGGGAGTCAGCTGCGAGCGGATCTCACCGGACAGCAACACCCCACCCCATCCACCCCCAACCTCCACCCTCCTTCAACTCTCTCCCGCCCTCTCCAACCTCTCGTCTCCTTCCCTCAATCCCCCATGAAACCCCACATCCTTTATTTTTCTGCTTTTTATCCCCTCCTTCGCCTCTCGGAGAAATGAGACTCATGCACGCACAGAGGCAGCTCGGGGCGGCAGAGCAAACTGGAGGGCCCTTGGACATTTTCCCCTGATCTGTCCTCCACCATCAACACCAACACCTTTTCACTCAAGCAACCAGGCGTGACTCACCTCCGCACGCATTGTTAAAAACCTGACCAGTCTGATCCTGTTTTCAATTTAAGTTCTTTTTTTTTTCTCCAGCTTGAAATCTAGCCTAAAAAGTAAACTGCTGTCCTGGCTAACAAAGACTTTCTAAATAAAAAGGACCTGGATGTGACAGTACAGTTTGTAAAAGCAGCATGTTTCTGAAGGAACGTTTCCTGCAAGAGACTTCAGTTTTCTTCCTGTGGGTGTCAGGTGATTGACAGCAAGCAAAATGTAAAGTAATACTCACGCTGATGTGAACAATAAAAAAAACACACACACACATCCAAAGTCAGTACAGTGGAGATGTGATGAAAACAGAAAGTTTTACAAAGCCAAAGTGAAGTGTCACGTTTGTTGTAATGACTGATGCTGTAAAATGAATAATAGGACACGGCTCGTGTTAACGCAGAGAAAAGCATAAGAGAAACTTGAATTGTCGTTTTGAGTGTCTGCAGGCCATAAATCAAAATAGCACTGACATATCTTCACTTATAACAATAATAGTAATGATAATAATAATATTAAGAAGAATAAGAATAACTATGACTAACTGGTATTTAAAGTAGGCCTATTATGCTTTTCCTTTTTACTGCCATACTGTTACAATGCAACTCAGTAATCCTGAGGCAAACAGCTCAGGCTTCATACAACTCTAAACACTTCTTTCCGACAGTTTTTTCAACTCTTGATTCTGTGTGATGTCATAGAGAGCAGCTATCCCTAATATGGTCCTGTCAGCTCTGGCTGTCAGCAGAAAAGCCAATTCTTTTCTCTGTATTAGGGTCGCTATAAAGTGCCTTGAGGTGTTGTTGTGATTTGGTGCTATGTAAATAAAAATTAATGACGTTAAATCGAAAAGCCCCACCCACCATCCGTTTGAAATATTTGTTTACGAGGGGCAGCCAATTAGAAAAAAAGTTGGCTTTAAGGGAGGGGGAGGGGCCAAAACTGCTTGTTTAGCTGAAAGGTTAATGTAGAGAAAAGAATTTTGAGTGTCTGCAGATTATAAATCAAAACACTGTTGACATACTTTTTCTTTTAACAACAAAAGTATTATTATGAAGAAGGAGAAGAAAAAATGTAAAATCAAAAATTTGAATTTACGTAAATGGGACCGATTATGCTTTTCCTTTTTTCTGCCACACTTATTTCTGTGTGATGTCATTGAAAGAGCCTGTCCATAATATGGTTATGTAAGCTTTGTCTATTAGCAGAAAAGCTCCACCCACTTCCTTTTTAAAATCTTTGTTTTACAAGGGGCAGCCAATTAGAAAAAAGTTGGCTTTAAAGGAGGGAGAGGAGTTAAAGGAGTTTGTTCAGCTATAAGATTTTTAAAAAGAGATTATTTAGAACTGTGAATCATGCCAAGCCGCTCTAATAGAGTCCAAGGATAAAAAAATACGGAGCTGGAAATGCCCATGTTGTGGAATTAGCTCAGTTACTACACCGCTAAAGCCTCCTTTATGCAACAGAAAATGCTGCGGTAGTGTGATACAGTAAAAGTAGGATTATACCAACAGTGTGTAGACTGCACTCTCTGTTCCCTCTCCTCCTGTTCTTTTAGGGGAAACTGTAGCTGAGCAGCAACTGAGCGAGACTCCTGTAAAAGGGAAAACTTCACAGCCCTTGCGGGTGTCACACCCTGGAAATAGACTGTGAACTTAAAACTCTTAGATACTGAAAATGAACTAAGCGATATATTATTTATAACAGCTGAGGCGCCGCTTTGACGCGCTCAGGCTCAGGCGAGCTTTGTCCTTAAACGCTGTCTAGAAAGTATTCAGGTGGCGTTCGCCTATAGTGAGCTGCCGTTGCCTGTGTGAGAAATTGAACTTAACTCCCGCCACTCTTAAAAAAAAAAAAAAAGGAAGGCTGTTACGGATTCTCCATGGAGTTGCACACATTCACCAGCCCGATATTACAAATTCGGAGGGAGAGCAAACACTTCTTACTCGTTTCTGGCTGACTAATACAAACCGAAACGCACTTTAGGCACCATTTGGAAAAAAAAAATGACTTGAAAGTGTCTCTCGGTGTAATTTTATTGAAGTCAATCGGGCGTCCTCGGGCTAAGAAAATGTTGTCACTTTAAGCAGAAGCAATTGCCTGTGTATTGAAATATTGTATCCTCACCCCAACAAAAAAAACCTCACTGATTATAAAGTGATTATAACAGCACCGATCTCCTCTAATGGCGAGGCTCTACAGGAAATAGATGTGATTCTAGACACTTCCACACCTTCCTTATTCCACCTTCACAAAGGTCACTGCTGTAAAAGTACACTAGATGCTTTTTTCCCCTGCTGGTCAGCTACCAGCATACAGTATCATACTCCCTGCGGAGCGTGCAGCTGGACGCAGGAAGAGGCCAGAGCGCCACTGCCACACCGCCCTCCCCTCGCCTGGGCAGGGGAGGTCCGGCATGGCTGCCACTCAGCTTGGGGTGCGCTTGATGTATGACAAAAAACTAACGGGATCGATAGGCGCCCCGGCAGAGAGCCTCTCTCCTCCTCCTCCTCTCCCAGCCTGCCTGTGTTTACCCTCCCCTGTCCTCTCCCTCTCTTTGCTCTCACTTACTTTTCCTTTTGTCTTACCTCCCCCTGCTGGCTGCCTCTTTTTTCTTTCTTTTCTCCCCCTCCTTCCTCTGAAGAATCTCAGGGGTTTGCTTTAGCTTGAGAAGAGCTCAACATAAGGAAAAAGCGGGCGTTGCTTTTAATGCAGATTTGCATTTTTTTTTTTTCCTCCCCAAGTGCTGCGTCATGAGTTTGCAGAAATCCCTCAGCTGCTGCTGCAATTACCATTATTTTTACATTTCATGTGGCAAAAAAAGGAGCATCAAATACTACTTAACAGCTCGCATATGGGAAAATGTGCTCGGGCCACCGCCGCCGCCGCCCCGGGGCCCGTCCAGGCCGTAAACGTGCACCACTCGTCCCACTGTAATCGCTTCAGATTAAAGCGCCCAGACGAACGCCACGTTGTTAGCAATTAATCAAAGATATCGATAACACCTCATCAGAGATTAAATCAATCCCGGTAATGTCAGCGCCGATGCTTAATCGTCTGACTCGGGTTCATCAACGGCAGTGATTGACAAGCTAGAGAAGAAGGAGGAGAATAATTAAGGAACACAGATATTCCTGTGACTGCTGTTGGCGCTCGCCTTCATCATCAGAACACGAGGGTGGCTTTCGTGGTTGAAAAGGATACTGCTGACAAATTCAATTATTGAAAGACGACAGGCTAATGGGCCGTGGTAATGATTTATTTCATAAGTATTTCTGCTGTATGTTTTAATGAAAGCTAACGCCGTCACTGGTGGCAAAAGGGAGCGGATGCCTCAGACCAATTACTGCACTGTCACCGAGGGCGCGTGCTGCAGCAGTAATCCTCCCTCCTCATCCCACAGTCTCCAGACAAGACGTATATACACAGCAGCACACCCACAGTCTGAGCATGTGCACCATAACCACACATGCTCTTTTTTCTTTTTTTGTTTTGTTTTTGTGTTTCTTTGCCCCAACCTGCTTCCCCTTCGTGCAAACACAAAAGCAAGCGGATACCCTTCTGGTATTCTTCATTTCTTTGGTTCAGTCTGGATGGATTCACGGGGTCCAGGCCCAGCCTCTGCCCCACCACGCTTCACCGTCCCTGGGCGTGAGAGGCAGAGGTAACGGGGCCCGAGAGTGTGGAGGGTCCGCGGGTCTTCTAGAGGAGGGTGGGGTTGTTGTAGGGGAGGGGGTTGGAGGCTGACACACATCTGCAGGGAGAGAGAGAAAGAGAGCGAGATGGGCTCAAAGGCTCGGGGAGAATGAGAAGGGGGTTGCAAGGGTCAGTGGCAAGTGGCACACACAGGGTGGGTGTGTGGGTGAAGTGGGGTGGAACAAGTGCTATAGAGGGGCCAGGGATTGTGTTTTTCCCATGGTCCACTACTCCCTTTTTTTCCCCCTCCCTCCCTCCCTCCGAAGTCTCCCACCCAAACCCCCAAAAACCGGCGGCCCCCGCCCCGCTCCCCCTTCCCCCCTAGCTCTCTCTATCTGCCTCGCTCTCTTTCTCGATGCCCTGTCAAGAAAGGAGCGGGCAGGCTCAGTTTCACTCCACAGGGCCGGCGTGTTTTCAATGAATTTATACAGATGAAGAAGTTCGACACAATGGATGGATTACCTCAGCCAAAATAGAGTGACCCCCGCCACTCCCCTCCTTGCGCCGCCCCACCCGTGACCCACCACCTCCCTCCCAGCCGTCCCTCGTAACCCCCACCCACCCCACCTCGCCTATTCACACAGCCACTGACACGGACTGACACTGGATGATGTAGACTCGCACAGACGCGGACATGAACACACATTTTCTTTTTTTTTCTGTTTTTTTTTAAAGAAAAGGCTTTTCAAGGACGGACAGTAAAAAAAGAAATGAGGCACTACTTATACTTTAGATATCAGAAAGTGACAGTGCCAGGTTACTACCAACTTCTGTAAAACCATGAATCTGAGTTTCTTTTCTTTTTTTTTTAAATATCTGAGCTCAGTGTCCCAGTTTTGCAGCAGATAAATGCTGAACTTGTTTAACCACTAAAAAACACAACAACCTCTTTTGCACACAGATCCCGATCTGAAATATTCAAAAAGAAATCTTGCATGGTGTAAAAAAAAATGGCTTTTATTCATCTTGAACCCATTTTGATTGTATTATTTTGGCCTCTTCTGACAGAAAGTCAGTGTCCGAGGGTAGAAAAGAATATAGTTGCAAATCTGCAATGAAAAAGGTCAAAAATAAGGTTTTTTGTCCACTGATGACATAGAAAAGCGAAGTCTTGCATTTCCTACACAATGACCACCTAATTTCCTGCATGCCATTTAGGGACATCGCATCTTTCAGTATTCAAAACATCTACGTAAAAATCTCTAAATTCGTTATCAATGGTGTCAGGTCATCCCAACAATCCTCCAAAACTGTAACTTCCATAAAGAAGACTTAGGATCTACGTTCACTTTCTCCAAAAGTCATTTAATATTGAACCAGCTCATGAGCTTGTGTTCAGTCTTTATAGTCAAATGAAGTCTTTCATATGCCTACATGGAAAGCCAGAGATGGTGTGAGGAGCAGCGAGGCCTCAGAAGCACAGAACAGAGCAGGTATCCAGGATAGAAACGGCATAAGAGGAAAAGCTGCTGTGAGGGTGGGTTGCAACAGGCATGCACCTCTCAAAAACTGTGGAAAGGCTGAAGCAACTCAAATAACAAAGCCTATTTTAATTTTGCCAATAGGACGTAATGGGATTCAGCTGAGCCAGTGTTTTGGGTGATGCCATCAAGACACCTGTTAGATATGAGGTCTGTAAATTAAAACATAATTGTTTTCAATTGTTAACTGGTCTTTTAAGTAGCAGAGGGGGTTGTCAATCAGTTTCAGTTGCTTTAGTTTTAATGAAATTAACAACAGGTGCACTGGAGGGGTGACAATGAGACAACCTGAAATGGGAATGGTTTTACAGGTGGAGGTCACTGACATTTTTCCACTCATCATCTTTTCTGACTGTTTGTTTTTCTGACTAGTGTTGCATTTGGCTAGGGTCAGTGTCACTACTGGTTGCATGAGACCATACCTGGATAGACCTGGTTGGATAGACCTCTACAGGTTAGGTAACAGCACCCTGACTGCTGTTAAATATCGCGATGAAATATTTGGAGTCATTGTCAGATCCTATCATAGTGCAGTGGGTCCTGGGTTCCCCCTGGTACACTACAATGCCCGACCTTGTATGGTGAGAGTATGCAGGCAGTCCCTGGAGACTGAAGGGATTGATACCTGGCCCCTGGCCCCCACGCTCGCCTCACCTAAATCCAACAAAACACCTCTGACACATTCTATTTCAGCCCATCCGACGCTGCCCAGGAACTCAGTGATGACTGATCCAGACCTGGGAGTTCATCATTAGCATCAGTGCCCGATGTTGTCAGGCATGCATACAAGCACATGGGAGCAAAATAAACTACCATTAGTAGTACCATTTTGAGTTGGTCCAATGAAATTTCGAGAAAATGGACTGGCCTGCTGCATCATTTTTTCACTTTGATTTTTGGGGTGTCTTTAAATTCAGCCTTCTGTAGGTTGATAGTTTTCATTTCCGATGTGGCGTCCTTTGTTCCTAACAGTCCATATCAGTATAGAGATCCAGAATGATTTTTCCCCATCTGATGTGTTTTGAAAATGTTCCTTTAATTTTTTTGAGCAGTGTATATACAGAACTAATGTTGCTCATGATGAGTGAGGACAGATTTCTCCTTTTTTAGGGAGTAAACAGAAGAAACTGGGATCTTCAACTTGTGCCAATCTCCACAATTCAGGAGAGGGAAAAAAGGCACAAGCTTGTAGATGGTTTATGGACTGATGATTCCTGGGAAGCGCATCCAAAAAAAAAGAGGGCCCATGCAATGATATGATTTTTGGCTTTTATTACATCCTGGACAAAATGTACTAGCCTGCTGCTGTAAACCATAGGCCCTGCCCACTGCCACTGTGGCTGTAGTAGGAGGTGGAGGCGTCCTTAGCTGTCCAGGCTAATGGCTACGAATGGGCTCTAATGCATGCTTCTACCTATAAATCACATGCACAGCGCCCTGCTTAGACATTCAGCAGCTTGGCCGACCACTCTGCTCCATCACACACTCTGAGATTAATGAGCACACACCCATTTACCTTGTACCAATGGACAGCCAGATACACAAAGGCAGACACACACAAACACACACTTAACACACAAAACACACTTAGATTTATATGACAATACTTATGAGGACTTTTCTATTGACTGTTATTATTCTCCGAAACCTAAAACCCTGACAGCGAGAAGGGGCACAAATAATTTCTTTTTCCACATCTTCCTGGGCACGTAATCACATCCTGACAACACAGGTACACCCAAACACTTTCTCAGGTCTAGCGAGGCTCGCGTAAGCCTTTATTCCGTCTGGAGGATAAAAATGTCTCGTCACAAATATCAACCACAGCGGTGTCGAGGCAAAACGGCACAAAGACAGAGAGAGACAAGAGCACGAGTAATGACGGTAGGCAAGCTGAATGATTAATAGGTTATACGCACGAGACACAACATTTCCTTTCTCCTAGTTTGGGTAAAGTTTCTCCCTCGGGAGGCTGCCGTGTCCTTTGATCTTTCATTTAGAGTTATTACAATCAGACAACGCTGCGGCGAACACTTCAAGAATCCAATGTGGCGAGCAGAAAGCGCTTTCCAAATGTTTATTTTAGCAAGAAATAATGCACCCAACTAACCATATCTTTGGTGTTATCATCATTGCCCAGGCTATTTACAAACTGTATCTATTAATCATTTTCTAGCATGTACAGCAATTAAATTAGGCCGGGTCACACTCGAGCAATAATACGATTTTAATTGCGTGGGGCAAGACTCTAATTCAACTATCTCTGGATCGCTTGACGGGGGCAAATGAAGCACTCACAGAGAGAAAAGGAAGGAAGGAATGAAAGAAAGGGAGAGAGAGAGAGACTTTGGGTTTCAATTTATGTGAAAATGAACCAATGGAAGAACAAAAAGGGAGTGATATAGACTAAAATCAAAACAGTAGACAGTCTCTATCTTTTCAATTATGCACCTGGGTGTTGCAATCTGAAAAGACAAGCGCAACCGCAATTACAACCGAGCCAGACATCTGGTTTCGCCTCATCTCCCCTCCCTGAAACCTCTGACAGGGGGAAAAAAAAACGTTTCAATACAACTCATCTGCAATCACCTTCAAATATGACGAGGTAATCCCAGGTCAAATTCCTACTGTCTGTACCTGGCGTGCAAAAAGCAAACACAGTTTAAGAACAGGCAAACAACGAGAACTAGAGGGGGCAAGCGCAAAAAATAATGGAACGGGAACAAAACTCCGACCAAAAACCTGAGCTGCTGCTTCTGGAGTAATATGAATGTTTACTTGTTGAATCTTTTATCAGTTTTGTTTTTATCTCTCCCCCAACCACCCCCACCACCACCTCTCTTTCTGTGTTATCTATGCAGCAGGTACTGAGCTATGCATTGGGGCTGCGTGGAGCTGATTAGAACAGTGATAGATGGGAGGGTGGATGACCTTAGCTTCCGACTAAACACAAGGTTGGACATTTGTCTCCTTGCTGCATTTGCATGCTTTCCGCCCGTTTATGGCAATTTGTCACCATAGTCGCTTTGCCATTGAGAAGACACGGTTAAACAAAAAAAAAAGAAAAAAGTGCAAGGCTAGAATCCCAGGAATGGAAATTTAAAGCAGGTTATGATGAAGCACATTCATTCAGATAATTCCACAATGCTGTGAGTTCTCCTCATGCTTAGCCTCTCCCTGTTAGTATCGTGTTAACTCGTGGAAGTGCAATTAAGGAACACTGGTGCAGAAATTCATCTCAGCAGCAAAACTGGGAAAGGAAAAAAAAAAAATGAAAAAAAATGCACGCGTTGCAAAGAAACACTTGTTTGGATCCACCTTCCACCCCAAACCCTCCACTCTAACCTCCCCCGTGCCTCTCCGCCACCCACGTTAAGCGCCGTAAACACACATGCGTACACGACACACAGCACATGCTGATGAATGGCCTGTCATGCTGTTTGATGATCAGTGAATTATTTACACTCATATGCCTTTAATAATTCAGGGGGGCCCTGAGTCTTAACAAATTACAGCACTGCTCCCCAAACCAACAGAGTTCACTCAGCCAGAGTGCCGCTCCGCCCCTCGCCGCACGCGGCCCGTTCATCCACCCTCCAACACGCCCTTGGAACGTGGTGGTGACATTTTTGCGAGGCACTAAATCTCTGGAGTAATTCGATAATTCTGAAAGCCGAGACATGTTTCAGCAAATCGGTCTCGGAAAACATGTCCACTGTGACCTCTCACCAACGCATGCATTAAGGCTAAACTGCTTATGCTTAAGTTTGACTGATCGTAAGGATCTGAGGTTTTTTTCTGAGAATTTTTCATCTGTAAAAGTGCAGCATTCATATGCTTATTTTGTGAGTTTTGTATCACTCAACAGTTGTGTAATTTAAACCTTCTTCCTGTTATTATATAGGACTTCAAAGCAGAGGATATCTAAGGGGCGTCCTGTATTGTTTGGAACCATGATGTTGGCAGCAGACCCTTCGAGACTGTAAAGTGAAGCCTGTATACCCTTCTAGCATCCCACAGATGTTAAAAGGGATCATGAAATGGGGTTCTTGGAGGATAATGCCTTGTTACTCCTCCAAACACAAAAAGGTTTTGCAGTTTAGCACACTATGTTGTCCTGGTGTGGGAAGTTGTTGCCATTGGAGAGTGCCACTGACATTGCAACACTGATTAGTCATCAACAATGTTTAGATGGTGGTGACCCAAGGTTGAGCAGAAGAACACTGAAGCTGAAGTAAAATGATCAATGTTCAGGTTAGTGCAGGTTTATTTTTGACTGTACTTGCTACCAGGAGGGTGTTTTTAAACTGTTGACAGTTGCAAACACTTTTAACAGAGCTACTTTTTCTTAGATCCATGTGTAGAGGTGCAGTGAAATGGACACTTTCCTGAAAGCTTTCCATCTTCCCAGAACACTTCAACAATTTCTAAACATGGGTAACCTGATAGATGCTGCTGACCAATCTCACATGAAGGTCCAGAGTTCTGTGTGGCATTCTCTCCTGGTTTCCCTCACAGTCCAAAGACATGCATGTTTGGTTAACTGGCAAATTACTCATAGGTCTGAATGTGACAATGAATGTCTGTCTCTTTAAGTTAGCTCTGCGACAGACTGGCGACCTGTCGAGCGTGTACACTGCTTTTAGCCCTAATCGCAGCTATCCCATGATCCTGAAACAACTTTTGTTGTTTTCATTTGAGGTCACAAGCCCTGACATAGCATTGCAAAAAGTACTGGAAATGTATTAATGTCTAAAGAGAACTCCTCAAGATTGTAACTGTTATTGTGGACAAACCCCCAATTCATCATGCTCCTCCCTGTTTCAAAGGAAGAAACTTACAGTAGCCATTCAAGCATGTTTAACACAGTAAGGTTTATTGTGAATAAAGCAAAATAAAAAATTAAAAGAAGCAAAGCAGAAAGAGGACCTCGGTTGAGATTTATGAAGTATCATGTAAAAAAGGCCAATGCTGAGAATTTTTTTGGTTCAAGACTGCAAGACTGATATGATACTTCACTAGTACAGAAACAAACATGCACACATATATGTTAAACTATTCAATAATTCTGAAGCAAATATAAAATGATCTTCAGTCACACATGTGTATCAGTTGGCTTACATTCAGTACATCCTGTCAGTCACACAGAATAAGCTGGTCATGTATACATACAATAAGAGATTAGGTCATTACTACATGCCTTTCTGGATATCCTTGTCATCAAGTAACACACACATACACACAGACACAGAGACAAAGACGGCACACACAAAGATAGAAAGAGGCACGCACAAGCACACACAGAGGCCCCACCAGACACTTCCAGGTCCCTAACGAGGTCGCTAATTAACTCTCCCACTTGCGCTCGCTCGTTTTCATCCGAGGTGCACATTGCTTTTTTGACAGGAGAAAATTGCTGGGCAATTAAATCATCTAAAGACGAACACTCCAGCAGCTGGTATTAACAGCTAAATGTTACATCCATTTTCAAAAATGTGATTGTGGAGAAACTGTACAGTAAGTGACTGACTGCTATAGTGCTTTCTAATAACACAGCTGAGGCTTTATAGCACTGTACTGCACCAATCCCACATGGTATGTTGATGTTACAAACACAAATACTCCAGATGCTGCTTTTTATAGCCTTTGTGCTCTGCTTTGTTAAAGTATTTGTGCGATAGTGAATGCAGATGTTTTACTGCTGACTCTGCTGCCATTCAGCCCAATGCAGACTCAATGTAAAGCCAGAAACCTGATTAATAAAGGTGAAAAATTGTTTCTGATTCTGTTTATACTATAAGGATTGCAACTATTTATTATCTGCATTTGTAAAAACCATGATTGAGTTTTCAATGAATTGGTACAAAACAGTGAAATGTGGCAGGGATTTTCAGGAACCAAGAAGGTTGTTGTACCGCTTTGTGTCAACTAGAAATCCAAAGACATGGATTTCATGGATATCAGAGAAAAACACATTCAAGAAGCTGAATTCAGCACTTATTTGGTCATTTTTTGTGTGTTATTTTAAGGTGAAGTTCTTAAACTTACCCAAATGGAATGGCATACAGGAAATGAAAATGAAAATATGAATTGGATAAGTACTTATGGAATATCATAAATAGTGAAGTGTGGAAGCAACACAAGTCTAACAAGAAAAATCAAAGAAATCAAACTCAGAAAACCATTAGGATACACAAGAGAAGCAGCTGAACACATCCGACACACTTGATTTAGATAAGACACAGCTGAATACAGACAATAAACTGGGCAGGAAAACAACAAATATAAGAAAATACAGCAAGCCACATGAGATTTTCAAAATAAAACAGGAAGCCAGGCACATGGTGATGAGATAAAGCAAAATGTTGCAGCAGCCTAAGCAAAGAAGCCCTGACCTATCTCTACCCTACCACTGCCTTTAGGTGATCCAAGGCAGCCAAAAAATGTATCCTGGGTCTACCCCGGGACCTCCTCCCAGGACACATGCCCAGCATACCTAATGACAAGCATCATAGTCAGATGCCTGAACCACTCTGGCTTCTTGATGTGGAAGATTAGGATGAGCGAAATGACTGAACGTTTCTCTCCATCTCTAAGGGCTCCTGTAAACGATAGTTCTACATTACAGTTGATCAACTTCTCACATGAATTACATGACTTTAATGGCTCAAACCCACAAAGAAGAATCACCAAGAGCCAGAGTTCTTTGCATTTTTAGCATTTCAGCATCAACTCATTGAGCACAACTCATTTTCACATGGCGACCTCCAGGGGGTAAAAAAAAAAAAGGTCAACTACATGTGCTAAAAACTGCTCCTTTGTTATTATCTAGGTATATGGTTATTTATACTGAGATACCATCCAAGTAGTCTACACTCCAACTTTGGTGAGGGACATTTTAGGGTTTTATTTGCATGTTATTTAGCACCAAGAAAGCAGATGCATTCATACAGTCTTGGTTAACACTTTAGTTACCATTAGCTGATAAGCTAGCAACCGACCCTCCCATGAAGAGAAAATTTCGATGGTTCGTGAAAGATGAGTTTTTACTCCAGGCAGCCTGTATGATATGTGGGTGATAAAGGGTTAATCAGCTACATTTCCCGATCCAGCTAATATCTGTTTTCAGTGAAAATGTCTGGATCCTCACACTAAACTATGAATACAGTTACTGTGGTCGGTGTCTAGTGGAGAATCAAGCAGCTTAACATAGCTGAAAAAGCAGTAACAACTTGAATTTCTCAACATTTTATTTTCCAACTAACTGACTGATTCGGTAGCAAGTAGATGGTGTGACTGTCGATCACAGTGGACGTGACTTAAAGGTGATTTTGTGTCAGTTGTTTAGAACTTTGGCCATCCTGTAAACCCGGCCCTTTCTGTTAGCACCACTCATTAAGGGGAAACAACATCTGACCCAGCTCTGTGCACCCACGCAGGCATATACACATGTACACACACACACACACACACACACACAGACACACACACACTGTTTTCCAGGTCCCACTTCATCTCAGTTCAGCCTCCTGGGTCCCCGGCCTCTTCTGAAACTGATTTTTGTCTCCTATTTTGTTAACCTCGCTCGCAATTAACCCCACGCTGCGAGCCAGCCACACGTGGGCCAATAGAGGCTAACCTACAGTATGTGAGTGCCCAGCCCGGTGTAAATCACTGCATTGTGTCATCTGTCCTGCAAAAGAAAGGCGTGGGGAGAAAGGAGAATGAGACACAGAGAGGGAGAAAGAGTGCTGTTTTTTGGGGGTCCACTATTCTTGGAAGGATACCCCCGGGGGCGATGACAGCAGTGTAGGGTGGAGGGTTTGTTTCTGCGTCTGTGTGTGCGTGCAGTGAGAGAGGGAGGGTCCCATCCTGACAGGTTCTTTTGTAAGGGGTTGGGGATGGTGTGTGTGTGTGGGGGGGGGCTTTGGGTCAGAAAAGAGAGGGAGGAAGGAGGGCGAGGGGGTGCGTAGGTGAGGGCCGGTTTTGTGGTGCCGTCAGGAGCGTTGGAGATGGCGTGAGTCGCCACCGACGGGGGGTCATTGTACCCACTCCATTCTGTCTCCACACTCTGCCACCGCTCAATGGGCGGATTAAATAATACGCCTGAGTCTTAATCTTTGAACTGCGCAGACACAGATGCACAAACGCTCGCACACGCAGCTGAACCGAGTCCGCCAAGGTTGGATCCCACGCAGCGTGTGTGTGTTTGTGTGTGTGTGCTGTTTCGCTAAACGTCCACATCGATGGTTACGCCACAATCCATAGGTCTCATTTGCATCGCCGAATACACCGTAATGATGTTACCCACGCCACGGCTCATACTGTAAGGCTTCTTTTTATAGATCCCTTCTTGCTTTTTTTTCACCTCATAATGAGAGAAAAAGGTCAGTGTCTGGTGAGAGGGAGGAGGGGGAGGGTATTAAGACAGGATCCTTGGTTTCTTTACAGTTCTCCAAGTTCACCAACTCCAGCAAATGAGCATGTACAACAAGCCAAGGGGCCTTTTATTGCAAATCTAATTCATTTCTCTAGACAACTGTGAAATTTGCCATTGACATTAGTCATTACCCCAAGGCTAACGAAAAGATGATCTCAGTTAATAAATGATCCCTAACAAGGAGCGCTCTCTTTCTCTCTCCCATTGTGTTAATGGCAGGGGCAGCTGTTAACGCCATGCAGTTACAGAACAACACTGCTAACACCGACTCTGGCTCCACTTCCTTCTCAGGCCGTCTGCTTTCATTTGGCTGCTGGGTACCCTCGCTCCCCCCTCCTGTATTATCATCATCATCATCGTCACCATCACCCCTGCAGATCCTGCATTATGCAGTGCCATCATTAGAGCCTCGATTTCAGACGCTTCCGGCACCATTGCTGGATTGTGACCTGGCTCCTTCTTCTTCTTCTTCTTCTTCTTCTTCATGGGTTCTGGCCGGCTTGGATTCCAAGACGAGTTTAGCAAGCTGTTGGGAACGGATGTGAGTAATAGAAATTGGAAAGAGAAAGGAGAAAGGGTGAAGAGACTGCAGCATATCGGGCAGGATTGGGGGGGGGGACTAATCATCTGGAAATGAGTCTGACCCTCCAGCTGGCCTTGCCCATCACTGATACTTAACAATAGTTGTTCAAAGCACCATGAGCAGGAGCACAACGCGTTCAGTATGGGCCCTTCTACAAGACAAAGAAAAAGGTCACCAACTGTAATCAAACCCTTTTGTTCCTGTCAATTTACATAATTTGAAAATAAAACATATCACCACTGTGCTGTTTTACTTCTAGACCCCTCATAATTGTTTCTTGAGAAGTGAAATCCATTATTAGGGTGCTGGGGCATCAGCGTTTGTCTGCCTCTGAAATGAAAAAGTCACATTTCCTCATCGGAGGAAAATGGAATTGTTCAAATTGTGTTTGCAAGAGAGGGCCGCGCACGTGTAGCGGGGAATGGGGAGCACATAATACGATATTCCCGTTTTTTTCCCTACTCGGAGTTCCAATTTATTGAAGTAACCGAGCAGAAAATGCACTGACAGCTGTAGCACTTTATTGCGAATTAGTATATACATTCTACACCCCGCGAGAAAAGCCAAGCCTCATTGTATTTCTGTAATTGCTGGAGCCCGGGAGAACGAAGGGCCAACGGCAAGTCGAGCAATTACAAGCTAAAGATGACAGGGTATACTTTTAGCTTCAGATCCCATTTGAAACTGGGAGTGAAAGTTGGGAGGAGATGGCGTCAGAAAGGTCTGGTAGGTGGCACGAGTGGGAGAGAGCAGGTGTTTAACAAATGAAATGCAAATACTTGCTGGTCAGCGTAGCTGGTCATCACTGTTGTCACGGTTATTGTGATTGCTGGGTACTTTTAGAAGTTGTGTTTAACAGAAGGAGAAAAAAACACCTCTTTACCTAAAATCCGCTGGATAATTAATGTTTTTGGTTTTACTTTTTACTGACAACCCATCAGATGTTGAGTATTTATTTTCAGGAATTTGTTCCCAAGTAAGCAGCTTTCTGCTGGTATTGTTGTGGCAGAATTACCAGCAAATCTACATGGAGAGGTGTGTTCCTGGATCTCACTGTGTGTGTGCAGTCATGTTTGTAAATCTGTCTATAGGAATGTGCTAATGTATATTTAGAATCCATGTGTGCACACTTACAAAAATATAATTGTGCATACGTAAAGAAATATAAATGTGCATACAGGTATTAATTAGTGTCAGAAATTATATGTATGATGCATACAGATGTTTACATTTTTCTCCACACATTTATGAATCACAGCACACCCGAATTTGAACATTTTCTTTTATAGATTTACGATCCCAATTCGAAAAAAAATGGGAACCTGTATGAAATGTAACTAAAAAAGGAATGCGGTGATTTCCAAATCACTGCAAAAACTTTGTCTAGTAAAGTTGTGGAGACATTCTCATCATCTACAGTACAAAGTATCATCAAAAGAAAATTTGGAGAAATCTCTGTGTGCAAGAGACAATGCCAAAAATCTACATCGGATGCTTCTGATCTTTGGCCCCTCGGGCATTAAACAAAGGCGCGATTCTGTCATGGAAATCGCTGGATGGGAACGCTTCAAAGTGGAAAACTCTTCTGTGGTCAGACAAATAAAATATGAAATTCTTTTTGGGAAACATGGCTGCTGTGTCCTGAGGACTCAAGTGGAGAGGGACCATCCAGCAAAAGCCTGCCTTTCTGATGGTATGACAACTTATGGAAGTGGTACCTTTCACATGTGGAAAGACACCAGCAATGTGGAAAGGTATTTACAGGTCTTAGGGCTACGTGCTCCCATATAGATGCTTTTTTTTAGGAAAGACCAGGGCAGTAAAATAACTTTGTTAGCTTATAGCACTGATGCTACAAAAGTTGCTAGTTTTGTACCACAGACCAAAAAGTTATGCTTTATGCTTGTGCTACCAAAACGTAGCACAAGCATAATATTCTCTCTTTTAAATATCTTGCTTCCCACAATGTAAGGATTGTCTAATTTACTCTTTTTCGCTGCTTCTGAGCAGTATTGAAAAAAATTAAAGTTTCTCCTAAATCAGTCAACTTTTACTTTCTTGTCAGACGTACCTTCAACTGGAAGATTGTGTGTTAGTTTCATCCTCATGGGCTTGTTTTCCTTTAAAGGTTTAAAACATCACTTGAAACAGTCAAAGTACAGCTTTTAAATTCCATTAGATTCTCTGATCGGCTACCCTACCCTAACCCATCTACCAGTGGATTGGTGATAAACACAAAGGAATTGTGGGAATTGTTGTAGAAATTAAGACTAATTACCCTGACACAATAACAATTTACTATCACAACAGACTACAACTACTCTGTAGCATTGTGTTCACAATAAAACTAAGTGGCTATCAAAGCTGTTGGACAAGTGTTACGTATGCAAGACCATTTATGGCACAGACAGTTTTTTTCATCACATATGCAACGTATATGTTGCACTGTACAGCCCTGGGGAAGATGATGCTAGACTGAATACTAAGTTGTTTACAATAGTGTGGCTTCATAGTAGGAAACTCTAGTTGGTGAACTGGCTTGCCTGGTGTCCAGTCCTTTCACCAATTGAAAACATTTGGAGCATCATGAAACCAAAAATACGACCTAGAAGACCCAGGAACGTCGAGCTAGAATCCTCTACCAGACAAGAATGGGACAAAATTCCTCTCCTAAAAGTCCATCAGCTGCTCTCCTCAGTCCCCAGATGTTTACAGACTGTTGTTAAAAGTAGAGCGGATGCTGCACAGTTATAAACACAGCACTGTCTTAACTTTTTTTGATAAGACCTTTCTTTAAAACTTTCTCAGTTTACATGTTTGGTATTTTTTTTCTACTGTGAATAAAATCTGGTTTTATGAGATTAGCAAATTGTTTTCTTTCTTTATTTACATGTTACACAGTGTCCCAACTTTTTGGCGGTCTGGGTTGTAATCGCGCACATTCTGAATACATATTCACGCACTTTTTGTACACATCCACAAATCTCAGAGCATATTTAGAGAATCTTTTACACATTTAAAAATCTAATTACACAGAGAGAGAGACAGAGATTGCAAAAAACCCACATAGCTCGTCATACACATCCACAAATACAATATTTCTTTACATTAGCAGCACCGGCATCTTCATGATCAGTAATATTTATTCATTACAAATGGATAATGAGACTCTTACACTCGTTTTGATTGTGTATTTATGTTTGCCTTCATAAAAGTCTGTATGTAAGCCTGTGTAACCAGAATGATCCTTTTCAGGAGCTTCAGGAAGTCACTGCTTGCCAGTGCATTTCTAAAAATCTATAAATGACCTTTAATGACCTTTACAAGTGAAAAGGATAGAAATACTCTCCAATCACGACTTTTCTTCTTTTTATTCATTTAGGAATAGAAATACGCAGGATTTTACACATCTTCAATTAAGGTTCAAATAAGTTTAGACCAAGCAGAAACTTATAAACCAGGTTAAAAATGAAAAAAAGGCTTCAAAAGTGAGTTAAACCCCATAGGCACCCATGTTAATGCCTGATTTAATAGCACAAATAAATGTGTTTACCACCTGATACCAAGCCTGGTTTGGTCAATAGAACTCTGTGGGTGCTAAAACTTTAAATCATATTAACCTGAGTGCCACTGGTCACCACATCTAATTGTTTCTGGTGTTTCTGGAGCATTTTGAATGCAGTTGTTTGGAAAATAATGTCTCAATAAGTAGACTAGCTAGTTTTGGTGAGTGAAATTTTAGTATTTCTAGTATTTTATTCTTATGATAGCAAATATTAGCTGGTATCTGTGTCCCCAACTTCCTTTAACTGTTTGCTTACACAGCCATTGGGCTAGACCTTGGACGTGAGTGTTTGTGGGTAAAGGGTTAGCTGTTCATCTGTTTGGTTAAGGTGTAGGAAAACTATTAGAGGGAATAAAAATGAGACAATGTGTATTTTCATAACTGGAAAAGTTTGTTCATTGTAAAAATGCTGGCTTTTTTTTAAAGACTATTTTCATATTTTGACAAAGAATCCATTTTGTTTCTTTCAGTGCTGATAGTCTTCACGATTAAAGGCGTTGCATCAATCCATGTTAATCACTTTTTTGCGCTGTCAAGTAGCTTTTGTCATTTTGTGAATCAGCTCCATTAACACAAATGTCTATGGCAGCAGCTGCCACAAAAACCCATAGATAAGTGTTCATGGCTTCACTGAACATGGCCACAGCCACATGTATACAGTTATAAGAAAATGACTATAACACATTCTCCTTTGATTGCTTCCATCAGTGTGCTCCGCTTCTCTTTTCTTCAACAAAGAAATGCAGAGAGGTCTCTGGCCTGAGCTGATCCCAGACCTGCAGGGGATTTCAGCTACCTCCGAGCTCCCCAGGCGCCTCCTTTCATGATTCCAGGTAACTCCTCCATGCAGTCTTGCAGCTCTGTTGCTCACTTGCAGCGTGCTAGGAGACACAGAGGAGAACATGCTGTTTTATCACTCTTCTGTATTTGTCAGGCTGATGTGCTGTTTGGTGTGCAGAGCTGCTGAACTGTGAAGTGCCGGGGGCGTTGAGAATAAAGAAGGACCTGGCAGTATATGAACCAGCCAGCCTGTCCTGTGTGCAGGTGAACTGCCCAGGGCCTTTGAGGGCTGCCCGGAGAATTGATGTCAAATGAGAGTGACTTGAGAGGTTGGTCAGGTGTATGAAATATGTATCGAGGTGTATTCCAGCTTCAGCGAGAATGTCTTCCTTTCCTCGGGTGATTGATGGATTGATTTAAACTCTCAAACTGGAACCAACTGTACTGCCCCGGGAGGAAAGCCACACCCAGCAGGCCATCCCTGTGCAAAATCAACCAGACACAGCCAAAACGAGAACAGTGAGGCTTATAAATTTGCAGTATTTTCTCCATCAGATCAGGCTGTTTTATTTGCCATACTGGAACTGCGACTGTGCCTCCGCTCTGCTGCTCTGCTACCAGTGAGAGCAGCCCTGGGGATGCTAACAAAGAGACAGAGAGTACTTAGGATGTAAAACGCACAAAGCCGCAATGTAAACACTTGTCTTCCTTCATATTAGATTTTCCATCATCTTCATTGCTCCGTCTTTTGCCGAGAAGCACATCTCACACTCCCGCATTTCAATTTGCAACGCCGCCGCTCCAAAGTACATGTTCATTTATTGCTGTTATTACTTTGTCATGTTGGATAAATTGATAACATGACATAACTTGTTTGCTGCCTTGTTGCGCCGGCAGTCTGATTATGAGGTCAAGTGCGTTAACAAATGACAAATGCGAGAGATGGGAGAGTTGCCATCCGTTCGCTTCGAGTCACTCCTTTTTCCTCTCCTTAAATTAAGACTGCTGCTCTGCCGGGGGTGAGGCAGAGACCAGGTTTCTCTTTGCAGAAATAATTCACTCTAACATATCAAGCTGTGGAAACTAAAGTCTAATCAGTAGTAGAAGAAACAAGAAAGCCTGATATTCGATGACTTTGGGTTGTTTTTGCTGTATAAAGCATATTGAACAGTTTGACTCTTTAAACTGCAGCATATGTAGCATTTTTCATGTTTTAAAAGACACTTTATTGCCAACGCCTGGTTAGACCGTAACCTAACTGTACAAATGAGAGCCCCGCGATCCAGAGGATCTAGCCTCAGTATCCTTCTTACATTCTCGCACAATGCTAACAGCAAGCAACAGCTAACTTTAGCCAGGATATGTAGCTCACTGATCGCAACAAACGACCTCCTCCTGAAATCCTGGAGCACAGCATCAACTCCACATTAGGACAAAAATCCAAACTTGGGATGCTTCTCTAAAGCCCCTTTTTCATTAGTACCTACTCAGATTGATCGACTACAACCCAGTACTAGCTTGCGTGTGTGCTTGCATCTTAGGTGTTAATGCATTAAGATGTTTTAGGTGAGAATGTAATGGCTTAAACTTCAAATCTGTGGCCGATTTGTCAGGTTGTTTTCCAAGGTGTCCACTGCTGCTAGTGTAACAGCCAGAACGCCTCGCCAACTATCATCTGTTTGAACCCGTGATGTCCTGCTTCTCGGCCCGTTGTTCTTTAAAAACCCCTGCTGGCCTTCGCACAGTGATGGAAGTTAAACACGAAATACAATTAGCTAACGTTGCTTTGAACTGGTGCCATTTGGGTCCATAGCTAACTGGTTTTGGCTGAGATTAAAGTTAAGCTTCAAAACTGAATCATTTTATTCAACTTTACTGGAATGCTGTCGGTGTGTTTTGAACTGAGTCATTCACGCATCCATATCTCCTGATGTTCAGATCTGTCATCCTTGTTTTACCATCTTATTTTGAATTAAAACTGACATTAAAGTGTTTTAATCCAGGAAGGAAAGTGAGAGTGTTTTCACCAGGAGCAGAAACATCTGGACCAGCATGTTGATGCTGTTCATGGACAGAACCTGAAGACTGATGTCAACTCCAGAAATCTTAAAATTATGTGGTTTGAGAATTTATTCAACTGTATTCTCAACACCAGCTGTCTGCTGTAAGTGTAGGGAATCCACTAGAATAAAAAATAAAATCATTGTAACATCTGTAACATGTGACCTGTTTGAGAGATGAAGCTTGTGCTTCACTGTGGTTATTTTACTGCACACGCCTTGAAAAACACCATTTAGAAGAGAACTAAAAATATTAATTACGATTAATAAAACAGTGGTAGGTGTGTCTCTAAGCTTGTAACTTTTGATTACTAAGTATAATATATAAATGAGTATCAGTATAGAGATGTATAGTTTCAACCTCCTAACATCATTCCAGTTTGCATTAAACAACAAATCAGTGACATTTTTACTGCAGTTTTTACTAATTATTTCACAGTGATGGTTCTTTTAAAGACGAGCATTTTTCCAAAGTGCTTAAAATTAATGCTGTGCAGAGAAACAGAGAATGCTCACTTTCAGAGTAAAACACACCGGCTAAAGTGATAAGACACAGCTTTTACTTTGAAAATAAATATTTCACTTTTTCAGCATTTACTACAGCTAAAGAGTAAAAGGAGAGTATGTGTGCACTACATTTAACCAAATCAGTCGCACTCAAAAACAAATGTATCCCCAGAATTCTGACTTTAATTTGTTTACATGTAAATTATTTCGTTATTTTGATTGTAATGTAAAACTGAATCTGGTCAAATGAAATTAATGCGTCTGGTATCAAGTCAGTTTAATCCAAGCATATTTCACTCTATTTATATAGTGCCAAATCACAACAACAGTCTTCCCCTTTATATTGTAAGGTGAAGACCCTAACATAATATTATTATACAATATATAAAAATAATATTTTATTTTCTTTGCATGGAGATTTTTGATGACATCCATCAACCTCCAATTGGTGGTTGGGGGATACACACTTTAACCAAGCAACTGAAGGTTTCCAGGGGGTCGCCACCCAGTCTCTAGGCCTCCATGACTGAGGCCTATACTGTCACTCAGGTATACCTACAGTATAAAAGCTATATACAGTGCACTGGTTTCCCAGTCGCTGTACTTACATATGTTCAGCGTTACAGTACAGGATGTTTTGGACCCCGCTATCTCATGCACAGAATGGAAAAACAAGCACCAAACGCAAACGTAAAACACTTCTGGTGATTATTCGTCTAAATGTGTGATAATGTTCACATTTTCTTGTAGCTCATGCAGAAAAGATTTCAGAAATTGTAAGTCCAGCAAGGCCAGAGAGGTCATGAGTTTAATGGCATGTTTGGGTAAATACAGAGTTCAAATTTGGCAGCAAGATTCCTAATGATGGTCCAATTCCTGAGGAATTGGCAGTGATTAAGAGGAGGCCGAAGCAGGAGGAAAAGCACTGTCAAGGTCAAAGAGGGCTCGTGATAAAGGTTGCTAAGCTACAATCTGTGACAGGCAGAGAAACCTGAATGTGTGTGCGACCCAGGAAACTGCAACACACTTTACCTCCAGGTCTTAATTTACAGTGAGCTGTCTTAAAAAAAAAAGGGAGAGCTGTACTTGGCCTTCCTCTCCCACACTGGTTTTTCAGGCTACTCAGAGGGTTACATTTAACTCCAAATTAGCTCTCAGGCAGCATCTAAAGGTTTCACGAGGATCGGAGCTGAGCTACAGTAAGACCAAAGATAACACAGAACTGAGAAACGGTTGAAAATGCGAGCCTGTGACCCCAAATATTTCTTCGGCAACATTCGTATAATTGATTTAAATTCCATTCACTGCTAAGAGGTGTGCAGATTGAAGTGACCTCTGCCTAGGAATAGAAGTGGAAACAATTTAAAAAAAATACAGAGAAAAAAAATAAAAATCCCTGCTCGATGAAGCGCTCAAACGGCTGCGAATGACGCCCAGGCAACGCCGGCCATACCTACAGGGGCCCAAGCGTACCGCCTGTCCTCAGGGGGATGACTGTACTGTCAAAGAATCCCCATTATGCATTATCACAAAGTCAGACAGCAAAATCTTCAAAACCAGTGTCTGTGATGGGCTAAGAAAGAGCTGACAAGAGAGCGCTAGCCGCCCCCCTCCTCCCTGCCACCCCCTCCGTCTGAGTCACTTTGAAAACTTAGCAGATCCACCTTTTAACAATCCTATGGGGATGAATCAACCTTGCGCTCCTATCTGAGACGGTACAACCAGCACACCTAGAATTACAATGGAAGCACATCAAGGGACGGCCAAGCCTGACTGACAAGCGCTTCCCCCCCTCCATAAAAGCACCGGGCTGCCTTCATTTGCATGACGGGGTTTTGGACTGGCGGTGAGAGTTAATCAGGGCTTTCCACTGTGCCATAGCAGGGGCTCTCTACCCCACCACCACTGCTGCTGCCCGTCACCCACCACCACCACTCTTTCCCCTCTAACCGAAGCACCCTTCCCCACGAGGGCCCGCCGGTGAAATCCTCTTAGTGGCAGTAGGCTAAAAGAGGAGTTTGCACCCACCTCGCCTCCTGGGATGGTTTTTTTTGTGGGGGTGGGTGCAGCGCGAGGCTGGCCGTTCTGGGGGCTTCATCTCCATCGGGACTGACCTCCCTTCCACTGCCTGGTACCTCCTATTAAAGCAGCTTTAATTACAGAGATGATTCCTCCACTTCCCCTGCTCCTCCAACTAACACCCCTCCACCCTCCCCACCACACCCCACGCCTATCTCTCCCTCTCCACAGGGGAGCACTCCTTGTCTCCTCTCCATTAAGATTGAGAGAGTGAAGGGGAGAGGAGCCCGCAGAGCCTACCACTTCCACACATTCAGCGGGGAGCAAATACCATTTTCAGCTTCAAATGTCTTTTCACAGATTGGGTTTATTTATTTATTTTATTATTTTTCTCCATAGATTTTTTTTTTTTTTTTTGATCTATGAAGCAAATTAAAAATGATTCATGTGTCTGAGCGTACTCGGGGTGCGTGTGATAGTGTATGAAAAAGAAATGCGTGTGGGAAAGTGGGTGTGCTTTCAACAAAGTTGGACAGATTGAATTGGGAGCTCAGATGTCAAAAACGTAGCACCAACTGTGGTTCCCGCCATCCCAGGGATGATTAGAAAGTAAAGATTGCAATGTTATCTCCGTCCTTTGGCCCAAAAAAGAAGCAAAAGACTTCTTAATCTACATCGTACAAGAGGAAGGTGATAAAATCACCTTTGTTGTCCACTTTATCCCCGTCCACGTCCAGCCTCTATTACACCGGGATGCTACCTGAGCGCGGGAGAACTGGGGAACCATTTTTTTCCCTCCATTCCACAAACAGAGGACTGTTATCAGTTAATTCCAGCGAGGGATGCTTGATTTATGCTTCCTTGGATAATAAAGTACAGTATCGCTAACATGTGTAAAGTGTTCCCCAAGCGCCACCTCTGTCTCCTTGATTAATGCCGATTTAATTAAGCGGCGTGCTAATTAAGCAATAAATAATGACAAGGTGCGCATTTATGCAAAGATAATAGCAAACCCTGGGTGAAGTGATACCCCGGAGAAGTTGCCCAATCAGATCATTTCTTTGGACAACAATGGGGCAAGATTAAATGCATCAAGCAGACATGTTTGACCATTGTTATGCAGTGCATTAAACACGTGCGATAATCATCGCAATGTCTATTTGCCCTGAATGTATTTAGAATTATAATTAATAGAGCAATAATCACCAGGCTATTATTAAACATGCTACGGGGGGGGGGGGGGGGGGGGGGTCTGTGCTGGAAGTGCATTTTCAGTGCTGACTGAACTTTCTGCAACTACTTTGGCTGCACTCCTGTACCAAAAGTTAAATATTAAACCCATCCATATTTTTGAAAGTAAGATGCCATCCTTAACGTGGGGAAAATCCGATAGAGCTATTAATCAAAATCACGCCCCACTGTCCAGAACTCCACAACCTGAGCGGCAAAGTAAAATATCAATTTCCTCTTGTTTAGCGTCAGCAGCAAAAGTCCTCGAGCTCCTCGCCACCGTACGTCCCCGCGTCACTTTTCTGATCATCCGCTCACACGCCTATTTGCGGTAAATATCCCCCCACCCCCTTCCATGTCAAATGTCTCCACGTACAGACTCCTGATATGTGTATAAGAAGAGCGTTATTTACACTGATTAATGGTCCCAGGCTTCGGCGGGGTGTAAGCCGCTCGCGTCCAGACAGCAGTGACAAATAAATCTATCAATCATAAGAGGGATTTTCTAATCCCCGAGCCATCAGACAGAGTTGCAGCCTAAACACTTTGTCACCGAGCGAGCTGCCCTCCACTCGCTGTAAACATGCGCTTATATAGCGAACACAGCGCTTTGAGCGACACAGCAGCCTCCAGGTCGCTACGTATGGAAGCATTTTCATATTTAGCATGATTCAGCGAGGGACCCCTCAATGAGGGATTTCTGAAATTCAAGAATGGTGGAAAAAACTGCAAATATTTCACTTATATTGCAAGTTTGGGCCATAAAAAAGGCAACCTCATACTTAAAAGATGTATGTTATGGAACATTTCCACAATGTCCTTCATGGTGAGAATGCTTAAGAAAGCATAAGCTAGAAAAACATCTCCAGCTGACATTTCGGCACTTTATAAGTCTATTTGAGCCAAAAGAGAGGAGTTTAGGTAGACTGCACAATGCTAAGTAGAGACATCAATCGGCATCCGAAGTCCTCATGGGTCTATCAGCTCCAGTGTAACAGCATGGCTGTCTATTGCAGAACAAGCCCCTAGTTGCTCTCAACCATCTGTGACTGAAAACAAAGACTGTGATCACATTAAAACACCATGGAGGGAAGAGGAAAAATGTATCAAACCACAGCACTTTCCATAATCTGCTCACAGGTCTCAGCCATTATACAAACACAGGGCGAATTCAATAAACCTACAACTGCCATTTAATTAAACATTTGGCAGCCAAAATTCAATTAGGCAATAATAGCTAATTTCCAGAGATGGCTAATATGTTAGACACAGATAGGAAACTCCGGGTTGATATCCTGTGTCAATTCCAATTATTTAGAGCTCTCCTTTTAAAGCTGCTTTGGCAGATTACGCAATGCCTATTTTCAAAACAGTGTGACTGCGAGGCAGCGTGTGTCCCTCAGGTGGCACAAGGCAATGTTATTATTTTTTCCTCCTTCTAAGAATGCAAATTAATAGTTGCCATCTAGTTGTGGTTGTTGCGGCGACGTCCATTCGGTCCCACGTGGAAGTCAAAGTAAGTAATGCTAAGGGAAACCTAATAAGATCTTGCAGGGGGGGAAAAATGATGATTATCTTTAATCACTAACCTGCCTCTAGTGGCACCACCGCATTATCCAGCACCTTCACTCCTTATAAAAATATCTATCACACACAATACTGGGGCGATGAAAAGAAGCAGCGGTGACGATGGGAGTGGAATGCCAATGGCCTCATTACTTGTCATAGCACATTGTAACTGGAAATTGCTTCTTTCAGGTTTTGTTTGCTCAGGCAATTACAATAAACTCTCGGCTTGACACGTTGTTTGCACAGATGTAGGACATTAATAAACATGAGCTCTAATCTGAATTATTGAACTGCTCGCCATAATTCTGACAATGGATTTGGAGCGCCTAACGGATGGAGGGACAGGCGGAAAGGGGACGGCAGGGATCCCCAGGATACTGCCCCGCTGGTTGCCTCTTATCACCTGAGAAATCCCCTAATTGAATGTTGGAGTGTGCCGCACAGCCCTGCAGGTATTCCCAAACTTGGTGCAGCCTCCTTGCTTGTCAGACACTGGCGACTGCCAAAACACACATGAGCTGCATGGATCTGACATTTCCTGTGAAAACTGATCATAGGCAAAAAGGAAACAAGAAGGAGAAAGACAGGAAAAAAATCCAAGAAACTGAGAGGGGGAATATTGAGAAATTCCACACTTCTTATTTTGTGCTTCTAAACCAGGGGTACAAGTGACCCAGGGGGTAAATCTGCAGCAGCCAGTAGATACATGGACAAATTACTTCAACTAATTTGACTTTGACCAAAAGGTTAATAGTTAACTAAACAGTAAATGTTAATAGATGTCACATACAGGCAAAAAGAATGAATAAATAATTAAAGCAGAGGCATTAACAGAAATCATTAAAACGGCTTGGTAAATGTTTGGCTAACAATTAAAACTGTTGGATCATAGTGGACATTACTGGGTAATCAAAAATCAACTGAAATTTACTAGCTAAAATTATTGCTAGCAGATGAAATAGCTAAAGAAAATGCATAAACAGCTAAATGGATAGCTGAAACTAAAAAGACATGGCTAGCTAACAGGATGGATAAAGCAATTAAACCATTATTTAAACATAATGGATAAATACCTAAAAGCATGCCTAGCTAATCAGAATGGATAAACTGTGGCTCAGGTGGTAGAGCAGATCAGCTACTGATCGGAAGGTTGGTGGTTCGATTCTTGGCTTCCCCGATCTGCATGTCAAGTATCCTTGGGCAAGATACTAACCCCAAATTGCCCTCCGATGCGTTCATCGGAGTACGAATGTGTGTGAATGCAGGTTAGTTTGCACTGTGTTTAGAAGTGCTTGTACGAGTGGGTGTGAATGGGTGAATGAGGCATGTTGTATAGAGCGCTTTGAGTACTCCAGGAGAGTAGAAAAGCGCTATATAAGAATCAGTCCATTTACCATTTACCAAACTAGATAGCTAAAACAAAAAAAAAGGCCAAGGATGAAAAAAATAATTTAATTATTTAAACTCAATAGGAAACTAATTGCAACAAAATGCAAATATTTAAGCTAAAAAGTTTGAAATTGTTAGCTAAAAGTAACTGAAATTGGTACCGGTAGGTAAAGATTTTAGATGCTAGCCACAGTTTTAGCTAATAATTTCAATGTTTATTCATGAATTTTAGCCTGCTTTTTCAGCAGTTTATCTTTTATCTTTAACTAATATCGTAGTTAAACAAAAATGCTAAATAAACAGCTGAAAGTGATCAGTAAATATAAGAAATAGTTATTAATTAGGGTAGCATCTAAAACTGATGCATGATATCATTTCTTAATTTGAAAAGCAAACATTCTTCGTTTCTAGTTTTCTAGTTTTCACAGTTTTACTACAGCTTGGTAGGTAGTTTGTGAATGGTTGTAGACAAGTCAGCGTCTTTCACACAAACTACCTGGGACTGGTCCAAAATGCTAACAACTAAAGCAAATCAAAAAGTTGTAGCACCATGTACTCCTTTGCGACCAGTTTTAAACAAGCGACTGCCAGCAACCACTCTCAACCAGTCGGGGGGGTATACATTTCGCCATCAGGTCTCTATAGCCCAAAGTCCAGTTCTAAGTTAGTACAACAAAACATGACATCGCATTACCCCCAACCGCTGCCAGAGGTTTCTTCCTGTTAAAAGGCACTTTATTCTTCCCACTGTCGCCAAGTTTTCTCAAAGGGGGATAGTTTGATTGTCTGCGTCTTTACTTTACAATATAAGGTAAAGCCTTGAGGCAACTGTTGTTGTGTGAGGCAACTGCTGTTGTGATTTGACGCTATATAAATAAAACTGTGGTGTGAAGAAAGGGTCATTGAGTTCACTGCACAGAGCATCCCATACGAAACTTTTTAAAGCAATGCAAATATATTTAGTATATTATTATTAGTATTAAAATAGCATTCAGAGTTTAACTGTAGGCAATCAGAGATGATTTTACACTCAGACTAGATTCTGTTCCTCTCACCACTGCTGTACATATTGTACTTGGACAAATATATAGGCAAAGCACAGGTTTCATTCCTCCAGAAGCTGCTTGTCCTTTACTTACCTTCAAAGTTTCACCAAAAAATGCTGGAGAACCAGCTTCGCAGGCAAGCGTGTAGTGGGAATATCTACAAGAAGAATGCAGGAATAGCATTTTTTTGTCCTCCTTTTTTTTTCTGAGGAATCTTAAGATGTTCAAAAGGCATAGCAGAGGGAGGGCCTGGCTATTCTAGAGAATCAAAAAGACTATGCGGACTTTGATCACCTGCATCTCATTCAGTGCAAAATTACTGTGGTGGGGTCCTTGGCTTCTCGACATGTGAGCAAGATGGAAGCTTATTATACTGTACACAGAGGCAGACAGTGAAATGAAAGAGGTCTTTTGTCAGTTCTTTGATTACAGTAAGGCATTGTGACTGTTAAGCAGACTACCAGCAATTACGAGAGCCCGAGCAAGTGCCGATGGAGAGTTTAGGATGGAGATGTAGCCAGACAAAGGGATGAGGGGATAAATAGAAATGTGGTAAAAGAGACAGAGGAGGGAAAAAAGTGACAGAATGGACTGACAGAGCTGAACGTCCCAGCCCTTTTTTGCAGATACAACTGCAATCAGCTGTAAATGATGATACAAGCACGTATGGGTCATGAGAAGTGATGGAAACGTCAATGAAAATAGCTTCGGGAACACTGTTGTGCCAGATTGTTTTGCCTGTTTGGATGATATAAGCATCTGAAAGCACATCTCGGTTGTTTGCTGTGGGTAAACTCGGCTGTTTTATACCCTTTGATTCCCTACAACAGGCAGTATTAGGTGAGAAGTATGAGGCCCTGCATTTCCATGTTGAGCCCTCCCATCCTCCCGCTTTGCAATAAATATTGACAAAGAACGTGAGCCATCGCCCCGTCACAGGTTGTTAAAAGCAAAGTTTATTGTGTGTTTGCTGTCTGCGAGCATACACTATGTGTGTGCGGGTATTTGTGTGTATTTGCACACACATTAGCATATCAGTGTTTACTCCAGAAGTTACTGTGAAGCGCCCGTTTCTCCTTGGGGAGAGCTGCTTGGCAAACACCTCGGAGTAAACAAGACAACCAGTGACAATATGCTAATGGGCCGATTCATTATTCCCCTCCAACAAGCTCCGCCTCGCAGAAGACACCTCAGATCTCCAACATCTCCATCACATCTCGCATTTAGGATCCACGCGCAACAGCGCTGCTCCACCCCTCCCGCCGCCGCCTGATTAATATCTCATCAAGCGCTCCACTTTTCCTCCAAACGGCCCATCAGTCATGTGGCTCAACAATGTTTCACTTCTGACATTGTCAATCTTCCGAGATTGCACAGAGGTGATGCTCTAAATAAAGTTGTTCACTTTTTAATGCTGCGTAGATTGATGCCCGGCTCGTCAGGGGTGCCCTCAAAAAAAAGATGAATCGCTGCCGAAAACCTGCACCAATCTCCCGCGTTCATGTACACAATCTTCTTGATGAAGACGTTTCAAGCAACCACCTTGAGCTGCACTGTACAAGTCAATAAGCAGCCGGACGAACCAGCTGGAGGGCTAAGCCTGCAATAAGGTTTCCCTTTAATTGAATTGGACAATGGATTGGATTTATTAACTCCACAAATATTTACTTTGTTGCCAGCAGCCTAAACTCATTACTCTCCTATGGATTTCTCCTCCTACACATTTACTGTTGTAAGTTGCATCGCTCCGAATCATATCCACAAGCCAAAGGAAGACCTCTTAATGATGCATGAGGAAAAAGCCTCATATATGGCACAAGCACCGCATGCTTCTATTGATTTGCCAACGGAAACATATAGACTTGGTGCAGATGTGTAAACATGGATGTGTGACTAAGCTACTGCCAAACGGTATTTGTGCTGCACGCACAAATTACCCCCAAAATGTCAATATAATTCCTGTCGCTATAAATAGGGTCAAAGTCACATTTCAAGCTTCTTTGAGATGTAAATATCTAAATATCTATCTGTGGCCCTAGCTATGACTGAGCATTCATCTCGGGTTTAATCAACAGCCTTGGTGAGAAGAAACTCTCATTTTGGTTTAATTTAAACCTGCTGCTTCGATGGTTAGTTCCTCTGTTTACTCTTCTGGGAGCAGTGCGAGCTCAGGAGTGGTTCTAGCTCCTCGAAACTCTTTGTAGTGCCAGGTTTTATAGTAATGTGGCACTCCATTTATGAAACAAAAAGCTCCTGCGCACTAGCACCTGTAACTATCGAGGTTTTTCCATGAATTTTTCTGCTCCAGCTGTGTGTGCGTTTGGAGCTTCCTCTGTTTGATTTGAATGCAGATATATATTCTTTTTGTAGGGTTTTTTGGGGGCTTTAGATCCAAAGATTAGTAGAAAATGCAATTATTACCCACAAATCTGAGGAGTCCGGAGGGAGGAAGAAAAATCAGGTGACGCTCACCATATTCCAAAGAAGATTTCCAAGTTATGAAGCGTTGCGAGCTCCTGAGACACAACTCATAATTCATCAGCGCACTGGGGTAATTTATTTCCCTTGGTTTTAATATGT
The DNA here is from genome assembly GCF_001858045.2 of Oreochromis niloticus. NCBI lineage: Eukaryota > Metazoa > Chordata > Actinopteri > Cichliformes > Cichlidae > Oreochromis > Oreochromis niloticus. Next base: position 21,520,232 of record NC_031986.2, read on the forward strand.
TACAGACGAGTGCTCGTGTGTCTTTCTGCCGTCAGAGCTTTACTACACAGAGGCCAGGCATGTAGCGGGGACTGCCGCCGTCGCCGCTGCGCACCGTGCACCCCAATACCTGTGGTGCCTTTCATGGTTCAGGGCCCTCTAATTTCAGTGGGAAGTTGCACATATTTCATGGACACATCCCTGCTACAGAGGAAGACGAGGAGGGAGGGATGGATAAGAGTAGCGGGTTGGTCTCGCACAGGAGGAGGCTGATGATGGACTGTGCCTCTTCCTCCTGTGCATTGCAGGCCATCCACTTTACAACAGAAGGTTCTGGATCATTTGGTCCAGCCGCTGGCTGCTCTACAGCTCACACAGTTTGAGGTCACCTGACTGTTTGATTGGATGAAGGGTAAGAAAGCTCAGTGTGGGGTTCAGGCTGTTCAAAATGTGGATGACACATAGTCACTATTTCCCCCTGGAAAATTCACAACTTATATCCTTCAAAGTGAACAGTTCTGGTAAGGCGCTGGGTTCACAACTCGGTTCAAATAAATATGCAGCTACTTTGGTTTTCTTTTAAAAGCATCTGTTATTCCGTTATACTCAAATATACACATGAGGTCTTTGGTGATGTATTTATTGGCATAATTTACGAGCAACAACCACCTCATTAGCATGCCAGTGGACCTTCGTTTAGTAGTTAAGTTTACCTAGCTGTAATCTGGATGTTAACCGCTTCTCCGTTGTAAGGTTAGATGACAGGCTTGCCTTGCACACACCCTGCTCCCTAAGGATCCTTTTCAGCGTGATATAAAATTGGCTCGAGTCTGTCCTGATGCTTGAAAAGCTAAACTTTTCTCACCTCTCCACCAGAAGTAGAACATACAATTTAACTCAGTTGTTAGTTCTCAAAAAGGGGGTGTGGGGATGCTAGAGGTCTGAAATAGTCCTTCAAATAATTTGCTGTATCATCAGAAAGTGAATATTTACAGATGGTGGCTATTTGAATAACACATTAGTTTGTCCCTGCAATCGTATTTTTGGCAGATGATTGTGACAAATCACAGCAGTCTGCCATCAGCTGCCACCATTCACTTCTCAGTGCAACAAATCCGTCCAGCTTTTGCATAGCTTGGCTTATTAGCCAGTTAGATAGCTGGTAAGCATTTCAAAATACCAGGGGAAAACCTTTCCTCCTGTGTAAAGTGTCCTTGGCCTCAAAATGTGTCAGAATCCCTGAGTTAGGCAATGCAGCGTGTGACCCTGTGCAATGTGACTGAGGAGGGAGGCCGCTGAAGCCTGAAACTTTAATGTGTCAGTCCAGCCAAACAGTGAAATAACGAGCTGGAGAGGCACTACAAATGTACTGAATGTCATAGAGTACAACACTGACCAACAACATCTCTAATCAGTGAGCAGCTAGTGAATAAAATTAGAACAGAAACACAAACCAACAGCTTCCCAAAAGGGATGTTTTTGCAGTAATCGCTTCAACATGCACTTTCTGAAATGCAAATCAGATTATTCTGATCAAAAGGTTTAAAATAAAAGAACTGAATGGATATTTAACACGGGTTTAGTGTGTTGTGTTACTAATTAAATGTCTAAATCCAGGGCACCAAGGAGACTGCAGTGTACAAAGCAAACATGGGAAAATCAGCTACAAAAATCCAGAGAAAGACAAAAAAAAGTCAGCGAAGATTCATGCTACAGTCACAGGAGGGAAAAAGTGGTTGGAGACTGTAGCATGACCAAAATTATTGGAACTGTGTGGAATGAACTTGCAATTTCATTGCTTCAAAGACAGGGCGACTACACTTCACTTCACTGAAGCAATAAAACAGGACGAACTGCAGCGATAATTTGATCTTTTCATGTAATCTGTTTATGATAAATGGTCAAAAATTTCAAATCTGCTGCTGAATATACTTGAAAACTGAAATTCAGATATATTTCTACTATATTTGCATATAGCCAGAAAACAGCCAGTTGGCAACCGGTTGTATTGCAATACGTCACAGAGGAGTTTATGCTCATTGGCCAGACTGAATCACAATGTGTTGGCAATCTGTCTGTGTTTATAAATGAGACGCTGTTTCCCATCAGGCAATCTGTGAGATCACATTGTGATCAAAAATGGTTGTGCAGAAGTTGAGATTGTTGTGTTGCCACAACTACTGGCAATCGCTAAATACGTATGTTCCAGGGAGAGAATGGTAACGAGGCACAGTTTAACTCAATCGGACAATAAAAAGTGTGGGAAAAGAACAAAGGCAGGAAGTGAAAACAGCAGTCGCATTAGAAAATACCCTTCAAAATAAAAGCGGACATGAAATATGGATACATAAGAAAAGAAAGATATAAAAGATCAGCTGACACGTAAAAAAAGACACTTAACATGAGAGAAAACTAAACATCAGTGGGTCCAGCTCATTTATAATTAACAATAACAATTACATGATCTTATGGAAATTACACAAAAACTTTTTTTCCCCCAATATCCAAGTAAGAGTAAATCTATTCTCGACACCACTGTTTTTGTTTCAGCAGCTAATACTAACCAGGTGTGCCAGCTGGTTGCTTAGTAACATGAATTAGGATAATGGTGCCATAAACTCAGACACAGGTGATTGGTGAGGAAGAAATATCAACATATTAATCAAATCGTAACATTCGCAAATTTAGTTAAACTTGTGAACATTTTAGAATCAAGATTATGGTAAAAAAAAAAAAAGGCAAATGTTTGTTTTAACACTAGGTCTGCTCTGATGTGATGTTTTGGTTGCTACTCTGTATATTGTTCGTAAATCATCCTGTTTTTTTAGCTTTATTATTGTAATTGATGTTACTGAGTGATGAACTTGCAAGCCGGGCTTGTATTAGCTTTTATTTCGAGCATTTATGAGGCAATGATGTTTTTTCAAGCTTAAATCATGAAACATTCCTGTGCCGTTTTCAGGGTTTATCCTTTTAAAAAAAACACGTTTCCAATCCTCGTAGCTAAACTCTGACTCGGAGAAGATTTTCTGAAGCACAAAATCGGGACACCTGATGGAAATGGATGCACTCTGCACTCCCGCGCAGCCATTAAACAGCCCATTTTATGCATGTGAGATTATCAGTTCCACTGTATCATTCCCCAGGTGTGCTGGAGTAGGGACCTCGAGTGTTGTCCCAGCTGTTTGGATTGCCTCTCCTCGGGGCTGCAATAATGTGGTAGATTCTAATCAATACTCAGCGCCTGAAGAAGAATAGATCACGGAGCTACAGCTGGACTCCACCTCACTGTCCATCCCCCTGCTGGTTATGAATCAGCATCCTCTCCCTCCAGAGGACAAGAAAACAGTGCCTACACACACACATGCATATAAACACAGTCTCCAAGAGAAGCTGAACCTTGACCCCTGACATTTGACCCCTGACCCGTCTGTCTGATGGCCTATTGATTACGTCTGGCCTCGCCTGGGTAATTGTTGCCTCACAATTACTTCACATGTTGTGTTGGGGTCCGCATAACGGCGATTTTGCCGTGTGAATATTGCACGAGAGCACTTGAGACCGCGGGACACAAGTCTCGCCTCTTTTCAGGAGATTACACCGCACGCTGGACAGACAATTGCTGACAGAGTTCTTGTGGCTTCAATGAAAAATAATTGCTTTCTCTACAAAAAAAAACAGTGATGTTTCAGAATGAAGGGTGAGGCTGAAATAAAGCAAAGTAATCAGGGACATTTCTGGCTTCTCTAAAGGACTCCTTTAGAGGGGTCTGAGGCATGTCATGTGGTACACTGAGGGGCTGCCTCCTACTGTCCAATTTCCTGGCCTCATTGCGTGTGTAACCATGAGGAAATGAGAAGCCAGCCCCTCTCTGGGTTTTGTAGAGTCACGGGTGGCATTTCAGAGGAGGGGCGTCTGTTTTGGTATGAAATGGATTTGAGTGTCTTTCAGATAAATTCACAATAAAGATCTTGCACCCCATTTCATACATGATATGTCATGAGCAGCTTCTTTAAAAAAAACAAAAAAACATTTAGAATATTTGAATTGCGACGAGGTAGACGACCCTGAAACAACGATGTAAATGAAAGCGCGGTCCTCTTCCCTCGGCGCCTCAGAAGGACGACTCGATGTGACTCGACCGTTGCCGTGGCATTACAAATGAAAGAAAAGGATCTTTTTGTTGTCTGTCGTCGACACATCCCGCGAAAGATCTCAAAATCGCCTCGGCAAATTGAGTTTGTTGTGTATACAAGTACCTGCCAGATTTAATATCGAATGGATGATCCAAAATGGATTTTTGATCCGGGGAAAATGAGGGGAGATGTCTGTAACAACAAAAAGCGGGAAGGAGTAAAAAAAATCCATAACCCTCTCAAGCTAAAACCCCGCTCCTGGGCGCGGAATATATTATCCTCTTCCTTGCTCTGTCTCCGTCCCTTTTACGAGTTGTTTTCATGTAAAGAAAAACCTATAGGCTTGACCTCCGCGTCAGTTTGCCTTTGGCAATCCACGGATTGCAAGTTTTCAATGCTTGATCCTCAGGGAGGGATCCAAGTCAAACCCTATAAATATTTCAAGACTATTTCTTGCTCCCTAGACTTCTTACTAACACACTTGCCTCTGTTGGCAAGCAAATTCTGCCTGTTTACATTCGCCACTAACTTGTCATCACTTTAAATTCAGCCTTGTGCAGTGGCTTAATGAGAGAGGCAGATACTACCATATTGCATGTTTAAATGTTTTGCCAACAATCAGACCCTCTCGCTCAAAAGGATTCATGGATACCGATCAATATTTTTCGAGTCTAAAGGGTCCTTCGCTGAAGAGACGAAGGCGGAGGAAAAAAAAGAAAAACAACATAAGATGGAGCTTAAAACTGATTCCATGCTTTTCTCCCCCTCGTGTGTGAATGACAGATTCACATGTTGAGAGAAGAATCCCCTAAAAATTAAGTGTTGGGAGTCTTTAGAGATACGTCTCGACATCTGGTCGCCATCTGAGGGAACCTGGAGCAAGGCCAAGGATACTCCAAAAAATGAAAATGACTTCATTATGAGGGAATTATCACTGGATAGTGACTGAATAGCTGGAACTATCTCACAAGCTGAGTGGGGTGATTATAAACCGCTGTAGGAAACTTTATATTTATGCCGTAAATGAATAAATTAGGCTCTTTTGGTGTAGACGGAGTGAGACGTTGAGGTGTGCAGTCCGCGTGAGGCTAAAATAAAGGCAGAACCACACAGCTCAGTTGCACCTTACAGCACTCCCCTTCCCCTGCTGATAATATAAAGTGACATTATTTGTTCACATAAAAATGAGTGCTGTTGAAATATGGTATTTTTATCAAGGCTCTTAAACTCTTTGAAGTGATAAAAAAAATGCTCTTAGAGGGAAAAAATACAACAGTGGCTGGCTTAACAGTTTTAATTGTTGCTTTAAACAAAGGGATAGAGGCAGTATAAGAGGATCAGTGTGACAAACAGTCCCAGCGGTCCCTCTATCATACACAATACTCGAAAGGTAACAAAAGCGAGAACAAAACAGTGCTGGAAAACTTCCAGGAATCCATTTTAACATCAGCTCTGGGTGAATCAAACACTTTAGAGTAGGACACATCAGGTGCTCGTGAAACTAGCACGCAACCTTTCCAGTCACTGAAAGGAAAAGCAAAAAAAACAACAACAACAACAACAAAAAGCCCATACAGTCGGTATGGATTCAAATAAGATCTCATATCGAGGTTTGTTTAGTTATTTATTTATTTATTTTTAATAATATTGTTCCCAAGCAGCCACAAATCCAAGTTTAAGAGATGATGAATAACAAGCTCCCCCTTGGAGCAGATGACTAATTGTCAGCCTCATTATTTTGTTGTTGCTGGGTAAAATCCTCACAACTCCAGCTCTGTTGATTTGTTGACGCTTCTGCAAACATGACGGCGAATCTGGCATCAAATATTCATTCATTATCGCATCAGAAGCACCTCTATGGAGGAGAAGGAAGAAATCTTTTAAAGGGGACCTCGTGTGCTTATTTCTAGCCTCTTATCTTCACTCTCAGACTTTGCATGATGCACACTTCAGAATAATAAAATCATCTTATAACGGGCCTTGATGCAATCCTTCAGGTGAATTTCTGTCCAAAGCAAATTGTTTTAGTTCCCTTTCCACTATGGGTTGGAGATGATTGGCTGCCCCTCGTAAACAGGTTTGAACCACACGTGGACAGTGCTTTTGTGTCCTTGACATGAAAACATCATTATACACTTGGTGTGCCATCATAGAGTACGAACAGTATGAAGGACAAGCTTCTTGACGTGAAAAGTGAAAGCAATGCAGAATGGCTTAAGCCTGCATTACTTTTTCAAAGCCAGCTGTCGTGGTTGTAAAAAGACTTCCCAGCAAACGGTTGAAATGGCGTCATCTTATTGGTCGTAACTACTTTGATACAATGAACAGATGTCAGACCATCTCTTCAGCCCGGACTCACGGACGTTTGTGAAATAGTCACAGGAAAAGTAATCTATGTTTCGTGTTCATGAAGTTTTTTTTTTTTTTCATATTATTGAGCATTAACTTCCAAGTAAGGATTTGAATGGGACATAGATTTCGTGCCAGCTAGCTGTTATTTCAAACAAACAATGATATTTTTGTAAAGCTAATCAAGTAGTGTTTAAGTTCCTACCCTAAATCAGTACTTTTTAATTCCTTAACCCTAAGTAGGGTTTGGATTGGTGTATAACTCTAACCAAACAGCATATTGGTAATTAACAACGTATTTAAAAACCGTGTGTGAAAAATTGTAAGAGGTAGGACTCGACTTGCATTTCTCATAGTCTGCAAACTTAATCCTGCATCACCCCTCCAACCTCCAAATGTGGACATTCTCTTTTTTTTTTTTTTTACTGGACTGATGAATAAAATCATGTTCAGAGATACAAAATAATGCCAAGAAAGTCATGTTGAGGAACACGAATCAATGGATCATGACATTATCACAAACTGCTTTGTGACTGGGATGAATGGATGAGATTATTACAGAAAAGTAATTAAATTCATTTAAAAAAAATACTGAAAAGAAAAAAACTTGGCTGTTATACAGTGTTTTATTTAATTCACTATATAAGAACAAGAAAACACAAAAATTACAAAATATGTCAAAACATAGTTTATTACTAAAGATTATATAGTTGTAATATATCACATCTTTATAGCGGACACACCGGACTTCTCTGAGAAATCAGAAATTATTCAAGTAATAAGTTCGCCAACAAAAACTAATTTTTCTGTTCAGGAATGTAAATAACTGTAATAGTAAAGTTCATGAGCTTTACTATTTTTTCAGATTTTTTTGTAAAACAGTAAATTCACATACAACAACGATAACTACATTTTAGAATTAAAAACATTCTTTTGATTAAAGAGATTCAACAAGCTGGTGGACTAACCATTAAAGAACCATAAAACATGATTTTGGTAATTACCAGTACTGTTCATTTAGGCTGTAGTACTTAGGCTGTGGTGGTCTTAGAAATTTGTTAAGCACTGTTTATAAATGGTATTTTTAGGTAGAGAGAAGATGAAATAATAACCTTACCATGTTAGAGAAAATGTCCCTGTGGTATCTATTGCTTTGGGCATTAGCCAATATTCATTATGGGTTTTTATGTATATACATCAGATGTATGCCAAATAGTATGGAGTATTGGCTTCATCTGTAGACTGGATAGACCTCCATATAGTCTGGATTTCTGTTCATTTTTTTGTGATTATACCAAAGTAAAAATAACCATAATCAAGTAGTCAAATAGTGAATGTGTGCGCTTTTATTGTATTACCCCTGACAGCCTGCTTTGTTTTGTTGTGCTCTGTGCTCTAAAACTGTTAGCACATGGTTATGAGGTTATGTCCAAACAATGACGTCTTCTTGTACATTAAATTTTGTTTAATTTAGCTTAATTCTAATCAGTAAAAAGATAGTAAAACAGTTCTTGAACACAAACTTTCTTTTGTTAGAAAGTCTAACACTAACATCCAGCTGATGCTTAAGAAGTACCTCAAACTGATGTTGTGGTAATGCTTATGATGTCCATTCAACTTTCAATTTCAACTTCCCTGATGACTTTATGAGCTCAATTTCTGATTTCAGGAATGAAAGTTTAAGTCCATCTTCTAAATTATGGTCAGTACTTAAGTCAGAAAGGAGAATGAAAAGTAAGCCAGTCTTCAGCTAGTCCCATTGCTTGCTCACCATATGAAACCACCAGTATGATGGAAATGCTCAGCTTGAGGTTTAATGATGGGAACTTACCAATGGTTGACGTCACAGTGGCTTTGCTCACCTTTTCTACTGTTTCTGAAACCCAAGTAGAAAAACATTCAGAAACAGAGTTTTCAGCAGGCTGAAGCATGAATTTTTGGTTCTCTTTGCTCGCACTGAAGCTTTGGCCAAGTGCTTCATAACAATAGTACAAATATTGTCTTGACCTGCTCTTAAAAAGTGTATGTAGAGTCCACAGATCTCAGTTGTACTGTTGTCAGTTGGCACTGTATTACAGCTAAGGAGCGGCAGCCTCAAATTCACAGTCTTCTTTAGTTTTCGGTCTAGAACGAGGAACCATTACAAGGTTTTAGTCATAGAACCTGAATGGTTTGTTTATGTAAGCAGATATGTGACCATGCAGAGCTCTGAGAGTGATCACCAAAGATCTTAAATTCTGAACCATATAGGGAGCCAATGCAAAGATGAAAAAATAGGTGTAGCCTTGCAGCCACATTTTGGACTACTTGTAAGCAATCCAAAGAAGACTACTGAGGCCAGTGTTACTGAGGCCAGTGTACACTGAATTAAACTAGTGTAATTATGAAGAAAGGAAGGCATCAATAATCATTTCTAGGTCTGATTTGAACACCATTTTACCGGTATATCAGATCCCATTTACACAAAAGAGTTCCACATTTTGATGCTGTTTTGATATTTTCTGAAAAGGCATTCGAACTTTTAAATCGGCAACCATGATTTGTTTGTTAACAGCCAGCAAACGCCGAGACAAGTGGTACAAATGGCTTACATAATCCTGTGTGACAACTCTGACATAAATTTGGTCGACGTGCTAAGCCTATTGACAGGCGCAAAGGTTTGGGATGGATGGCCCACTAAGTTGTGTTTTAGTGCTACTGTAAACAGGATTAGCATTGGCAGGTATCGGGCTACGAGGGACACAAACAGCTCGGCACTCCGTAGGGAATGGACTGATGCAAATACCAGCTAATGAACTCGGCTGCTGTTTGTAACAAGGCAAAGAGATGAGCGGTGGGTGGGGGGGCAAAAAAAAAAAAGTTGAGGGACGAGTGAATGGGCACAAGATTGATTAGTTTGGAAAATGGCCAGCGGGTCAGTTTTTAATAGCTTATGGTGGATTTCCAAGCGCGCTCAAGCGTCGCATATCATCCCGGACTCTACCTTTGTTTTAGCTCGTCCCAAGTTAACGCCGAGGAGGCTGATCTACTGTATCCCCTATTCAGATCAGAAGGTGCTGCATCAAGCTGTCTCTTCTAAAGACGGGACTTTATTGGGCCGTCTAAATCTGTCCTGTACGCTGAGCCGAACAATGAGGCCTGGAGAAAAATGGACGCCACCTGGCAGTTTGAAAGAAGGACAGCCGTTTCCCGCTGTAATCCATTCAGTGTAATCACCTGGGGGGCTTGCTGGAGAAGCCTCGCCCACCCCTCCCTCCGCTCCCTAAACACCATTCAGCGGCGACACGGTGATGAAGTGCAGGGTGAGGAGAAAGCCAAGTGTCCCTTTTAGAGATGATCAACTATCATGTTTTTACAACCGTTGCCCCCCCCCATCCTATTGATGTCGATGGACTCTTCTGGCTTTTTTTTTTCTTTCTTCAGCTGCTTGAGCATGAGAACAAACTCTAATACATTTTTCCTTCCTTGCCCCTCCTCTGTATCTCATTCTACAACTGTATAGTGACAATAAAGGCATTCTATTCTATTCTATTCTATTCTATTCCACATACACACATGCTATGCACACAAAATATTTGGTGTCACCTATTCAGGGGAAGAGGCGCTGTAAATCGCATGTCTGCGGGGAGAGATCGAAAGCAATTACCATTAGATGGCGGCTATCGTGAGCCAAGTGTGCATCGGCCTAGCAGCTGACTCTCAATGCTCCCTCTCCACTAACTCTGTGTGCATGCAATTTAACCGGCGGATCAATAGCTAAAGGCAGTTAGTGGCCTCGCAGCACTCCCTTCAACTGGGAGCGCTACGGCATCCAGGCAGCGGGCAAATGTCAAAACGTTACGCCGTGCCAGAAAAAAAAAGACGAAACGGCCACAGAAATTGTTCTTCTGAAACATTATTGACACCCTTTAACTCGCATTTCCACCCTGCACACAGCAGCAAAGTCAATTCTCATTTAGGAAGGTGGCGCGGCAGCTGTGGGGACCAGTAAGTGAGGAGGTGGTGGCGACCGGAGGGTCAGCAGGAGCGAGGCTGGAGGGATCAAAAGGATCAGAGGTCAGGGATTGGCCCAAGGTCAAGGTGACAACAGCAGGGTATGAGTGCAGGGAGGCCTTCATCTCCACCGTGGCCTTGGACAGGATCAATACCATTAAAGATTCTGTCTGATCCGCCGCTCCCCTCCCTCCTGCTGTTTTCAGTCTCGCTCCTCCTCCTTTACTTCTCCCCGTACAGTTCTCACTTTCAAAAATATCTCCTGTTTTCACTTCCTTTTTCTTGCCCTCTTTGCTTTTTTTTCTCTTTTCTTTCTTTTTTTTTATTTTTACAGCGGATTCATTTAATCAGCCGCCGCCTCGCTCCCCTTCGTTTGCGCCGTCACTTATGGAGGAGCAGGTCCAATCTTGATACTGACCCCCGTCTCCCCGCGCACAACCCCTAGACTCACGGGCCCCGCTGAAAAACGGACAGGAGATAACTCGGGCCCCCATATTGTTTGAACAGCATTTTATTAAGCCGAGCGCTCTCTTTAATATTTACATTGGCGCATCGGAGGCTTCAGAAACGCTTTAGGCAATTACACACATGACCAAGTCGATAGCCACAGAAACAGCAAAAAAGCCTTTATCACGCCGCCAGGAGAGTATTGCCAATTCCGCCGCCTGGCCGTTGATGTAGTTTGCATTTCAATTAAAAAAGGGCTGCAATACTGGTCTTTTATTCAAAGTCATTGTCGTAAGAGGGATCCACAAAATGCGGCTAGAATAGAGTATTTTGTGTATGTATGTGTAATAATGCAGGGACATCACACAAGCTGGTGTTTGGAATCACAAAGAAGCAGAGGTGCAGTATTTGAGTGCAAAAAGGATGTACGCAGCTGAACGTAGAAACTGTGGAAGAAGGCGACGGAGGCTGATGATGCCGAGTTGGAGATTTTGACGAGGAGTTCGTGGACCCGTGTTACATTGGGATTGGAGAATGTTCTGCAAAAGCATGGGGGTGTTGGTAAATTTTGATAATTTTCTGGAGAAATTACAGCTGAATTTGGCTCCATTGTTTGTCTCAAAAAGTGAAGCATTACAGGCAAAAGCAAAATTTTTTGTGCAACAGTTAATTTTGAGATTTACGATACATTTACATTTTTCTCTCCTGTTGTGTTTTATTTCAGACGAACAATTAAAAGACATCAAAGAAAATATACATTTAGACATTTATATTATGCATTTATATAAATGCATACTCAAACACAAAATGTCAAGTTTCAGAACTACAACTACACTAACTACAGCTAATTATTAACTACAACAGTAGTTAATAATTTTACCTGTGAATGTTTATTTATATTAAACTGGGATTTTTACAGAAATCTACACTTGACTGCTTTCCAGTATTACTCATGTTAATATAAAGTCTGATTTTATTATGTACAGTTAACGCTTTACTTTAATTAAATGAAAAGGCCAAAACCTGAATCAGAAACCCAAACCAGGCTGGCAAAAGATGGGCAAAAGTCCTAGGTTCCATTTAGATTACACCTACAGCAATTGCGGAGCCATGGAAACCCATGCCACGAAGCTCCCAGCTCCCAGTTTTTGTGCTGATGTTAATGCCAGAGGAGGTTTGGATCTCTGCAGTTACTAAGTCGGCAACTTTACGTGGTCTGCCACTTCCTGGATGTGTTGCTGTGGTTCCTAAATGCCTCCACTTTAAGGTGATAGCACTTAAACCTTGATTGTGGATGATCTAAGATGAAAGAAGTCCTATTACAGCATCAGTGATTTCAAAGGCAGATTGTATGGCTAGCTGCTTGATTTTATACACCTGTGGGAACGGGGCTGAAAACACCTAAATTCAAACATCTATAGTGCTATGGACGTCTATAGTTCATGTGGAAAGCATGAAGAGGTGACTGACAAGCACTGAGTGAAGACACAAAGGCTGAATATGAACCAAGGAAAAAGATAATAAGGCACTAGTGAGCTCAATCAGGAAATGACAATGGTGGGGAAAAGAACAAAGGCAGGAAGTAAATAAACTTTAAACTTCTGAAATTCATGAAGAAAGAACTCAAACCAGCATGAAACATGCTTAGAAATACAACAACACTCATTTGTATGACATTGCTGAAGAAAACACAGAAATGGCAAATATTTTACAAAAACTCACAAGAAGAGCTTGGAAAGAGTCTTTTTCATTCATAACCCCTGAATTGCACTGACTACAACTTAAAGTTATATCTAAAGCTGCATACAGGCCATTCCCTCCTTTGATTGCAGTGGAAAAGCCACTGAAAAGCAAAACACTTCACCCTAAACACACATTTTCACATCAGCCTCTTCAATTGCAAATCAAAAGCCCGCGTCTGCAGTGTAGGTGTGTGCCATTTCCACCGTTCAGTCTCTCCTTGTGTTTTGCATTGTTAGTGGCAGCTGTGCTGAAAATGACCCCCTGCATTTGAAAAGCCTCTGCTCGCTGGCCGCCCAAGAAACAAACAGATAAACAATAGCAACAGAGGGGTTTGGCAATCAGGGGATTCTAATAAGGTATATGAGGTTGAGCAAGGAAGCGAGCTTTGCTTTGAAGTGCTCCCAGCCCTATCTCTGTACCCCCCGGTGGTCTTGCCTGCACAAGCGCCCATCAACAGAGAAGCAAGGCAGCGAGTGTGTATGCTTGGAGGATCATAGGTGGCTTTGATAATCACTCACATACTCCTAAAACAAATGCAATTACTAAGTTAATTGTGTTCAAAGTGGAGGCTGGCAGTGGAAGGAGAAGTCAGCAATCATGACTGTGCTGACGGTGCAGCGAGCATGGAGAATAATGGATGCATGCGGGGCAAATGCCGGGGGGGTTGTGGCGGTGGTGGTGTTAGTGGTGGTGGGAGGGGGGTCTGTGATTGCAGAAGGGGCTTAAGGGTAGGAGGGGGCTGAGAGGGGTTTGAGGAAAAGGTGCGAGGGGGTTTGATGAGCGGTCGGGAGTACGGGTGACATGGTGCTGAGAGATGTGGCGCTGAGCGCCACCCGACTTGACCTGCCATTTATCAGAGGATAAACAGCGGGTCACCTGACCAGGAATGCAATGGCGCGATTGGTTGGCGAGGCTATTTAGTATGCAGGTGCCATTGTGCAGCGGGCGCTCGCCACGCACAGACCACGTCTGCTCCATCACAATGAATTATTGGTCAGAGGAATGATCAATTTGAATCGGCTGCATCCTAAGCCGCGGTCAGAGGGAGAGGAAAGGTGAGGAGAAAAGAGGGTCAGAAAGTTGTGGGTTTTTTCTATCACTCCAGGGTTCACTTCCTCAGCTAGTCTCTCTTCTTACTTGGAATTTTTTCTCACTCCAGAGATGGCAAAAATAAGGGAGAGGGAGGGAGGGGATTGGAGGGGTGACAACAGATGTGCTCCCTCCTTCAGAGAGCTGCTTGTTTGATGGTGACAGTGGAGCGTATCATGTAGCCTGAGGTGCTAACAGTAAATATTACAATACCACAAGATGCTCACTGCAAACACCATTTCTTGCTCTCTGCCAGTCAATTTCTCCTTTTTACCCCTGTGGTGCTGCTCTGCTGATGGAAACAAGTCTGAGAGAAATTCAGTCTGTGTGAGCGTCTGTATATACAAATACACACATATACAGACACATATATATGTGTGTGTATATATATATATATATGTGTGTGTATGTATATACATATATATATATATATATATATATATATATATATATATATATATATATATATATATCTTTGTCTGTGACATAAGAGTGTACAAGGCCAAATATTCAAACATGAAATTCAACTGTGAGTGTCTTTCTGACACATTACGAACAACTTAAATCATGATGGAAAAGAAAGTAAATCAACAAGGCACCATCAGCGAGAAAAAATGGCACTTTAAAAGGGCTTTCTGCAGAATAATAGGCGAGCCCGGGATTCATGGGATTGCATTTGGCTTCCTGTGGTGCTGGGGTGTCTTTGGCTCGCTCAGTCATTTCAGACAGAGCAGTGGTGCCGTCCCACCCTGGGCGCTGTACAGATGGGCTCATGTGTGGAGAAATGAGCCGCGAGCAATCATTCTCTCCTTCTCTTTCTTCCCCCCCTCTGTCTCTCTGTGTTTGTCGACTTCTCCTTGCTTTCTGTTTACCTCTTTCTGCTTCCCCTCCCCTCGCTCCCCTCTGTCTCATGTCTGTCCCTTCATCTTCTCTACCTCTCATTATCACCCCCCCAACCCTTCATGCATCTTTTTCCTCTCTTCTTTTCTCCATCGCTCTTCCTTCCCCTCCCTCTATTCCTACCCCCTCCTTTCCCCCCGTAGTGACTGTGTCCTGGGGCTGCGAAGTCTCGTCTCCCTGCAGTGGCAGTAGGAAGACTCGGCAGGAGGCCCGGCGAAACGAGCTCACCGAGACGCAGGAGCACATCTCAGGCTTGTGCTACCGGAAAATCTACCCGTTCACGCTCTGCCGCGCAGCCAGACGTGCTGATGGAGGCCGCGTGATGGGGAGATGTTGCAGAAGGAGCACATAGCCTCTGCTATTGTTTAGGTTGACACTCTTTTACAGTAGCTCCAGCACAGTCAAGGTGTATGAACACAGTTAGCATTTCCACCCAAACTGGCCTGTAGTTTCTTTGTCTTGTCAAAGAGCATTTGAGGCTAGTTTTTTACCCAGTGTTGAGCCTAAACAGTCGTTTTGGATTTATTACAGTGTGTGCTAACCATGTAAAGGTTTTCAACCCAAAGAGGCAAAATAAGATAGTAATTTACAAGGAAAACTGATCCTGTTATATATTTCTGAAAACTTTATGGTGTATACTCCACTTGTCAGGCTCATGCTAGCATTTTAGCTGTTTAGCTAACTAAGACTTGGTTAAGGATATCAGACAGCAACATGTCAATTACTAACCTCTAACACTTTAATCTCAAACTCACTGTGGCTGCAGTTTCTTCCATTTCCCCTTGTCTTCTTTCTGATATAATATTGTGCAGATACTGCAACTGATTGTCAATATGTAAGCTAACCAGGGCTAGCATTAGCAGATGACTTCCCTGCATGACCCCATCATCCAAATATTTTGACAATGGCCAAAACATACACTTTACAAAAATTTGACTCTCACCCTAAACCATAAACACATTACCTGGGCCGCTGTCTTTGGAGTATATTATCATAACAATAGATCTGTAGCTAGCCATGCCGTTACAGGTACACAGTTTCACAGGCACATTTTTATGGTGTATCTATCATTGTATGACTGAAGTGTAGACTTTGAGCTTTAATTCAAGTTGTACAAATTTTTTCTTGCATATTTAGGAATTTCAGAATTTTTTTCTTTTATGCAATTCATAAACAGTTTACACAATACTTTTGGAACTTAAAATTGAAAGTCTGATTTTCAGTCCCATATTGATTGTTTGATTTAAAATACACTGTGGTAGTGTACAGAGGGAAAACTAAAAAACAACAAATGTGTTTTTGTTCAAAAATTATGGACCTGTTTATAATTCACTATAGATATTCACTAACCTTCAAAACCGTGTACATTTGTAATTAAAGAAGCCCTGTATATTTTTTTTTATTTTTGAAATGCCTAACCAGAACACTGATTATCATCTGTAAAGGTCAACTGATGAGCTTACCACTAACCTCTAATGCCAATCAATGTTGCAAGTCTTGTTTTTCACGATGTCTGGACTCTACACTTAATTATAACACCTGGGAAAACGGCTACACTCAACTATTTTTTTAACAGTTGAAAGAATTTGGAATTTTTCACATTCCCAGTAGTGATTATATGCTTGTTACATTTTGGGGGGAACAGAAGGAGCATCTGGACCTAGAAATGGCCATTATGTCACACTAAAAAGTGGATAATATTTATCTGACTATATCCATATTAAAGTATATTCATATACTGGGTGTTTGCTTAAAGCACTGACAGTTAAGTTTTAGCTCTTCTGTGTTTTCTAGCTCTTAGTCAGCACTCAAGTCATCTATGTTTCCTTAATCTTTTCTCAGTATTTGAATATTTGGTCCCTGTTGGTGCCCCCCTCCCCCCCGTCTAATGCTGAGGCAGAATTCTTCATTTCTTCTGCCACATCTCCCTCGATGATAAGTTCGGCATCTGAATCAATCGCAGGCAGCAGGAGTTCAGCGAGACGCCAGAGGCCTCCGAGGGTCAGCCAGTTAGAGTTTCACTTGAGGAAATAGGAGCGCTGTCAGCATTCTCCGCTCTCATCCTCCAGCAGGCTGCAGCGGTGCTCCTATCAGGTTCACATGCTTCCTGGTTTAAATTACAAATAGGCTTTGGAGGAAGCGAGCAATAAACAGCAAGCCATAAAAGAACAGCGAGGGACAAAAAGGACTCGTTTGGTTTGATTAAATAATGTATTGATTAGGCAATGTGTAATTAGTACGGTCAGCAAATGTGTGTGGAGGGTGGATTGTTTTAACATAATGATGTGATTCTTGGTTTCCTGAGGTCATTATGGACAGATCAAAGACTCCACCTTTTGTCTTGGTCATGCGCGGTATGGCTGCCTCTCATCATGTTTGTGCGTATTTGTGCTGACTTTGCCAAAGGGGACACACATGCAATTCAACACATGGAGTTTCTACACTTGTGAGGACAGTGGGCAACAAATGCAAAGGTTTCTTGCAAACCCTAAGCAGAAGCATCCAAACCAAAGGTTTAAATGCTTGAAACTGTTTGGCTCATTTTCACCACAAAAATCCTGCAAACACTGATTGGAAGATGCAGCCTGCAGATTCTGTCCACAGTGTTCTTTCCAATGAAATTTTCCCAGCCTACTGTATGTAAAACCAGGTTTTCTAAACTTTGAAAATGTGGGCTGATCCTCAAAAGGCACCAAGTCAGAACTGACTCAAGTACCAGCACTGCATCAGTGGAAGGAAAAGAAGCATGCAGTCTGAAGCCAATCACAGTGGTGATAGAGTTAAAGGCAGGGTACACACTGGACACGTCAATAATCTATCACAGGGTATTTTAAGTATTATTTAAAAGATAATACAGTGGAGTTTGTTTTCTTATTTGAGTGTAGATAGGTGCTTCTATTGTATATGCTAAAAAAGTAGAATAGTTATTAGATAACTGGTTTGAGTCTGTTAGCTATTTTTGGAGAAACTGCCGTGCCGGATAAAAGATTTCTTTCTTTCCATATTTGTTGCACTTATGTGTTTCCGATCTTGAAAAAAGTATTAATAGTAGAAAAAAGAATAGAATAGCTTTTTATTGTCACTGTTACAAGAACAGTGAAAGGCAGTTTGGCATCTCTCCATGTGTGTGGAGTACACAATAGCGTAAGTATTTACACAATAACAGACAAATTTACATTTACACAAGAAAGATATGTACAAGTTATACATACACCTGCAAACATACATGCTCATACATACACATATGTACATATACATACACGCACATATTTCCACATACACGCTTACATCTATATACATACATGCCATCTAACTAGCAGGTGCATTGAGAGGTGCAGTGTGATCAGTGATATTGCACATTGAGTGTGTGGGGGGGGATGATATTGCACATTGAGTGAGGGGTGCTGTTGGAACTATACTAAATAATGTTATAATAAATACAGTTTAAAGAGGTAAGGGTGTTGGTTGCATTGAAGTATAAACAGAAATACGATTTATAAATAAGGTGTAATGTCCATGAGTGTTGGCAGTGCAGTTATCCTCCAATCAGGGTGGAGGTAGGGCATGTTTGACAGCCTGTGGGTAAAAACTTCTGTTGAGTCTGTTTGTCTTCGACCTGATGGACCTGTAGCGTTTACCAGAGGGAAGGGGGGGGGAAAGTGAGTGTCCAGGGTGCGAGGGGTCTTTGATGATGATCCTGGCTTTCTGCTGAAGTCTGCCAGTATAGATGTCTCTGAGGGGGGTTACTGAAGTGCCGATTGCCCGCTCTGCTGCCCTCACCACCCGCTGCAGTTTCCTCTTGTCCTCCGCGGTGCAGCAGTTGAACCAGAGTGTGCAGCAGTAAGTCAGAAGGCTCTCAATGGTGGAGCGGTAGAAGTTTACTAGCAGTCTTTGGGGTAATTGTGCCTGACGTACTTTCCTGAGGAAGTACAGCCTTTGTTGTGCTTTCCCTACCTGGTGGGAGATGTTTGTGGACCAGGTAAGGTCGGCCGAGGTGTGGACTCCGAGGAACTTAAAGCTTTCTACCCTTTCTACCTCCTTCCCATCAATGTAGAGGGTAGAGTGCTCAGATCGCTTTGTTCTTCTGAAGTCGATTACCATCTCCTTGGTCTTGGCTGTGTTCAGATGCAGGTTGTTGTCGTCACACCTTTGCTTCAGATGCTGAACCTCCTCTCTGTAGGCTGAATCATCGTTGTTGTCGATCAGTCCTATGACAGTGGTGTCATCAGCAAATTTTATAATGGTGTTACTGGTGTGGATTGGTGAACAGTCATGGGTGAAAAGTGAGTATAAGAGGGGACTGAGGACACACCCCTGTGGGACACCCACATTCAGAATGAGGGTGGAGGAGGTGTGCTCTCCCATTCTTACGTTCTGGGGTCTGTTGCTCAGGAAGTCCAGTATCCAGCTGCACAGTGAGCTGCTGAGTCCTAAGTTGCTTAGTTTATTAACCAGTTTGTGGGGTTGAACTATATTGAAGGCAGAGCTGAAGTCCACAAACAGCATTCTCACATAGGTGTTACTACAGTCCAGGTGTGTGAGGGCTGTGTGAAGAGCTGTTATTATGGCATCCTCTGTCGACCTGTTTGCCCTGTACGCAAACTGGTGTGGATCGAGGTTTGCAGGGATGGCAGCTTTAATGTGTGACATGATGAGCTGTTCAAAACATTTGGTAATTATGAGTGTTAAAGCAACTGGACGATAGTCATTCAAGCATCTCACTGTGTTCTTCTTGGGCACTGGAACGATGGTGGCTGACTTAAGGCAGGATGGTACTACAGACTGTAGCAGTGAGAGGTTGAAGATGGTGGTGAAAACTCTATCGGCTACACTGTCAGGACCAGCTGCTTAACCCAAGTTAATAAAAAATTTTAATAAGTTTTTCATAGATGAAGATTTCATTTATTGTGGGAAGAACATTATCCAAACCTATCTGGCCCTGTGGTAAAAGTAATTGAACCCCTGTGTTACATCACAAATTAATTGTGATTAAGGACATTTTTTGAAAGCTGACTTCAGTTTCATGAACCACATCCAGGCCTGACAACTGCCGGACCTGCTGAATCAACAAATCACATAAATAGAACCTGTCTGACAAAGTGAAGCAGGCTAAAAGATCTCAAAAAGCAACACGTCATGCCACAATCTAAAGAAGCAGCTGAGAAACAGTGTGGAAAAGAGTTTGGAAAGGGTTACAAAACCATTTCGGAGTCTTTGGAGACGACAGTGAACCACAGTGAGAGACATTATCCACACATGGAGGAAACTTGGAACAGTGGTGAAGCGAGAGGACATCGACGACTCATCCAGGAGGTCACGAAAGAACCAGAACAACATCTAAAGAACTGCAGGCCTCACTTGCCTCAGTTAAGGTCACAGTTCATGATTCAACAATAAGACAGAGACTGAGACTGTCTTATTGAGACTGGGCAAAAATGGCGTCCATGGGAGAGTTCAAGGAGAAAACCACTGCTGATCAACAAGATCACAAAGGCTCGTCTCACATTTACCAAAAACATCTTGATGATCCCCATGAAAATATTCTGTGGACTGACGAGACAAAAGCTGAACCTTGTGGAAGGTTTGAGTCCCGTTACATCTGACATAAAACTAACAGCATTTCATAAAAAGATCATCACAGCAGCAGTCAAACATGGTGGTGGTAGTGTGATGGGGCTGCTTTGCTGCTTCAGGACGACTTGCTGTAACTGATGGAACCACGAATTCTGCTCTCTAGCAGAAAAACCTGAAGGAGGATGTCAGACCATCAGTTCATGGCCTGAAGCTCAAGAGCACTTGGGTTATACAGCAAGTTTATCTGTGAAACATGTAACCTCTTGGTACCAAAAATCTCATCACTTGCCTTCAGATTCAGTACGCAGATGAGAAACATAAACTGGTGTCTGAGATGTAGACTTACTTACTTAATGATGGATTAAGCTGAAGTTAATTTTAACCTTAAGTTGTTCCATGTATTAAAAGTGGTGTAAATGCATTTGATGGACAGTTTTGGTGTATTTTATAAAGGACACTGAGGGGATACAGCTGA
Organism: Oreochromis niloticus; assembly: GCF_001858045.2. Lineage (NCBI taxonomy): Eukaryota > Metazoa > Chordata > Actinopteri > Cichliformes > Cichlidae > Oreochromis > Oreochromis niloticus. Next base: position 21,540,917 of record NC_031986.2, read on the forward strand.
CTGCTTTAACCCAGCGAGTTTTCAGCTAATAAGTAGGACAAAACTGGGACTCAGCCCAGTTAGTAACTGAATTATAATTGCATGTAAAGCATGCCAAACATTTTCTGTATGCCACACATGAAATTACAAAAGTAAATAGCCAACAGAAAGCAAAGCAATGACTGACATTGTTCCTATATGTCCAATGAATTCAGGTTTCTCCAAGTTTCTAGCTAACTTTTCTGAGGTTGCCTGTAAAACTGACAGTAGAGTGTAAAGATCAGAAGATGAGAAAGTAGAACAGCCTAAACTTGCCTTGCTTTCCAAAAAAAAAAAAATTGTCCTCACTTTTCAGGTTCTAACTCTCTAACTGGCTCTCACAAAGACACAAACACACCCACACAGTCACACACGTACGGCGCTGAGCGACTTCTTGGTCTCATTTCTCCACTTCGCTTTATAATTCACACCCTCTTACCCTTCAGCGTACAAGACCATCACCTTGTTCACTTTTATTTCAAACTGCAGCCCTCGTACACGTTAGAATTTGCCTCTCCCATTCTGCTGCTCACAGCTGTCTCGCTGTATTATGCTGTGTTGTAGGCCCGTCCGAACCCGGGGTGTCTTATCGTCTCTGCTTATAGTCTTTTCGTCAGTTTTCTACTAATTCTAGCCTATTTTCAGTTAGGTGCTATGAAAGCCTGATATAGTGTATGAGAGAAGAGAAGCTGGAGAAGGTTTGGGCTACAGTTTGTCCTTCTCCCTCACACTCCCCCACCCCCATCTTCCCCTATCTGGAAAATTCAATAGACTAACCTTAAGAATTTAATTGATGCTGCCAACGGGATTACAAAAGGGCCGGCCGGCGCAGGCCGGGGACAGCTGATTAGCAGCAGGGGTAATTGTTAATTGATTGATGTATCTCCTTACCTCTCTCGCTCTATGGGTCTCTTAAAGAGTGTTTTGTTTGCCACAGTGGCAGCGCCAGTGCAGCCGAACAGGGCATTACCATACATCTTGGCTTTTTTTCCCCCTCCTCTTCCGTCTTTTAAAAAACTACAGCCTCCTGGATATCTTTGTGTGCTGAGACAAAAGGCGGCTAAATATGCTGGGTTTAAGGTCACTGATAAGTGCGTAAAGGGCAGTGATTCCCATTTGTAGCTGACAAAGGCAACTGACAACCTGCAGCTATGTATGGTAGGTGTTGGAGCGCCGCTCCAAAATCTCTTTCCTGCTGTTTTTTTTAGTGATCTGCTTTTTGCTAACTTATGCTTTCTATTTTCAGAAATTAGCTCAGCCAAGATAAAAGCCTGGTGATTCTAATGATTCTGGGGAGAAAAAAACAGGAGGTATGTAATAGCAAATAAGACAGAAAGAAAACAAGAGAAACAAAGCGAGAGATTCGGATGTGTGTGAGCGTGAAGTGATGCTTTTGGGGTAACACAATCCTTCGCGGGTTCAGCAAACAGAAACAATCTGTCCATTATGCCCTCTTTTCTCTGACAACAAGGCTCTTTTTCATTCTGATCCCTCTCAGTGTGAAAACCCCGGGCTGTGACTGTCCGATCGGCGACTCCGAAAGCTTCCGCTGCAGCTATTTCTGCTCACCCTTGTCCAAGCCAACACCAAAGCGACTGCCAAGCGTCCCCCCCCCTAGCTTTGGCACAGCGACGGTCTGACCATCAAGCAATTACACGGGAACTTGGCAATCGGGAGGAAATCCAGTCATTAAAAGGGCTTAACACTGGCAGCGGGTCTCCGTTGGTGGCGAGCCGACGCGCCCGCTGCTCCCCGTGTTGAATGGGACCACTGGGTGTGGGGGGGACTTGCATGGGGGGAGGTGGGGGTTTCATATACCAAAGATTTGGCAGGGACTGACTGGGTTTGTGTCATTGTGTACATGAACACGCATCTGTTCACAAACACACAGTCTCTGCATCTTAGACCAGATGTTCTCATTCATACAGCAGGCTTCCACAGCAGGATACTATGTCATTGCTTTAGGGTAAAAGCCTTGTACTTCTAAAATGTCAACTTTTCAGCAACTCTGAGAAGCAGCCTCAGTTTTAGCGTGATGACAGTGCGTTTTCCACGTTGCCTGATTGGCTTTGAAGGCGTTTCACAAGCCAGAGACGGTTAGAGACCTTTCTCAACCCACAGCAAAGCTTTTCAGCCGAGGTGAGAACATAAAAACTTGGCAGAATTGCAGCTGTGAGGTTGTTGCACTACGACAGTGGTGATGTGAAGGCAAGCGCCGCATCCATGACCAAGGTTACAGGCTATCGACTGCAGCAGACATAAACAGCATTGGATTAGAGGCACTGGTTGAAGTTTCAACACATTGATTTGGCTTTTCATCAAGGCTTCTGGACCAAAGGCAAGGCCAGCACACTGTGGTTTGGCACCAGACAAGCATGTTTGGTATGCATAGTATGGCGAATGTACAGTATTCAGTGAAATATTAATTAGTTAAACCAATAAAGCGCTGCATATATATTTTTCACAAAGCTGATTTGCATATTATTTAGAGCCCTGACAGCTGTTCCTGCATATTGAAAATATATCCATCCATATTCTCTATCTTTTGTCCAATTGACAATATTGCAGCATTTCATCCCAAGCCAAATCTGGCAGCCCAATTTATTTCCCACATTGCAAACAAGGAACATTAAACTTTCAGAAACTTTAGGCCTTCAGATAACAGAGGGAAATCAGCTGGGTTTACACAGCTGAATGTCACCCACCTTAATAATGAACTTATTCTTTTTTAACACTGTCAGCCACAAAAGTATGCATCCCCTGAATTTACAGCCAACAATTAAAGTTTGTCAAATTATATGTTGATTAATATATGTTGGTTTATGTTGACACGTCTGGTTGACCTTCAAAGATGAGACGAGAAGTTTGTATTCTGTATGGTGCTTAATAAGATTCAGAGTTCAAAGAGGAAACAAGAAGCAATGCGAGAGTACAAACCTTCACCAAGGCAGCTCAATGTCTAGGCATTATTTACTTTTAAGGGAATAATATTGTATTATGTTTACATTCGTTTATTTTTCTTTAAGTGCAGTAAGAGTCAGATAAGGTTAGCATGACAGATGTTTACTTTGATTACAAAAACTTTATGTAGGAGTAGGTATTAAGTAATTATTTGTAACTAACTGTACATGAATAACTTGAGTTTATTATATAATATTATACTGCAGTATATTTCTAAGTAGCAAAGCAACTCATTCTTTTTGTCTTTACAATACTTTCTTTAAAATAAAAAACACATTTTAAGGAGAATTTGAAAAAAATGCAGATGTGAAATGTAAAAGTGAGGTCAGAGGTCAAGCGTGACACGATATATGGATGCAAACAATGATGTGACATTTAGAATCCACATAAACCAGTGTGTCATTTACTAAATGTTGCACATAAAACCAAAGGCAGCAGAATTTGAAGCATTCTTTTAAAGATAAAATACATTTTATGAAAGTTTGATTTTACTTGACCTTGAAGAAAACGTCAGAGTAGCGTGATATTTAGAATCCCCGTATATCATTCCCTGTATGCCCATAAGCTGCCAGTAGAAACAGTCGCAGTAAGAAACATATATTTAAATGGCGCTATCGATGAATCAGTCAAATGTAGCATAATATTTTAAACCTTCATATAGGACATCACCCTTGTAAGAATCACAGTTTTTAAGTTATAAGACACTTTGTCATTTTTTTGACCAATAAGTCATTAAGTTCACCTTGAAGACCTCCGTGGATGTGAACCAAATTTTAACAGATTGTTAACATGACCCCACTCTGCACCCCTACAAAGTTGTATTAGAATTCATTTAAAACTTTTTGAGCTATCATGTTTATGGACAGAATGGCTCATCATCGAAAGTCACAACCCTCTAAAGCAACTGTCAATGACTGCTCTGCGGACATGATTGTCCATCCTCTATCGCCCCATGCCGCAGCCTTGGAAAGTGCACTCCACGTTGAACTGCCATTGAACTCCTCACAATTAGTTTCAATATTTTCTCTTTCTTTCCAGCAGAGGCTCTGAGCAGCAAGCTGAGCACATTTCAGATGAAGGTATCCCTTAGAGATATTTAAACTCCCTACGTGCCGGCGCTGCCTCCGGGAGTGTGGTTGGGATGGTTATTAATGCATTATTTACACATGCTTCCCGCTGTCTCCTATTGTGGCTTGGCTTGATTAAAAGGGATATTGCTAAGGAGGCACTTTTTGCACACTGTGATAGGAGAAAGAGAAGTTACTTTGTTATGAAGGACTTTTCTTTGTTCTTTTTTTCTTCTTTTTTTTTGAAGAACTGCAGGTTTTGTGGGCTCCTCAGATTAGACTAAAGATGATCTGAAATGGACTCTTGTATTAAAAACGAGCACTTCCGGGTCTTAATAGAGATCTCTATAGCTCTCTCTTTCAGAAAGAATCAATCTTCAAGATAGAAATCATACCTGAGGTAAGGCAAGTTTCCCTATTTCAGGTTAAAATGACATGGCATGAAATAAACATGTATTTGGTTAGCTTGCGCCAGTTAGCCAAAAAACACCCTAAATAGAAAACTGATGTTAGCCCAGAGAACATAACTAGCTATTTGCTTCTTAAGAGTGACCTCTAACCTGAATATAAAGGAAGAGCACGCTTACTGTGAATTGATCCATTGTTTTGGGCCTATTTTGGGGCCTTTATACTCAGTGCTAGCTTGTTTTTTACTGGAGCCAGAAGTGATCATGTTTAAATAAGATGGCGCTATGCTGTCGGCTAATGTTAGCTAGCTTGGTTTACAAAGTGCATCTATAAACTGTATGGGCACGGATAGTTGCTAAAAAAAAGCACTATAATTTCCTTTACCAGAACTAGAGCACATCCCAAAGGCGCTAATACCACAAACAAGGTTAAAAGGTCCAACTCTTCACTCATGTTAGACAGCTATTAGCTTTACATAAAGAACTGAGGCATTTTTTCATTCCATATCAAGAGGTGATCGACAATATCTATAAATGTATTAAAACTGGGCATTTTAAAATATAAATATTCCCTTACAGAAGGTGTTGCCCTATCTCCTAAGCTGCCAAAGGCCTAATGTGTGTGGAACGTATGCTCTTCATCTATAATTATCTCAACGTTTCTAATAGGCCTTCAGTGTTTCACAGGCTTTCTTTAATTAGAACACTGCCTTCTAGTGTGATGACAAAGGATGAAACGAGGCCTCGTCGTCCCCCAATAATAATTCCCCAGCTAAATAAATAAAGTCCTCCTTATATTGGACGGTCATGGAGGACCATGTTTTAGTGGTATTCTAATTGAAATACATGATTCAGACAGCTTGTTTCTGCACTTACTCGCAATGAACCATATCTGATTCGTCATTAAGTAATTATGAATGCTAATGCAAATAAAGCACCTTTCAAACGGAGATCTCCCTCTCGCTCTCCCCCAGCTGTATCTCTCCTTACAAGGAAATTAATCACTCGCTCCTCGACGGAGGGGAAGACGACGAAGCAAGGCAGCCAGCTGTGGGACGGTCACTTCACTCCCTTTCTGTCGAGATATGAAAGAGAGGAGAGACATTAATGATGTCTTGGGGATTCCACCAGGGAAAGTGAAAGGACTCCGAGGGAAAATGAGAGCACTACTCGTTTCTTTTTTTTTTCTTTCCCCGTTCCTTGTTGCTTTAATAAAGCAAGGAAAGGAATGAGAGAGTGAGAAGGGGGGGAGAGTCACTTAGAAGTCGCCCATAAAGCACAAGCCGGAGCATTTTGCAGCAATTACAGACAGATTGGGGATTTAGATATTAGTGCCCGGTGGTCCATTAGCTGGTAATTTGCCTGTCTTTTTTCTCCACTCTCAGCAGAGGAGTGTTCGTGCTAAGATCTCTACCACTCTAATCCTGTAAATAATAGCTGCATGGAAGCGAGAGGAGAGAGCAGGTCTCTGATCGCTGAGTGACACTGAAGATAGCTGAGTGGAAGGTTAGAAGGATGGGTTCGTGGCAAATGTGCACAGTTAAAAGTAGTATCTCCAGACACGAGCACAATGATAAAATAACTGTGACAACATGGGCTAATTGCTTGAAATAAGAAAGCTCGTGTTTCGGCATTCACATTCTTCAGAAACTTTGCTGCCTTCAAGCCCCAAATGCTAAGTCCTTTGCTGTTTTGACTGACTTAAGAAGATGAGCATTTTGGACGTGATTCCCACATTTGATTCAGCACATGTTCTGATAAGAATCCCAGAAAACATCCTTTTGATATAGACAAAAAAGTCAATATTAGACCACTCTGTAAAACCCTGAATCACTTTTACCCGCTAACTATCTGTTTGCACTCTTTCATTCTAGAGGAGGGATGTCAAATTCATTGGGTCGGACCAGTGAGACTTTCCTTTCAGTCACTGTAAAAAAGTATAACCACATAATTAATCCCTGAGATATCTTAATGTAGAAAAAAAAGTGTAATTTCAACAGTTTGTCTCAGTTTTTCTACGTGATAAAGAAATCCTGCTGTAGTAAATGAAAGACATCTGTGAGCACGACCATTTGGGCTTAAATTGGAAGGAATAAATGTGGTTGGTCATTGCCCCTCCTTCACATTTTACAAAACCGTCCAGTGGCCCAGACTGGAGTCTTTGCCAGCCGATTCTGGTCCCCGGGCCTTATGTTTGACACCCCTGTGAAACCACGGTTGAAGTTATGGATCTGTTGAGTTATGCATTTGCTAATTACCAAAACATGTCTGGACACAAACTCTATCCGTTCGAGCACCTCCACAAGCCTGATTTCTTTACTCTGCCTTGCTTACACAATACCCACTGCACTGCTCTGGCACTGAGCCGGACATGTTGTCTAATAGCCACAGTTTGTACAAAGTGAATTCAATTATACAAAATGTTTTGCGAAACTGTGTCCAAGTTTTTGATGCCCTGCTGCTCTGTGGCACCAAGAACAGAAGATCTGCCTGCTATGATGGTGAGGATTAAAAGATGAAGATTTAGTTTCAGCAGTTCTCAAACAACAGCTAACTCTCTATGTTTAGTGTAGTAAAGAAATTTAGCATATTACCAGATATTTTTTAACTCTGTTTAGTACAGGAATTACAGTACTGTGCAAAACTCTTGAGCCATCAATCATCTGTTTGTATTTTGTTTTCAAGGAGCCAGACAAATGACTTTTATTTTTATTTCATGAAAGGAGCAAGACAGTGAGTGCAAACTGTGTCCTGCAAAGAAACAACTGTATTATGCTGCTAACACAACTTTGGCTCTTTTGCAAGCATCTGCACAGACAGCATGCTAACACGGCTCTAATGAAGAGCCCAGAGAGACGTTAAAGCTGAGCGAATGCCGACACCATCTCAGCAGCTATGGCTGCTGAGCTTCAACAGGTAACAAAGGCAGTGATGAGCAGTCAGGCTTGTAGCATTGAAGTGTGGAAACCACTTTGAAGTCTTGTTGGGCTGGTTTTCAACTACTTTGTACTGTTGGCTTTGTATTCACATTTAAACATGAAAGATCGTATGTGTGTCCTCACTAGGACAGCGATTTTTGTTCATGTGTGGGACTGTTTATAATATTAACTTGTATTTAAGTCACAATGCATTTAAGGTTAAAAGTAATGTAAAGAGTAGTGTCACAAATTACTTATTTTAGTGGCTAGTGATGTTATTAATTGCTTTTAGGAAAATTAATGAGTAATGTGTGATATATTAATTTTTTTTTAGTAAAAACTGATGAAAAGTGATGAAATTATCAATGCAGCAAAGTATCATTAGATTTTGATCCACCACAGAATACCATCTGGAAAGCATTTGATTCATTTTCCTGCATGACAATGATCCCACACACACTGCCAATGCAGTAAAATCATACCTGGATAGAAAAACATAAAGTGCAACACTATCAGTCATGGATCGGCCTCCCCAGAGCCCGGACCTCAACATCATTGAACATTATTGTCTTTTATTTTTTGTGACATAAAAGCAATTTACATTTTTCTTGACAAAGCAAAGTGTGCCTTTTGTTGCTTATATATTTTTTTTTATCCGGTTCCTGAAGTCTGTTACTACTGCTAAGACCAATTTTTCTTGACTTTATTGTAGTGTACACCAATTTAGCCAATTTCCACAGCATAGGTCGAGCACACATAATTAAACTCATTTCTCAAATTAATTTAAAGTGCAGTAGTTCCCAAAAGAACTGCGGTTACAATAAGAGAATAAATGAATACTCAAAGAAATATTACACAGCCAGTATGAAGAGATCCAAAAAGAGTCTCGATGTAAATCGCCTACCATAGAACGACCGTAATTGGCTTGTCCACAAAGCTTGTTATGTGACAGCCAGTGGGCTGGCCTTGTGTTTTGCTTTTGCTTTTACCTGTTTTTGCAGGTAGGTGGAGCTGACCCAATTACAGATGCAGCACACCTGAGTAGGCCAGTCCCAGTGCATATAAAAGACACTTTGACTGAACCAGCTGGGTCTCTCTTGCTCTGACTGGCTCTGTCTCTGGCTCCCGTCTTGTTCGTTTGGAAGTTTCAGTTATGGCTGTTATGTCCTTTACATTGTGTTTAAGTTACTTTACCTTATTTTCATTAAATATGTTTTACAGCCTTTAGAAGCCTGTGTGTGGTCTCCCATTTGTTTGTCACTTCCTATGAGCCGGGTTGTGACAAATGGGGACTCGTCCGGGATATTACCCTGGTTTGGTAAGCTTTCTGACGTTTGATTGAGAGCTGGTCTGTTTGCAGCTGATTGCAGCTAGTGCTGTTTGATTTCATCTATTTGGCTGGCTTTGTCTGGTTGTGTCTTGGCTAGGCCTTGCTTTGTAGGCAGTTGTTGAGTTAATTGCTGATGCGTTTGGTTATTTGTGGTGGTTTGATGTTCTGGGTTTGCTGTGTGTTTTGTTTGGGAGGCCGTTTTGTTAGGGGGATTGAGTGGAGGCAGTCATGTTAACACTGATGTTTTCCTATAGGCTTAGGTTTGGTGGAGCTAGTGCTGATGTGCTGTCTTGAGTCAACTTTGGAGCATATGAGCTGTATTGATTGTTGAATGTGCATAAGTTAAAACCAGTGCTTTCCCTGTTAGGTTGAAGGAGTGTTTCTCTCTTGAGACTCATTCATTGACATTTCTGTTGCGGTGAACACGGTTAGAGCAGTCGTCTCGGGAGCACGTCCCCAGAATTGAGGGGGTCGCTGTTTGTGCAGTTGCCCTTCTCTTTCTGGTGGTTTTTAGTGCGTAAGTACCCACCGTAAGTAACTGCATGAAGACTAGGCTTCAGTTACGTAGATTTTGGTTAGGCAGTTAGTGGGGAAGTGCTGATTTCACTTGCATTTCAAGATCAATACTTTGCTGTTATGGCTACAGTTGATGCTTTTGTTCAGTCTCCATCGGAGGAACTCTTAAACAGTTGTACTAAAGAACAACTGTTGAAACTTGTTGAACATTATGATGTAGACGTTGGGGATAAACGGTTGAAAGATGAGATTAAAGGAGTATTGAAGGCTGCATTAGTAAAGACAGGCGTGTTGCCACGTAAAATGCAGGCTTTAGTGGCAGAGGTTGATCAGTCTGTGGTCTCAACTGCCGTTGCTTTGTCTTTTGAGCAGCAAAAGGAGTTGTTACTCTTACAAATGGAAAGAGACAAGCTGAGCATTGAGAAAGAACGTGTGAGGCATTCTTTAGAAAAGGAAAAGATGGAGCTAGAGCAGTATCGGCTAGACCTAATCAAGGCGGGCAAGTTATCAGGTGGTGTTGAGGCTAAAGAGTCTTCTCCACAAGGAGTTGAAACTTTTGATGTTGTGCGTAATTTGCGCTTGGTGCCAACATTTGATGAAAAAGAGCCAGATGCCTTTTTCTCCCTTTTTGAACGCATTGCCGCTTTGAGAGGATGGCCAGAAGCTGACTGTGTGATTATGTTACAGTCTGTTTTGACTGGGAAGGCTCAGGAAGCTTATTCAGCACTTAGTGCAGCTGATTGTCAGAGTTTTGCTACTGTTAAAGATGCAGTTCTGAAAGCGTATGAGTTGGTACCAGAAGCTTACCGTCAACGTTTCAGATCATGGAAAAAGTCTGATAAGCAGTCGCATTTAGAGTTTGCGAGGGACTTGACTAAACACTTCAACAGATGGTGTTCTGCACTGGGAGTGTCCACTTTCCAGGATTTATGTGAATTAATGGTATTAGAGCAGTTTAAAGAGCGTGTTCCTCCTGAGGTGGCAACTTACATTGCCGAACGGGAAGTGAAAACAGTTTCTGACGCTGCTAAATTGGCGGATGAATATGTCTTGGCACATAAGGGGCAGTTTGGTAGAAACACTTTTTCAGTTGGTGCTCCTGCTAGAGTTTTGGGTCAAACTAAGTTTATGTCATCAGATCCTGCAAAAGGCTATGGTGGTGTGAAGCCCAGTAAGCTTGGTCAAGCTTGCAACTACTGCCATGGTGATGGACACTGGAAAGCAGAATGTCCCTTGTTGAGAAGCAAGTTGGCACGTACAGGCAAACAGGTTAAGCCTGTGGCTCTTACCATTCCTGCACGGGAAATTTCAGTAGTCCCTCAGGAAATGCCAGTTTTGACTAAGTCTGACTCGGAGAGCTATTCGGGGTTTGAGGACTTTGTGTCAGATGGGTTTGTATCACTCCCAGGTGATGTTCATAAAGTTCCTGTAAAGATTTTGCGTGACACAGGAGCGAAGGATTCTTTTATCTTAGCCTCCGTGTTACCATTTTCACAGGTTACTGATACTAGTGAGTGTGTACTTGTTCAAGGCATGGGTTTAACCACTATCTGTGCCCCATTGCATAAGGTCAGGCTGTCATGCAGTTTTGTGGATGATGATATCTGCATTGGTGTTCGTCCTGCTTTGCCACTTGAGGGCGTACATGTGATTTTGGGCAATGATTTGGCTGGAAATCGCGTCTGGGCTGACAGTTCTTTGCCTATTAAATCTAGAGTTCTGAATGAGTCCCATGAGTGTGAACAGGGTTTTTCTGACTTTGTAGCTTGTGCTGTTACAAGGGCTGCAGCTAAAAGGGATGCGGAGCCTGTAACTCAAGCAGAAGAGTGTCAGGTTGTCAAAGATTTGATTGTTCCTGAACATTTGTCAGTTTCCCAACAAGAGCTAGTTCAAGCACAGCATGCTGATGAGTCTTTGGCTGAGTTGTTTTGCCAGGTGCAACCTAGTGTTGACGCTAGAAGTGCGGCCTCGGGTTATTTTCTGCAGAAGGATGTACTAGTCCGTAAGTGGAGTCCGCAAGGGTTGGACTGTGTTGGACGTCCAGTTGTCCAGATTGTGATTCCGACTAAATACCGTGACGAGGTGTTGAAGTGTTCTCATGACAAATCTGGGCATTTGGGAGTGACGAAGACTTACAATTACATCTTGCGCTACTTCTTTTGGCCACGTCTTAAGCGTGATGTTTCAGCTTACATTAAAACCTGCCATATTTGCCAAGTTGTAGGTAAGCCCAATCAATCTATTAAACCTGCTCCACTTTGTCCCATCCCTGCTGTGAGTAACCCATTTGAACATTTGATCATTGACTGTGTGGGCCCTCTTCCTAGATCAAAATCTGGTTCAGAGTATCTTTTGACTGTGATGTGCCAGGTTACGCGTTATCCTGCTGCATATCCACTGCGTACCATCACAGCCAAGTCTGTGGTGAAGGCATTGACACAGTTTATTTCTATATTTGGCATACCGAAGATTATCCAGAGTGACCAGGGATCAAACTTTTCATCCAATCTATTTGCGCAAGTTCTTAAGCTGTTGAATATTACACATAACAAAGCCTCTCCTTATCATCCGCAGAGCCAAGGTGCTTTAGAGCGCTTCCATCAAACGCTGAAGTCCTTGTTACGTGCCTATTGCACAGAAATGAGGGGTGACTGGGAGGAAGGTTTGCCGTGGCTTCTGTTGGCAGCACGGGAAGTGTGCCAGGAGAGTACTGGGTTTAGCCCAAATGACTTGGTCTTTGGCCACAAAGTTCGGGGACCCTTGAAAGTGCTGTGTGATAAGTGGTTATCAGGTGAACCACCAGTGAATTTGATAGATTATGTTAATGGTTTTCGGCACAGACTGTATGTGGCAGGTCAGTTGGCCAAACAGAACCTTGGGAAGGCTCAGGTCAAGATGAAATATTTTCATGACCGGCGTTCTGAAGAGCAGCAGTTTAGTGAGGGTGACCAGGTTTTGGCTTTGCTGCCGATTGCAGGGTCACCTTTCCAGGCACGGTTTGCTGGGCCTTACACCGTAGTACAGAAACTGTCTGACCTGAATTATCTGATTGCTACCCCAGATCGCCGGAAAAGAAATCAACTTTGCCATGTTAATTTGTTAAAACCATATCATGTTCGTCCTTTGTCCGTCGGTCTGTCAGGCTCTCTCATTTCTCCTTCCACTTCGAGTCCAGCGTTGACTGCTTGTACAATGGCGCAGTCAGTTTGTGGGGGGGAGGATGTGGCAGCACCTGATGATCCTTTATTGCTTGGTCGTCTGAAGAATTCAGACACTCTTCAGAACTTGGATGTGCTGTTGGGCCATTTGCCTACTGATAAACGTGCAGAACTGTCTGCATTAATTAAAAGTTATCCAACTTTGTTTAGAGATACACCTTCTAAAACAACCTTGATAGAGCATGATATTGATGTGGGTGATGCAAAACCAATTCGGCAGAGGTTCTACAGGGTCTCTGAGGAAAAGAGTAAAATAATTGCGAAGGAAGTTCAGTACATGTTGGAAAACAACATTGCAGTGCCGTCATCATCAAGCTGGGCTTCCCCATGTTTGTTGGTTGAAAAAGCTGATAAATCACCACGTTGTTGCACAGACTTTCGTAAAGTAAATGCAGTGACCAAACCCGATTCCTATCCTTTGCCTCATATTGACGACTGTATTGACCGAGTTGGTGCAGCAGAATATGTGAGCAAGTTTGACCTGTTGAAGGGATATTGGCAGGTGCCACTGACTCCCAGAGCTCAGGAAATATCTGCTTTCATCACACCATCTGGTCTTTATTCATATACAGTCATGGGTTTTGGTTTGCGCAATGCTCCAGCTACATTTCAGCGACTCATGAATATGGTTGTTAATGGGCTGAGAGGCTGTGCTGTTTACCTAGATGACGTGGTGGTATATAGTAGCACCTGGGAGGATCATCTGGATCGTATTCGCACTCTGTTTGAACGCTTAGTTTGGGGAAATCTGACTATCAACCTGGCAAAATGTGAATTTGCAAAAGCAACTGTGACCTATCTTGGTAAGGTTGTGGGCCAAGGTTATGTGAGGCCGGTTGATGCAAAGGTGTTGGCCATCAAAGAGTTCCCTGTTCCAGTAACCAAAAAAGAACTCATGAGATTTTTGGGTCTGGTCGGTTATTATCGTTGTTTTTGTCGAAACTTTTCAACAGTGGTTGCTCCTCTGACTGATTTGTTGAAGGCCAAAGTAAAGTTTATTTGGTCTGCAGCATGCCAGCAAGCTTTTCGGGATGTGAAAGCTTTACTGTGCTCTGAACCTGTGCTTTTAGCACCTCGTCTGGATCAGCCCTTCAAGCTGTATGTAGATGCAAGCCACATTGGTGCAGGTGCTGTTCTAGTCCAAGCTGACAAGCAAGGTACTGAACATCCAGTTAGTTTCTATTCCAAGAAGTTCAACTCCCATCAGCTGAACTATTCAGTCATTGAAAAGGAAGCTTTGGCATTAATTTTGGCCTTGCAGCATTTCAGAGTATATTTGGATTCTGCTCGGCCTATTGAGGTATTCTCTGACCATAACCCTCTCACCTTCTTGAACTCATTGCAGAACCCAAATCAGAGGCTCATGCGGTGGGCTCTCTTTTTGCAGCCTTACACTTTGGACATCCAGCACATTAAGGGCAAAGATAATGTCTTGGCAGATGCTTTGTCCCGTGCCCCTTTGTAACCAGCAGCTTCACTCCTCATATGTTTTGAAGTATGTCCTCTCCAGTATCGTTTTCCTTCCTCTTAAATTGCTCCTAGGTACCAAGGTTGCTGAGGTTGGAGATGTGCTGAAGATGAAAGGACTTTCAGCATGGAGAAAGGTGTTGCGTGGGTGTACATGGTACATGTTCTTCTAGCTGCAAATTCATAATGTAAATGATTGTGTTTGTCCACTCAGGGTAAGACCCTGTTCTATGGGGGGGAGTGTGACAGCCAGTGGGCTGGCCTTGTGTTTTGCTTTTGCTTTTACCTGTTTTTGCAGGTAGGTGGAGCTGACCCAATTACAGATGCAGCACACCTGAGTAGGCCAGTCCCAGTGCATATAAAAGACACTTTGACTGAACCAGCTGGGTCTCTCTTGCTCTGACTGGCTCTGTCTCTGGCTCCCGTCTTGTTCGTTTGGAAGTTTCAGTTATGGCTGTTATGTCCTTTACATTGTGTTTAAGTTACTTTACCTTATTTTCATTAAATATGTTTTACAGCCTTTAGAAGCCTGTGTGTGGTCTCCCATTTGTTTGTCACTTCCTATGAGCCGGGTTGTGACAGCAGTGTATTGAAAAGGGATGGTAGTAGTCCCTGTGGCCTGGCCCTGGGATGCTCAAGCTTGGGGTGACATTAATCACGGTCCCCACTTTATCGATTGCCTGGATAATGGTTCCGCTTATCACCTCACTGGTTTCTAAGGGGGCAAAAGCCAGAACTATTCAGGGACATCCTCGCTATTTTTCTATTTTTTTTTCTCTTCTTGTTTTGCTTATTAAGATTAGTGCATTCAGGATTATTATCATCAATGTCATCATCATTAGTGCTACAGAGTCCAATTCATATTATAAACAAATTAATAAAACCCAAGAGCCCAGTGGACACTTATTAAAAAACATTTTTCCTGTGTTTACATAATGGATCTGTTGCGTTAGGTGCTTACTATATCAGCAGTGGCATAAAGAGTACCCATCCATCTTTCACGTCTCCTCCTCTTTTCTCACCTCTAATCTGTGCTCTCTCATCTCTCTTTGCAAGAGGAAGAAGGTTAGCCGAAATCTCCACAGATCAATTAGGAAAAGGGACCTGCCCTTCAGAGGGAGGGAGGGGCAGGGAGAAGGAGTAAACGACGAGAGTACGAGTGAGGCAGAGGAGCAGGAGAGGTGACGAAGGGAGGGAAGAGGAGGGGCAAAAGGTGGGAAAAGAGAAAGGAGAAGATGAGGGTTGCAGGACTGGAATGGGTGAACGGAGAAGAGGAAGGCGTGACATATGCATATCAGCACAGCACCCCGCAGTGGCGCCGACTCGCCAATCTCACTAATAAGTCAGCCACTAGTTGGCCACTTTCCTGGTCTCCCCTCGGCTCTGTGCCCTAATAGGCCGTCTCTATGGGATGAGAGGCATCCACGCTATTAGTATCTGTCAATCTGGCTGAAAGAGCCGAACTCTGGGGACCTTCTGGATCAGTGGCCCTCTTGGGGGGACTTGGCATCCCTTCTTAAGCCACAGGAGGGATGACCCCTGGAAGCTGTAAAACCTAAAACCCTGATCTTGGAGGATCTGGGGTTCAAGACGTAGAGAAGAGAAGACGCAAGGCAAGAAAGGATGGAGGCTGGCGAGGGAAATATAACCTGAGACCAGGATACTGACAAGAATGCTCCTAATGAACCTCTGCTGATTCCTTTCAACAACAAACACACTGAAAAGAAAAACAGAAGCCTGTGCATCTTTTCTGATTCAAAGGATTCAAAGGTTTCAAAATTTGGGAACTTGAATCCAGTGTGTTGGTAATACATATAATATAGGTGAAGTCAGTTTTACAGATAAATTAAATACTGATATTAAAATTTCCCCATAAAAAACTTCTTAGCTGAATTTGGACTGATGGTGGACAAAAATCCAGATCAAACCTGTGAGATCAAAGAATAAAAGCCCATCTGAGACATCTGGAATTCTACTTCATGTGAAAAAATCCCATTTGAATTTTGGAATTTATGCACATGCAAAATTACAGGTGAAACTGATCTTTGCACGTGTGATTTCTGAGAAGTCTCATGGGAAATGAAAACCATACTTTTTATGAAACCCATTTTCTTACCAGGGCGTCAAATACTGCTGCTCTGTCAGACACTGCTGGAGTCACGGGGATATGCACAAAGTGTCCTTTGGCGCTGGTACCGTGACATGATCTGGGATCATAATGTCACTCTTTTAAAAGGAGAGAAAGTCTAAATTGGGAGGTTGAAGAGGTGCTGGTTTGCTCACAGGTTTAGGCACTAAAAGCTACTCGAATCGGGTCAGGAACAGATCATATTTTAGGTTAAATTCACTCCTTCAAAACCTTAACCAATGCATTCTCATCAAGGAGCTGAATACAGCTGTTCTGCCTGATTGTTCTGGTGGCAATTACTGTGGTTGGAAAACGACTTCCAGTCTTATAGAAGTCTGAGTCAAATAAACAGTGAAATGTTAAATTAATTAAACTGTTATAGTTTCAGGACCATGGACAGCGTGCAAGGTTTTAAACTGTTTTTAATGGCGGATCTACACAAATTCAGGTATTTCAATAGATCACAGATAAAAGTATGGGCAGAAATCTGTGCCATCAGAAACTGAATTTGAATAATTTAAATTTGAATTTGAATTGCTCGGATTGAATCTGAATTGTAACTTGAATAAATGCTTTTGAAAACTGAATTTGAATTAGTCTAAATTGAAATTGAATTTATGGTTTGAAAATGATCATCACTAAACTGAAATTGAATTTTATATTTTGAAAATGAATTCATTTGCTTTGAAACTGCATTTTATCCTTTAAAAATTCAGCTCTCGAATAATTTCAGTTTCACTTCTCACCATTCAGTTTCAGTTCTACAATTCAATTTCAGTTCCAAAATTCAGTTTTTTGGAACTTACATCCGGTTCCGGGTCAAGCGCAGATTAATAGCACTACGTTTTACTAGCGGACTGAAAGCGTTACTGACGGGAATCTACAGCGTCTTGAGCTGAATTAAGACTTCAGAAGTCATTCGTCATGTCGAACGACCAGCGGATAAACTCTCAGGTTGGTAATAAATATATTACATGTATAAGAACAAGCGTCATGTTAACAAATGATAGCTGTAAGGTAACTTTTATGCTTGTTGTAGCTGTTAGCTAAAAACGCTAATTTAGCGTCGTTTGCCCTGAATTCAGCTTTGACAAACAAATATGATCGACTGTTTCTAGTAGAAATCCAAAGTTGTCATCTTGTACCCTGTCAGAGCCCTGTATGCTTGCAGAGACCCCTACAGTAGGGAAACATGCAAAACGGTGTCCAAACCTTTGTATTTATGTCTTACACAGCATCCCAACTCTTTAGCTAACTTAGTAACTTTAGCTAAAGTGAATAGTGTAATTCATTAGTGCAGCATTACTGGATCACCTCTGTTTGAAGTGATATAATATGATATACAACTATCACTGTGTTTAACTACCATAATAATTCTTAGGGTACTGAGTGCATGCTTAATCAGATTTTTTTTTAAACATACTGCTCCATTGCTATGTTTGACAGGCTGAAGTTGTCAGGTCACCTCCTAAATCGACCATCTTTTACAGGTGTTTTGTGCCAGAAATGGATTGTCCACTGAAGACTGAAGATACTGAATCTCTACGCCGTGCCATTGATCCCTCTTGTGCCTTCATCTAGACAAGAGACATCAACTTAACCACTCTCACATGCTCTGTACCTACATCACCTTCCCTGACAGTCGTAGCTTGGCTCATCTGAGGGTGAAATTATAAGAATGTGTTATTTTGCAAAGTGCTCTCTAGGGTTCCTAAATAAAATATGGCATTGAGGTCATTTCTTTTGAATTAATCCCTTCTTCTGAACTATAAGAACCTCTCCTGGTTTTAATGGCACTTTGGATTTCCTTACTTTCTGTTCCACTCCCAAACCCAAATAGATGCTGACAAGCTGACACAGTAACATGGAAGAGGGAAAGAAGTTGGAAAGGACTACTACAAATAAACCTAATGCCTAACAATGAAAAATGTAAAATAAGAACAATAATAATAATAAAGATAAAAGATGAAGTAACAAGTTTTTAGTTTTTTGTTTATTCCAAATGATCATCCAGATGTCTGTGACATGTGATGACAAACACCATAATGGAAGGCCTTATTCATCACATGCTTAAACTCATCATATATTTTTGAACAGGCAGTCAGACATGCTGTAACTGTGGGATAGAAAACAGCATGAACACCATACAGCAGGGGCCTCAAACTCCAGTCCTCGGGGGCATGGAAAAGTTGCATGACACCAGCCCTTGAGGACTGGAGTTTGAGACCCCTGTCATATGGAATATAACAGGTGTGGTTGAACTGCATGAAGACTCTGAAGTTTCTCTTCTCTCCTGGCAGGACAGGAATGTGGCCTTGTCCTGTGAGCCACCGTAAGGATGTACTTAGAGTAGAACTGGACTGTCACCGGCCTCAGGCTCTTTACCTTTTGAAAGACAAAGCAGTCATTTAGAATAGAATAGAATTCAACTTTATTGTCATTGCACATGCACAGGTACAGGGCAACGGAATGCAGTTTGCATCCATCCAGAAAGTGCTTTAGCCGTGATATAGATATATTACAATATATATTAGCAATAATATAGATGTGTAAGTATATTACAGAAATGGGTCTATTATGGTATGTTATAATGTACACAGTGTGAAGTATGTTATGAATATTCTATAACTATAAGTATGTACAGGCTGTAGTGAGTACAAGCTATGAACAGGATATAAATATGAAATAAAAACTATGCAGAAATCTGAGATATACAGTTTATACAGAAAATAAAATATTAGATATTGTTTACCTGTAAATGCACAAAAAGAATTTAGAAATGTAATTATTGTCAAGAGTGAACAAGCACTGATAGTGTAATCTACAGATGTGGCCAAACGTTTAGAGAATGAGAAGTGTTGTTCGTTTATTTACAAAGTTTGCTGTTTCAGTGATAGTTGTATATCATATTATATCACTTCAAACAGAGGTGATCCAGTAATGCTGCACTAATGAATTACACTATTCACTTTAGCTAAAGTTACTAAGTTAGCTAAAGAGTTGGGATGCTGTGTAAGACATAAATACAAAGGTTTGGACACCGTTTTGCATGTTTCCCTACTGTAGGGGTCTCTGCAAGCATACAGGGCTCTGACAGGGTACAAGATGACAACTTTGGATTTCTACTAGAAACAGTCGATCATATTTGTTTGTCAAAGCTGAATTCAGGGCAAACGATGCTAAATTAGCGTTTTTAGCTAACAGCTACAACAAGCATAAAAGTTACCTTACAGCTATCATTTGTTAACATGACGCTTGTTCTTATACATGTAATATATTTATTACCAACCTGAGAGTTTATCCGCTGGTCGTTCGACATGACGAATGACTTCTGAAGTCTTAATTCAGCTCAAGACGCTGTAGATTCCCGTCAGTAACGCTTTCAGTCCGCTAGTAAAACGTAGTGCTATTAATCTGCGCTTGACCCGGAACCGGATGTAAGTTCCAAAAAACTGAATTTTGGAACTGAAATTGAATTGTAGAACTGAAACTGAATGGTGAGAAGTGAAACTGAAATTATTCGAGAGCTGAATTTTTAAAGGATAAAATGCAGTTTCAAAGCAAATGAATTCATTTTCAAAATATAAAATTCAATTTCAGTTTAGTGATGATCATTTTCAAACCATAAATTCAATTTCAATTTAGACTAATTCAAATTCAGTTTTCAAAAGCATTTATTCAAGTTACAATTCAGATTCAATCTGAGCAATTCAAATTCAAATTTAAATTATTCAAATTCAGTTTCTGATGGCACAGATTTCTGCCCATACAAAAGCACACAGATAATTAAGGAAACTAAATTCTTTTAGTTAACTAAATATTTTATAGTGGACTACATCTAAAGTTTTCAGAAGAAACAGGGAGCATGGAAGTTAGTTGTGCTATTTCGTGTACGTGTCTCACCTTGCTGCACAATTTATTGATTGGCTCACTTCCAAACTTTTGTCATCTTTCTACACAACTTAATTAATTCTGACTGGATTTCATCTCCCAAGAATATTTTAATCTCTTCTTTTTCTTCCTTGCGCATCAGTTTTTATTTGGTTATCGTCTTTTTATTGAAAGAAAAAACAGGAAAAATATGAAGAAAATTATTGGTCAATTAAAAATTAAAAAACTCGATGAAAACTGCATTTTTTAAGACCAAAGAAATCAAGCAAAAAGATTGTAGTGTTACTATTAAAGCCACCAGCTGCTGTTACACAGAAAAACTTTTTTCAGTCGGGTATTTTAATAATTCATTTCAACGTCTTGAAAGGGATAAAAAACGCTACAGCTAGTGTCGAAATATCATGGCATACATTCCTGCACTGGTGTCAGTTACTGAAGCCTGTTTCCGTTATACCAACTGTGTCTGCCAGACTGCAAAGCGAGGCCTGCATTTAACGTACACGTGTTTTAGCTTTATTTAAAAGCTTATAGCTGTTATTAAACTACTTGCAGCTGAACACCACCTTAGTTTGTGAACTTGGGCCAAATTGCACAGCTATTGAAATGAAATGACTGCGCCTCTGTTTTGAAAACAACTTTTGTAAATCAAACGTAAAACTGACCATTATCTGTACTATGAAACCACACATTTATTATGTCTGCGAAGGTTCTCAGTCACACATTTAGTAGCTAACAAGCTGCCAATCACAAGTCATTAGCTAATGAGAGTATGCTTTCACAGTCAGACCCACTGATCCTCATTGTACCTGCGTAGAGGAAAAATGTTTTTTTCTAGGCTTCAGAAACCAGTAACTGACACAGTGGTAGCTACATTCATCTTTTAAATGTCTTTGGTTGCTGTTTAGCATTGTCACCTTTAAATGATATTGGTTGCCAGGAGATAATGGTCCTATTTTAAATTAGGGGGTTGAAAGGGTGATGGTGAATTAAGCCCTGAGTCCGTCATTAGACCAGGGGTGGCCAATAATTGTCCCAAGGGGCCACATGAGAACCTGTGACTGTTCTAAAGGGGAGGGGGGCACAAATAAGTGTAACTCTGCTCACAGTTAATTTTATCTCTTTATAAACTGTTACTGCTAAAAGTAGATGCTACAGTTAGCCCTAACTGTGGCCCTAATTGATCGCCCCTGCACTAGACCATGGTTTGTAGGCTTTACTCACTGATTTGTACTCACTTCTTGGTTCAGGCCCCAAAAATTACTTGGCTATGTTTAGTAAAAGATCACAGTTTGGGTCAAACGCACAACATTAACCAATGAGTTCTCACATCTGGGTGTTAAATACTGCTGTTCTGTGAGATAGAGGTGATGTCTCTACATTGGTGTTTTGTAGAAAGTTTAAAGGGTCGTGGTGGCAGATGTTTTAAGTTTATCAGCCAGGAGAATGTGTTTCATTTGGGATGTTGATGTTTTGCACTTTGCTTCACTTGGTTTTTGTCACTAATGACTCTCAGTTTGGTTAGGTTAAAACACCCCCAACTAAAAGTTAAACCTACAAACTGAAAAATTTGTGGTTACAGCTACACATTACAGTACACTCAAATGCAGTGGGTCCTTATGTCCATCGGTGAGGAGCTGTTTCATTTTTCCCCAAAGGGAGAGAGAATGTTATCAGCTCTCTTGGTTTGTCTGTCTGTTTATCAGCAGTCTAGCATTCAGTTTTCAAGATATCATTTTTAAATTTTGTGTGATGGTAGAAACCAATAACCAATTAATTTTGGTGAAAAATTGGTCATTGTCACACCAATTGTGAAAATCAGTAAAACATTATATTGCCCACTGCTTTTTATGGATGTTTTACAAACTTCACAACAATATGCAAAGCCTTGGAGGACATGGGAACCTTCACTGGGTGACCTTGACCTTCATTGTTAGCGCCCAAGGTCAAAGCTGACCTTGAATTTTTTTTTCAAGAAATCATATTGAGTAACATATCATATGACATGGAGAGAGCTCTACCACACACTTTTTTATTTTTTCCAGTATGTCAGTTTTTCAATTGCAAGTAAGAGAACCCCACAGAATGCCAAACATTATCTCAAAAAATAAAAAGAAGCATTATTTCTGTCCCACCCACACAGTTTAATAGATATGATCTCTGTGGTTTAACCATTTTTAGGTTATTTTCCCTTTTGTGAGCAGTGACTGCTTTCATTTCCACCTCACACTCTGCCTATGTCTGTTAAGATGTAGATGATGATGTTTCATTTCAAACGATATTCACCAAATCCCTGCAATTAAGTAAGCTCGTTCCCCTGCTCCAAAAAAGAGCCATTTTTAGACCTGTGTCATAATAATATGGTGAAGCCCGCTCAGGGAGGGAACATCTTGCCCTTGCATCATTTTACACTGAGAGAGACATTTTTAATCTTGTGCATGAGCGGTGAATATTTCTGCCCCAAGATAAATAATCTGTGATTTTATTTTATTTTTTTCAATATGCACTCTAATGTTGCTGCAGATTTGTTCAAATATGTTCTCCTCTCCTCGGGCAAAGTGTGGATGACACCAGACAGTTTTCATATATGAATAGAGTGGCATTAAGTTAGGGATAATCATGTTCTGCCGCTAATTTAAGGTAATGACAGTATGAGTATGTGAGTGCATACTGTCTCCATCACTTTCTCCCCCCACAGCCCTCCCTCATGCATCGGTAATGAGGCGTAGGCTTATTGACTGAGGGTGGAGATATGATTATCTCTCCTCTATGCCTTTACCTCCCTCTTCCGCATTCTCTTACTCTCTCCAGTCCCCGGCCATTCATCAGAGGCGGATAAGGCATGTTTGTTGCATGTATATTGATTTGTGCTGATTGTAAAAAAAAAGCAGGGAGACTCATCAAAGATGGAGGCAGAGGCACAGAGAGCCTACTGGGGGCCCGGTGGTGTCTCTGCAGGCCTGCATGCTCTCCAGCTTAGGTGATCCAGTGGGGCTTCCTCTTACATGAAGGATCAGCTCTCAGAAGATTTGGAATAATATGCTATAAATGGGTTTCCAAGTGGTTGTTTTTTCCTCTCCAAGGTTGCTCACAATTTTCAGCTTTCACATTTAAGGAGCTGGTGCAAAGTGGAGAAGCAAGTTTCACCATTTGTTTCAGTGTCGCTATGCTCCAAATCTGACTTTACCCCAAAGCTTAAAAACTTTTTAAAAACATTATTCTCCAGAAAGCTGTAGTTCTTCATCACGTCTTTATTTTAGAAGCTATCAGGCTCATGTCACTTTCAAACAAGAATGGGGGTTGAAAATTTCTGTTAAAGGAAGTGAAAGATTGACACTGGCTCCAGAAGCAGGCCAGTGCTCATACCCTGCCATGTTAAAATGTCCAACTTTACAGGTTAAATGAACATAGTTCCAGCATGTTTTGTTAACAGGTGTCCTGACACAAGGAAATGTTGTCACTTCTGATATGCTTTACTTTCATTAACTAGAGTCGCTGAACTGTTGTTGGTCTTTTGAGCTATTTTTGATTTTTATCTCTCTCCATGCTCAGATGCCTCCATATATGGATGAAGTACTGTAGCTACATATAACGTCTAGATCTCTGACATCCACTGAACAAAGCAGGTTGGCTGTATCTTGATCCAGTTTAAAGACAAATGGTGACTGTGCTTTTGAGGTTGGTTGGTTGGTTGGTTGGTTAGTTGGTTGGTTGCCAAATGGTCACCAACCAGTCTTTAGGCCTGTGTGACTGAGCCCAAACCAGCTTGATCACCTCATTAAAACCTCATTCCCAGGCTCTTGGAACCATGCTAGGTTCCAGTTGCCTCGCTAACCTTCTAAAGTATTTACTACCAGTTCATATGTCAAGATTATAAGAAGAGTTTTGGTTTTTCAGTTTGTGGTCTAGGTGCTATTATGTGTACTTTGTTGAAGCAAGCACTGGTGAAAAGCAGGAAAACCATTGTGAACCAGTTGTTTACATTATTTGTATTAATCAAGAAGGGCAGAAACAGAAAAATCAGGAGCTCTGAATTATTTGTCATTGTGCAAATTAAATCCAAGCAGGGTTACATAAGATTACTGCTGAGAATGAAAGCAGGCTGTATTTTCAGGTTATACGCTGTTTGCTGACAGTGGTATGCATATCTCAATGAGGGTAAAAACATAATAATATAAAGAGCACAGGTCCAAAAAAGTCAAGAATGGGAGAGTCTTACCAAACTGATGGTGTTTGCTCAGCAGGAAGATCGCACTCAGCAAGTTGTGACCTCTTTCTGCTAAGCCAAAGAAAATCTACAGTTGGTAGCAGAAAAAAAAACATTAGAAAAGATAAAAGAGAATTTAGCATCTTAGAGTAGCATTGCACTTCATGGTTGTAGTGCTTGTGAGAAGCCAGCCTACACAGCCAAACTGACTTGCGTAGGTGTAGTTAGGATAACAGGAACACATGTATACACCTGCCAACATTTAGGTTTGAGAGTATGGGAGGTTTTCCAAACTGACTGTCGCTGCCTAACCAAAAGACGACGGGAGATCTGTGAAGTTAGTGAATTGTTTTTAACTGTGTTAAAAAACACATGTGAAGTCATTTTGTCTGACACCCCATTGTGTAGACTGAATATTTTTTAAGCATCTTTCTTTTTGTTTCAGGGTTACACTTTGTAGACGGTCCCTGCTGCTTTGAAAAACCTGAAGGTTGCTCTTTTTTGATGGAATTTTAAAGTTTCATTTTATTATCTACTTTGATATGGTTGAAAAGAAGTGCTGTTTGTGTTTTTTACAATGACTCACTTATGAGTTATTGATTAAAGAAGGTTGATCAATAAATATCTTTCCAACTTTAGTCTGCATTACTTGCACATTAGTTTCATATTTTTTAAATCTTGGCTTTAGACCATAGAAATAAATGGGAACAAAGTGGTGAAGCAACAAAGAGGCTAAGAGAGTGAGTTTTCATGTTCTAACTGTGTCTGCTTTGGTTCTCCGGGTACTTAGGCTTCCTTCCACAGACATGTATTTAGTTGATTGGTTGTTCTGGGTTGTTGCCCACACATGTGAATGTGAGTGTACCCTGCTAACAGGCTGCCGGACAGTCCATGTATCCTGCCTATTACCCTGTGGTAAATGGGATAGGCTCCATGATGGAAGAGAATGGATGGGTGGATGATCTGCATGCCTGTGCAGACATTAGTTGGTTACACATAAATTACATTGTAGGCTGCCAGGTTGTGGTCACATGTGGGGTTAAAATATATGTAGTGGGCTGTCTGAAGATGGTATTTCATAGAAGATCTTGAAACTTGGCTGATGTTAAACTTACAGAGGCATGCACAGTACTGTGCACGAGTTTCAGATACTGTTGCATCTAATGTAGATAGTTTTTTAGGCTTTAACAACATGTACACCATGTTGAGATATATCGACTTTACAGTTAATAGATTTTTGGGAATCCCCCTGTTGGTGCAAAAATACTATTGTTTATCTGTCAAACTGTGTTATCTTTGGCATTTTTCATAGATTCAACTAAAGAAATGGAAACAAATTATGTGTTTTTGTGACAGGCTGCTAGTAACAAAGAGCCTAAAGTAACAATTTAAAATAGGTTCTTTGCTAAGTTGTCTGTTATATGTAGACACAACACCGGTTCATCCTTTGAGTTAAGAGACTTTTTTATGCTTCAGTGGGTTCATTCATAGGTCAGAGTTAAGTGGGTTAACGAACAACACATTCCTCTGAAAATGGTCAGGTACAAGGACAGGAAAATGGGTGAAAAAGCAGCCAGAGTCCAAAGAAACCATTTGAAAGACCTTCGGAAAGTCTGGAGAACTATTGTTCATGAGCACTTTAAAAATGACAACAAAGTCAGGCTCCTTGGAAGCAAAATCTAAAGGTGTGAGGGGCAGCTGAAGACTTTTGCAAAGCACAGAATTCATGCAAATGTAAATTTGTGCAAAGCATGGAGGAAACATCGAAACAGGAGAAAATGGGTAGATGGAACAATGGGAGTGTTGTGTTGGCAGGTATAGTTTGCAAATGCACAAAGTTTCCAACATCTTGATGTTTCAGTTTGACAAAAGCCAGAAACGATTATCCCTATAAAAAGCCCCACTTCACTGGATCTTCTGCGTGGCGCACCATCTGTATTGTCGTGCTTTTTCTGAACCTTTCCACGCCTAATGGCAGGCTACCACTTGGCATAATATGCAGCTCACTGTAGTCCTGTAATGCATGCTTCATCTTATCAATCTGACCCAATAACCCCCAACCTGAGAGGAATCACAGCACTCGAAAACTATCAAAGCATCCTCTAGAAGTGCATTTGTTGCTCGTATTGTGGCTATATGAAGAGTTGGGGCACTTCCACTCGGGCTAATGAGTTTGCTGGCAGCGTCGCTCTCTGTCTAATGACATCATTGACACTGATGCTACATATTGTGTCACGGGCCTCTGGCAATCGCTCAGCAGCTGATGTCCTCACTTTGCCACCGGGGGCACGCCTGCCTGGCACCGGCGGAGTGACGGTTTTGGCAGGGCCGGCGGAGTAACCCCGCTGCTACTGTGGCACAGTTTGCAGGACACATCAATTTGTCCCCCGCTATTGTGAGAGACGATCTTCCTGGCACCGATCCAGAGCTCGCCACCTCGGCCTCATCTGCATATCTTTGTTATCCGGTGCTGGTTCTGAGGGAGAGAAAAGGTAGAGAGAGAGGAAGAAGACAGACAGAGGGATGACGTGTTGTGTGCCTCGCCATCTGGGCTCTGTTTCTTCAACGGCCACAAATTAAAACTCAAACCTGTATGAAGAGGATGAGGCAGAGGAGGAGGAGAGGTGGTGCTGGTGATGGGATAGAATTGTCAAAAGGCAACAATACTTCTAATCTCTTTCTCCCTCTGTGCATTTTCAAAAGATGGAGGGGAGGAGGAGGGGGGGAAGAAAGCTGCTTTAATAATTAGAGGGGTAGAAAGCTCAAACAGATGAAACAATGTCCCCCTCCTTTCTTCCCTCTCCCTATCGTCTGTAATGACTTGCGCGCTGATGGAGAGGGCTCTTTGAGGATGACATTCAAATGCTGACATTTGAATTATGTCTGTTTATCAGAGGGAGAATGGCCCGCCCGCTTTTGTTGTGCCTCCTTCGGCGCGCAGACTCGCCAGTTGCAGGTACTCAAGCCGGCAGGTTCATTTTAATCACGCGAGCACGCACATAGCGCGCACCTCGAGTATTGGCTGACAGAAATCCTGAAGGGGGCAATTTTAGATGGTTTGGTAAAAGTGCGGGAGAGTAGGGGGACAGTGTACACACACAAAAAAAGAAAAAACTTTAATGGGTTTTATTTCAAGCGTTTACAGCGGAAGAGCCATCAAATTGTAACAACCAACATAAAATCACTCATCGTCACTAATCCCCGCCTGGATTGCCGGTTTATCTGCACGGCTTATTTCCTCACGAGGACGAGCGCGGACGCCGTTTTGCAGCCACAAAAATGCTGAATCCCGTCGCAATCCATGTTAACCTTCAGGAAGCATCATGCACTTAGGGGGAGATAAAAATTTGCATGGGGAAGATTTATTGTCTATCACTAAATGGGCTGCAATGCAAAACAAAGGCCACTCCACAGCGGCGGTGTGGTCCCTCCTCGGATGCTTGTCAAAGTTGGGATCTAAAATCGGGGACGATCCATCACGTTGGCACATGAAAAATTATGGAATTCACCCCGAGGAAATGTATTCACGGGACGCGGGTGCAAATGGCTGTTTAACAAAGGCACTCAGAAGTCAGCGGTAAACGCAGGTCTGCAAGGTGTGCAAAACCAAGAGAGGAGAGGGGAAAGGAAACTACAGCCTCTGATTATCAAGCTCACTATCTGAGGGCTGTTTCACTGCTCTACACCCCCCTCCCCCACATATTACATATCACAAGTGAAATATTTAAACATGCATACGTGTTGAAACGATCAGGCTGGTTTGATAGTGGAGAGTAGCTCTGCTGGGAGAGAAGAAGAAGAAGAAGAAGAGGGCAATTATCTGCATTTTTCCATTAAATATGAGAGGAAACTTTTAATGTTCTGTCAATGTAAAATATACACGTGAGGGCATGTAGCATGAGTTATCATTTGTATTAGCAAGCTGGTGTTAACATATATGGATATTTAATTGGGAACAGGCAAAATGTTGTTGTGTCAGTATGTGCAACGTAAGGCTTTCATTTGTCAAGCTTTTAAAGTTTCAACTGATTTTCTGCTTCACTCCTTCACCTGTGTCATAAAGTACCGAGCCCTCCAGCCCCCACCCTCCCTTAGCTTCCCTGTCGTCCTCTAAAGGCCATATAAAAAAGGCCCATGCAGCGCATGTTTAGCATTTTAGTCGCAGCCACCTTGATTTTTGGGGGAGTAAGGAGCAATGCATATGTATATGTATATTAGCTAAGGCTAGAGACCCACTGGCAACCCCCTCGATCTCTTGGATAGGGGAAAATATCTCTGACTAGTTGACAAGCAGATGCTGAGGTTTCTGGCTGGCTGCTGGTGAAATCCATCATGAAGAGTCTACTGGACTAAAATCTGCAAAGGAAATTATTTCTATTTTAGCACATAAACGTCGACAAAGACACAGACAGTGGATTTGTACAAAAGGAACTGGCTGGTAATGGACAGATGTGATGTTATCAATGGTTACACCCTCGTGCAATAAAGAGGATTATGTTGTCTCATAAGACAGCTGACCAGTCTGTTTCACTACCTCATTAAATCTAAACAAGACATATTGTAGAGGGTACAAGGAGGGTACAGCAACTGTGACCGTTTGTCTTGAAACAACAATGGTAATCTCAACATTTTGGCTTTTTTCTCAAAATGATCAACTATATTTTTTTCTTAATGTGGCCATAACATTCCATCGTAAAAATCCTCCTTATGTTTGCTCTGGTTGGAAAACAGATTGCTACAGTTACCAACAAGATTCGAGGATGCCGACTTGTTTGCAAACATTTGCCAACGACTTGCTAACAGGTAGTGAAACTTAAAAAAGTGTGACTGATCTGGAAATAAAAGGGTAAATGTTGCATGTTTGGTAAGACAGGTTTCAAAAGGTCCAGCTTTTACTTTGAAGCTAATGAGTGTCTGATTCCAGTTTGTGTTTTAGCTTCACGACCACTTAGCAAGTAGTTGGCGAGTGTTTGCAAACAAGTCAGCATCCACTATGCAAACTGACAGTGGCAACTTGTTTCTGACCAGAGTCACAAAGTCACTATCACAATGCAGAATCATATACGTCTTTGCAAAAAATCGAATGCCAGCAGCCTCCAGCAACCACTGACCACCTGGTTGGGGAATACAATTTTTTTCCCTTTAATCGGTGCTCACAGTCTTATGGTCTGTGTAAATGGGGCTTACCAACAGATTTCACAGCAACTGCTGGCCACTGTTTAGGGAATAACAACCGTTGGTTGCCAAAAGCCACCAACTGGCCTCTGTGAGGTCTTAGTTAGTAAGTGACATCTATATTCTGCATGAGTTCATAATAAAGCTGGATACATTCTAATTCATGTTACCATTCACACTGTAAAAGAAAGACGTGACACCTCCCATTGGTTTTTGAGGCATTTTGAAGCTTCACCATTAACATTTTGTTTGTTGCCATGTTGGATTTTTGGTGCTACAAGTGACCTTATAAGCCAGCAGTGCCAGCCAACAGCCTGGATAAATGAGGAGGGTTGTGCGAGAAAGGGTCTGTGGCATAAAATCTTTGCCAAATCAGTCATGTGGATCATCAAAAATCTGACTTCCATATTGAAGGAAGCTGCAATGCAACAATTAAGGTTAATTTGAGGTTAACAATGACCACTTCCATTTTTGACCGGCTGGGTGCTGGTGGAAGCTGTTGCTATTCAGAAGCAAGCAAAAGAAAAGGAAAGGTAGGAGTGTAGATGTGAGAGCAGGAACTTTAAATGGAGGTAGTATGAGTGTTAAAGGGAGGGAACTCCCTGATTTGAGGAAGAAAAGGAAGGTAGATATATTCATGGATGAATGGAAGAAGGACATGAAGACATGAAGAATGTCCGACTCGTGTAAATGACTTCTGCACTGACTGCACTGCCTGCTATTATGACTTAACATTATGAATATCTAGGACCCAATCCCAGATAAACTTGATGACATCTCTATGACATTTAAATGTAAAATCATTGGAAAGTACCTTTAATTTAAAACGAAAATGGTTAAACTGCAAACATTTGTGTTTGTGTTAAATCTGATGAGAGCTAGATTTCTACATTTCAGTATACCGTGTTACTTATTTCTTGCATCTACCTAAGCAGTATGTTTGGTTTATGCCTGTGCAAGCAAACTGTAGTTGTATCATCATAAAACAGTTGAAAAAACAAACACTGAATACACATTACGTCCCTGCATTGTCTTTTCACCCCCTGCACTGATTACAGTACAGTCTCATCATTCACCACGACATCCTGGATGCAAATCCCTCCCCCTGCCTGCGGATGAGCTGTATGATCACCATATCGGCATGTGAAAATAATATAGATTAGTAGCGTGAGAGGGAGACCGAGTGGAAAATGAGATGATTGCTAAAGTATGTTCTAGCTGATAAAGTGAAATTGCATTTGTCTAAGTGCTTGCAGGAGCCGGTCCATGTGACGACTAGAAGTGGAAATGTCTTAAGGTGGAAGTTGAACAATCAGGGGGTATCGTTTTTGTAAGTACAGCCTTTTTCACAGCTGTTCTCTCGTTATGGACTTGATTTACCACCTTTTTCTTGTTGGTTATATTTTATGTTTCTCCACCTTTAGCTGTTTGCACTTTTATTCCCCTCCTAAGGTGAGAAGGTCAGGCCTTTTGTGTGCCTACCTCCTCTCTGGGGTGAAGAATTGTTCAAATTTACCATGTTTCCCAGCAGATCGGAAGACCCAGCATGCATTGAGTGCCGCCTCATGTTCAGGTCTTTCAGGTCAGTGGGGGAGCCTTGCTTACTGGCATAGAGCAGGCAATGGCTAAAAAACACTCACAATGTATTTACAGTTCGGCCTGGATGTGAGTCACAGAGGTGAGGTTAGAGTTTTTGCAAGGTAAAGGTGGCAATAAAGACTAAAAATGGCAATCTATTGAGTCTACTCACAAAATTGGACTGGTTTTGAGAGATGATAGATAAACCTGACAGATATCAGTGTTCATTAATTACCACAAACACACATTGTGGTTTATTTCAATGCCAGAAACACACACACACACACACACACACACACACACACGGTGTAAATACCTGCTAGAACACCACTGGGACGTAATGCATATATTTCCTCAGGTGTGAGCAGCATTTTCTAAAAACGACACTGTAAAAACTTTTCCTGCTAAATTACAGTGAAGTAATGGCTGCTTTTGAATTGCCAGATGCTAGATGCCATTTCAGTCTAGCAACTGGCATATACAACAGCAGTTAACACTCACCAGCCACCTTGTTAGGTGCACCTGCTAAACCTTTCGTTAACACAATTATCTAATCAGCCAATCAGGACAAATCATTGTATTTACGCATGTAGACATGGTCAAGACAGTCGGCTGAAGATCGAACTGATCATCAGAATGGGAAAGAAAGGCGATTCGAGTGACTTTGAATGTGGCATGGTTGTTGTTGTCATTTCAGAAACTGCTGATCTGCTGGGATTTTCTTACACAACCATCTCTGAGGTACATAAAATGGTCTCAAGACAGAGAAAACATCCAGTGAGCAGCAGTTCTCTGGGTTAAAATGCCCCATTGATGACAGAGGAGAATGCTTCTTTGAGCTAATAAAAGGAAACTGCAAATCAAATAATCACTTGTTACAACCAAGGTATGCAGAAGAGCATCTTAACAGCAGCAGAAGACCACACCAGATGCCACTCCTATCAGGTAGGTGATAGAACAGAAAGACGAGGGCACAGTTCACAAAGACTCTGAGACATCTTACAATAGCAGGCTGTAAAAATGTTGCCTGGTTTGGTGAGCCCAGATTTGGCGTAAACAACATGAAAACATGCATCCATCCTGTCTTATATGAAGAATTTAGGCTGCTGGTGTAATGGTGTGGGAGATATTTTGTGCCAGATATTTGATGCCTGGTCAGAAACTGCTGATCTGCTGGGATTTTCCCACACAACTATCTCTATGGTTTACAGGGAATGGTCTTATCTATTCTGTAAAAAGTTGCCAGTACTGTTTAACTAAGAAAGCAAAGTTAGGTCAAAGTCTTTCACATTGCTGTGGAGGAATTGCTATGGAGCCCACGTTCCTTTGTAGAATCGTCTTAATTCAGCCACATCGGAGGCATGAATGGCCCATGCAAAGCATCCTTCTTCAGGATTTTCTGCTAGAGAGCAGAATTCATGGTTCCATCAATTACAGCAAGTCATCCTGAAGCAACAAAGCAGCCCCAGACTGTTGCTGTGATGTTCTTTTTATGAAATGCTGTTAGTTTTATGTCAGATGTAACGGGACTCAAACCTTCCACAAAGTTCAGTTTTTGTCTCGTCAGTCCACAGAATATTTTCTTGGAGATCATCAAGATGTTTTTGGTAAATGCGAGACGAGCCTTTGTGATCTTTTTGGTCAGCAGTGGTTTTCTCCTTGAACTCTCCCGTGGATGCCATTTTTGCCCAGTCTCTGTTTTACTGTTGAATCATGAGGCAAGTGAGGCCTGCAGTTCTTTAGATGTTGCTCTTGGTTCTTGTGTGACCTCCTGGATGAGCCATCGAAGCTCTTGGAGAAATGTTTTCATCCTGGTCACTCCTGGGAATCTTCACCACTGTTCCAGGTTTCCTCCGTGTGTGGTTAATGTCTCTCACTGTGGTTCACTGGAGTCCCACAGACTCAGAAATGGCTTTGTAACCCTTTCCAGACTGATAGATGTCAGTGGCTTTGTAATAAGAGAATAGTTTTCCAGCTCTATATAAACAGGAAAAAAATAGGTTGTGAGGTGACTACGTTTCAAAAAAGGAATAAAATCAACTACACGAATGAATAAAGTCTTTATGAAATTCTGCCTGAAAGTAAAACATCCTGACGTAGTGTCTAGCTTGAATTTACCAGCTTACGAGAATCGATCACGCCTGGAGTCACGCCGCTGTGACTGACAGCAGCTTTGTCGTCCAACACATGAGGTGTAATGTGTCATTTCCAAACAAACAGCCGCTTCTCTTGCAGGTTGAGGTCAAGCCCGGCTAAGGTCAAGGCCCCCGTACAACACCAGGGTTGCTGAAAACACACAACAGCCCCTTTGTTCTGGGGGGTTCCTGCTTGAGTGAACACGCTTTGGGCTGAGACTGCTGTTTTCATTTAGTTGTTGCTCCCGGGGCAGTTTTGTCTCTTCCTACTCCTCCCAGAGATTTCATCACCCATACGCTGGGAGATGATTTTGTGAATGAAGCCATGCATATCCTCACAGCTTTTATGATGGTAATGACTAGCAGTGGAGGAACAATGCCAGGAGAATGCTGGGATTCAGGGTTTATGCTTGTGGGAAATAGAGGAGATGAGGGTCTGGTTTTTGTTTTGTTTTTGTTTTTTTTGAGGAAAAGCTCAAATCTCCGTAATATCAACTGATAAAAAAGAAACAAGTTTGATTTTTATCCTTTTTAATTTATTAAATTTTCAATTATCTAACTTCAGGTGTCTTAAAAGTTGCTCTATGGCAGTGTTTTGTTTCTGCACGTGCACTTAAGAGGTCAGAAGTCATCAGCACATGGCGTTCCCCATCCTCCTTAAAGAGGTTGTCACTACCCATCTGCCAGAGCCAACCACCCCCCCCCCCCCACTCCCGTTCACCACCACCACCTTCTTCATGACGTTTAAATCGCATGGCAGAAGATGTGTAAACACACACAACACATTTGGCAACGATCCCTTCGCCATGGCAACGACAAACAAGGAAAAAATCCATTAGCGCGGCACAAAACGAGTGAGGAAGATGGATACTGAGAGAGAGAAAGAGAGAGAGTTGGCAGGAAGTCAAGAATGCCAAGCGTTCTGGCTGCCCCCCACCCAACCTGACAAAGGGCTCTGGCAATTAGGGTGAAAAATAAGCCCGCTGTCGGATGTTGTTGTCTGTTGGTTGTCATCCTTCACATACCCTCCACCAGAACTCTCCTCTCAGCCCACCTTAAAACACATCTTGAATTGAATCCTTGTCTTTTCCGCAGCAGAGGAGTGAGCGTCATTGGCTGGTTGATTAACCTTTGTGGTTAAGATTTTGGCAGATTTACACAGAAATGTGCTGTTTTGCAATTCCTTATCATTGGCTTGAGATTCAACTTATAGACTAGCTGCTCTTGAGTGCTTCCTTTGACATCAAATTTTAGTTTTAGTCGACTACATATGATGAGATAAAAGTAGACTAACGTTGATTCAGTGGCCAAAACGTAAAAGTTTGTCGTCTCAGTGTTCCCACATGTCTGCTCTTCTCTTCCTCCTAAGTGTGGATATTGTGCAGTGTTTTCATGAGAAACAGGGAGCATGGGAGCTTGTTGTACGGCTTCCCAGGGGGTGATCAAATGTGCACGTCTAGCCTTACTACAGGAGGAGATTACTCCTGATAGGATCATTTCAAAATGAGTACCATCTTTCTACACAACTTAATTAGTTCTGATTGGATCTTGTTTCTCTTTTTTAATCACTGACAAAAGCGGCAACACATTTCATAACAGGTTTTGTCCTTGTGCATTAGTTTTTATTTAGTTATTGTCTTATTTTTGTCCAAAACAAGGTCATTGAAAAAAACTATTGGCCAACGAGATTAAGACTGATCTTAGTTGTGTCTTCTCTCAGCATCGAATCATGGATCTTTCACTTGTTGGGTGTCAGTGTAGCCACTGAGACTCAAATTATAGCATATATATATATCCTTTCTTGTATATACAAATACACCCAGAATACAACCAACTGGCAACCAGTTGGGTCGAGTCCCATATTGCACAGAAACACAAGGCAGACAACACTCAGCTAATTGCACCATGTTGGGATTCTCTCTGCTTTGATAAATTAGATGACTTACAAATCCTCACCGGTCTGTCTGAGAGAGTTGCAGGCAGTCCATGTTGGACCATGATTGTTTGGAGACAGATTACATCCTACCAGGAGTCATGTGCAAATGCCTGGCACCTTGATAGTGGTTGCCCAGAGGTTGAAGGCGCTGCACTCTAGACCACTGAGGAACCAGCTGGTCACCAAATGCAAAAAACTTCAATGCAATGACTGGCAACAGAGGCAGACAGGCTGTCTGGACTTATTTGTTCTCATTTTGGGTGTAAAATTTTAGGAACCATTTGAATTTTCTCTGTAGCTCTGTAATGTGATGCGCACATGGTTAAATCTAGGTTGAGCTGATTTTTCTATCTGTGTTCAAACAGCAGTACCTGGTAAATGCTTTGTGCTATTGTCATCCACCAAATATCCCCATAAAGCTCATCTTCTCTTCTTTCTGAAACCATTGAAATTTTGTATCTAGCACAAACGGTAACAGAGTTATGGTTATGTAAAGAGCCGCTGCCGAGCTGGTCCCCAACTGTAACACTGTAGCAACACATCCACATAAAACTAAATAAAATGAATAAGCCCATCTAAAAACTAAAAATGTATCAATATGAAATCTAACAGGAGCCCAGAAGCACCCATATGAATGAGTTAAATGTGCCATCTGCTCAGTGCATTTCCTTTCTGAGATACACTAAAAAAAATAATGTTCTCAAATTTCTCAAACTCAAGGTTTAACTGATCATAATGGCTCCTGCTGCTAGGTAACCATAGATAATTACATTATTTCTGCTATATGTACTTTAAATTAAATAGTAAGCACATAATTATTGTTGTATAGAAAGGATTTTTTGTTGCACTTAAGTTACTTTACATCATAGGATCATACAATCAGATAACTACACGAATAAATGCTTTTTCCCCCAACATCCCTTTCTTATGTACAGACTCCAGCATCCAGACATCTGGCAGCGCTCCTTCTGCCAGACGGCTTTCCCCGTGACACCGAGTGTGGCTGAAAATTGAGGGGCCACAGCAGTTTAACTGTTATGTGATTGTTTGAGCATGTTCCAGCTTGTAGGCACATGGTTGCAGACCACACCGGCAGACCAAAACGCACTCACACGGGTCTAATGTACACATGCAAACATGCATGCATGCATGCTCACAGGTGCGACATACTGTACGCGAGTGTAGCTGCACGGGGGGAGAAAGTTTTAACAGGCCTTGCAGGCAGATTAGAGTGATTCACCGCGTCATTGATCTTGACATGCAGGATTAACCGATCAACAAGCTGTAAAACCATCAACTGTAGCCATATGGTAGAGATACAAAAATACACGCAGACCTTTTATTGGTTTGTGCGAACCAAGTTTTTCAAACATATATCTTCAGTGTAAAGTTAGTCTGGCTGGTACGTGTGTGTGTAGACAACGTCAGTATCGGTGTAAGGCTGAAAGCGGGCCTCCTTAATCCCTCACAGTAGGTCAACCACTCAAAGAACTGCAGCCATTATCGGCTTTAGCTTCATTTTATTAAATCACTCGCCACGTCCCTGTTGTGTGTTAATGGGCTAATTTGTACCGACACTGAGCAAAGGATACAATCAATGATATGGTTTTATAAGGAGGCTTAATCAGATAACAACTTTGTTCTAGCCGGTAATTAGAAACAGGAGTCAAGCTGGAAGAGGAGACCGGAGCAGACCGTTCTCAGCCTTCGCCCCGGTGCACCGTGGGAATGGAGGTTGAAGGTCAATTTCAAAATTAGTTAAGCTTGACGGGCTGCCACTGACCTGCACAGGTGCTCCCACTTCCCCCGCTGCTCTGCACTTCCTACCACCGACCCCGCCATCCAGAGGTCACAGACATTGGGCCCCAGTCTCCCCCGTCTCCCCCGTGCTGCACCCCAGGACCAGTCTGGATCCATTAGCAGAACCAGGACAAAGCCCAGGCCTGCTGAGAAGACCAAACACCACCACGGGGCTAATGCAAAGCTTAAGCACATTCAGCAGAAGAGCACATTTAGGCTAAGTGTTTGCACACCTTGTGGCTGTAGGTATGCACAGCTCAGTGAGCTGTGCTGTTGCATAAAGCGTCTGCCTGTAACTGCAAAGGATATCTGCACTTTGCAACTGATCAAACATCAACTGTGCAGGATTTTAATAGTTAAATCTGCTGTTGCACATAAACATGAAAACAAATTTCCCTCCCTCCCTTCCCTTCACCTCCCCTAGGCCCGCCGTCTGTACTCTCAGTATGTTTTTTTTGAGAGGGGTGTGGGGGGGCTGGTTGTTATTGGCGCGTCTGACCGAGAGAAGAGAAGCTAGTCCGTTGTTTTTGAGCCCCGCTGCGGTGTGGCCTCCCGCTGCTTGGCCTGCCATGTGTAATTAAACATTTGGCCTACACAATTACTCAGCAGTGTACACATGCCAGTGTTGGGCCTTGCAGAATATGCATTTCAAAGAGCACCAATTCCCTTAAAAGTGCTGTACTGACAGCGGAAAGGAGGGGAGAACCTTTTGGGTGGGGCAGGAACAGTTGAAGGGGAACAGAGGAGGAAGGAGGAGGGCGAGATGTGGGCTGAGTGGAGGGTCCACAGGGATGGACTGATTAGAAAATAAATTGAACCTGAAGCAGAACTTGAAAGTGGACCAGACCAAGGCAACCATTGTTTAGGAGGTATTTGGAAGAGCTAACACGTTAGCGATTCCCTCGTTTCCCTCTGCAGTCTTTGTGCTATAAACAAAGACTGATTTGGAGAATTTGACACCCTATAGCACAGAAAAGTGAATAATTAATGCAATAATCTGAGACATTTCACTCAAACCAGAAAAGTTGACCTGATAATAGCGCTACAGAAAAAAGTCAGTGGATCATCAAAGTCAGGGGGAGTCATAATCAGACTTCCACTGACCTCTGTGCAGAATATAATAGTGATGAACCAACAAAATGTACCATCACAGGCTGCTATGGCTCAAATGTTTCTAAAGATTCTGTGCACTGAGACCAGGACTGGGAGATTTGATGAGTATTGAGCACTTTTAGATACTGATAGCTTCATCTCTGAGGGAAGCTTGAATTTTTAATTTTTCCTATTTAGTGGTTTGCTTTCTTGAGAATGTAACTTATATTATATAAGCACAATTGTAAGCTGAATAGCATGAGGGTGGTGCACACTCCCTATTGTGTTTCACTGACATCACAATATATTCCAGGGAGACCTGGCGTTATGTGGTCAATGTTACAGTAGATGTTACAGTAGTATAAAAGTAAACTGAAAAGCAAAGCAAAGGAAAAAAAAGGTCAGCCAGTCTGTTGAGATACTTTTCAGACATGTCTGTTGCTTAGTGCATTTGCTACTGTGGGAGAAACTACAGGAAAACATCCAACGTCTCATGGATTACTAACCACTAACTACCTGACAGACAGGACACAGTATGAGCAGCACTAGTGGATGATTTTGTGGAGTGGTTGGGAAGGAAACGTCTGCTCCTCTATGTGAATAAGACCAGAGAGAGATGACGATCAACTTCAGAAGGAAAAGGAGAAGCTACAGGGACTGTGTCTGTCCTGGGACCTGATGTTGATGTGGAGGAGTACAAGTGGCTTTGCGTATACATAAACTTCAGCTGGAAGACCATACGGAGGCTGTTAACAAAATGGGGCTGAGCTGCTGGGCGAGAAGCACTGAACCCTCCAAACACTTTTGAAATTGTGAGCCAAGGAGGTCGCTGAACAAACTGTTAGGCATCCTGGATAATCCTGACTAACATGTTCACCACTTGATGGACCCGCAATGGTGCACCTTCTCTAACAGACCGATTCAGCTAAGCTACCACAAGGACATATACGAGAAACCTTTCGTACAGCATGCTATCAATTCAATATATCTGTCAGACAGAGAGGGATCTACCACATAATTTCCCCAAATGTGGAATAAATAAAGTATTTTTTATGTCATCTCATCTCATCATAAACAATGTATATTAGCCACCATGATGTCAAGCCCTGGTTTGGTAGCTTTCACTGGAACATTTTTTACATCACCATCTTTGAATGATCTGATAATCTACTCGTGGATTTGACCAAGACGCAGACTTGTGAGTTACAAGGCATCCACCTTTTTTAATTGTCTATTTTACTCTTAATTAGACCGTCATTTATAAAAACAATCATTGTGTAGCACTGAATAAAACTGCAAACTAGTGCTCAGGACCATAAACACATTGGGAAAAGGTTTATGGAGGTCACAAACAAAGTGAGGAGTGTGTTCCTTTTCTAATAGACTTCTATAAGATAGGGGTTCTTTTTGTTTCCCCCTGCTGGTCATTAGTGAGAATGCAGACTTAAAGGAACTTCTGCAATGAATGGAAAAAAAGTGAAACTTGAGGAGGAAAAAAGGTAAATAGCAGCCACCTTTTCTGCCTTTTCTTAACCCTAATGTTGCAGCTCTACAGTCTATTTTCAGAAACTGTTTCTAACATGACCTTCAGCGACCTTGATGGTGCTGTCACACACGCTTCATCTTTGTGTAACCAAGTCAGAGCTTCCAGGAGACACTAAAGCTCCTTGCAAAATGACAAACCGGCAGCTCAGGCAGCGGCAAGAGCACCCAGACAAATACGACATCCCTCTGCAAACACCGTATCATGACTTGAGAAATGGCACGCTGGCATCCAGCTGTCAGTCAGACTTGAAATGCCTCAGCATTCAGAAAATAAAGCCCCCTATTCCTTCCCTGCAGTTTGCCAAAACATGTGAATCTGCCACTTCTTTCTTATTGATAAGCTTTGACAAAAGTCTAAAGTCAGTGCAATAATGCAATAAGCTGAGGCAAACAGAGAGCAGGAAGACAGAGAGGGGAAAGAGCTGGATTTCGAGGATGTGTGTGCGTGCACCTCTCTCCCTCACTCTCTTGCTCTTACCTCTCTTTCCTGAATTTGTGTGTGTGTGAGAATGAGAGGAGACTAAGCTCCCCATCTCTCAGAGAGAAAAACAGCACACAAACACTCATCCTCTAGAGTCCCCCTTGAACAATGTGGATTTTAAAAGAAGAAACCTCTCTGCCAGCCCCTTGTCAGCAATGAAAGCTACCAACACGTCGCCGAGACGTTGGCAGCACCACCTGCCTGTGAGGCCCCAGTATCCCCTCCTCAGCCTCTTGTGAGCCATAGAGGTGCCTGTGTCCATGTCCCTCTATTGTGGTGTGGACTAGAGGGGGTATTGTGAACCTTGTCAACGGCTCTGCCATCTCCGTGCCAGCTGGCCGGGTGTGAGCGGCGAAAGGGGGTGAGGAGGGAGCGAACAATGCAAAAATCTGTGCACAATGGGCGGCCGCGGAAAGGCGGCATTGTTCCGCCATCATCAGCCATGCCAGCTTCCCCCGTGCCGACGGCGACACAAAAGCAACAACTCGTTAAATTGGGCTACCTCAGATGAAATTTTTACCCCAGGAGCACCGGTCTGCATTAGACGCAGAGCAAGGCGCAGCTCTTCATCGACATGGTTTCCATTTTCGCATCCACATGTGCTCACAAGCACGGATATCCCCGCAGCCCCACTTTTGAAATCAAAGAGCGAAGGAACGGGGGAGGAGCAGCTTTAAGGAAAAAGTCTGGAATCCATCTGAGATTGAGAAATCCAACCATCGTTGGTTGGATCCAATTGAATGAGGCAGGCCTGAGTAACACGCTCCGACACGGCCTTTCTCTTCCTCTAACACCCCGACCATGTGGTCCCGGGGCCTTGCCAGGAAAGCATGTCACAGCTCATCACAGTTGCAAATGAATATTCATGCAGTAGAGGGCGTCTGTGTGTAAAGTATTTACGTGTGCGCCTGTTTTTAGTGCAGAAAAAGAAGAGTGAGAACGTGTGTGTGTGTGTGTGTGTGACAGAGAGAGAGAGAGAGCACTGTATATTTGTGTGGCGTTTTTTTTTGGTTTCACTTCCTCATAAAAGTGATTCCCCGGCAGACTCCCAGGATGCAGCCACAGGCCTCTGCTGCTGACATGGCCACCGCTTGTAACACGCGGCGCAGCTCCCAGTGGTTCAGCGGCCAAACACAGCCTGAGTAAGAGTCGGTGTTGGCTGGAACGTGAGGTCTCACACACTGTCTGGACGCGAAGGTGCACACACTCACACACACACACACACACACACACACGTTCGGGCTGCCAAAACTCCACAGATGTCCTGGCTGTTGCCGCGTGTGAGTCAGCGCAGGCCGAGCTCTTTGATGGCAAGGTCTGGTGCGAGGTTTGGGGTGCGAGGATTGAAATGCAAGGCAGGTGCGCTGCCACGTTTGGCTTCCAGGACATTCTGATGCCCAGATTGGCCCCTGACCCCCTGAAACAACAGCAGGCCCGCCATGTCGAGTCCCAGAGGGTGACGCATTTCACTGAGAATTTTTTTTTTTTTTTTTTTTTTAAAGGGAAAAGAAAGGAAGAAAAATCTCGGTGAGAATTTCAAAACAGCCCCCAAAACAAATCTGGGAAAATCAGATTTTGTCTGCCTGCTGCAACTTTTAGACATGTTGCGATACCAAATGACAACTCTGCTATCACTGGTCTGCTTGTCCCCACAGTGACTAGATTAGCATTGTGGGTAGCATCAAGAGTGCAACCAAGAAAGTGACATTTGTAACAGGATAACTTTCTACAAGCATGAATGTACTTTCGGCAGTTCACACCAACTTCAGTGATGACTGTACCATTCGATGCGATGCAAGTTTTTTTGCAGTGAAACTTCTCTGAACTCTTTGAAAGTTGGTGCCCATTTTCAGAGCTGCACTAATATCCGTCATTACATGGCATTAAAACCCTCCACACTGTCTGCTTTTTTGGAAAGCAGACATGATGACGATGA
The DNA here is from genome assembly GCF_001858045.2 of Oreochromis niloticus. Lineage (NCBI taxonomy): Eukaryota > Metazoa > Chordata > Actinopteri > Cichliformes > Cichlidae > Oreochromis > Oreochromis niloticus. The sequence continues at coordinate 21,582,720 of NC_031986.2, forward strand.
TGGCTGTGACAATAAAGTAATTGCCCATGCCTTTCATTTTTGGACAATTGATTTTTAAAGATACTTAGCAGAGCAGGTGAAGCATGAAGGAGCCAGTTATGTAGACATAAAACTCAGCACTCCCATGGACTGGCACAAAGCCTCATCGCTTTCTCCTCGGGAATAATCTAATGTACATTGGAATGGATCGGCTTATTAATGATGGCGATTCATAATGCAGAGAGATGTTTGAGAGCAGACCCAGCTGTGGATTGCTTCCACAGGTGTTTTCAGTCAAAGTCTGGACAGTCCTTTCTCTGGGCGGTGTGGGGGTGTAGACACAGGCTTTGACTGACACCTTGTAAGAATGAGATAGTGCACACATTTATCATGATTAAGCAGCAACTCGGTCATAGGGCGCTATCCAGGAGAAACAAGACTGGAGTTTTAGTGAGATGAAGTAATGACAGAACTAGTGGTAAGATTTGCCATGAGTCATTTTCCATTACAACTGAGTACCACCTCAATGCGATTGGGGTTGTTATAGCAAGCTGGCCCGAAGTCCTGTAACATCATTTGTACGCAACACAAACACAACACAACAATGGAGGACATCAAAGCGATGGCATACCCAATGACAAAAGTCCTCACCTCATCACCACGGTGTTGGTTTGTGTGCAGCCACTTCCCTTCAATAAAGGTGCGTTTGATTGTTATGATGAAGTCCCTGTCCTTGTCCAGTGACATCAATGCAGTCTGTTGACGTCACATTATCAGCTCAACTCAGTTAGTTTGGTACTAAAAAAAAGTACCAGTTGCTACTACCTAATGCAAAACCCTAAAAACAGAGATGTTAGACTGTCTATAGAACATGGAAGTTCACTGTGGTTGGAAACAGAGAAGGCAGGGTGGAAGCTAAACCTGAACTCTTTGAAACCCAAATGTAAAGCAAAGTGACGTGAATCAGTGAACGGAAACCATCAGCTGGGATTCTCCTGACACCAACAGCGTTTGAGGGGAAATGCTTGGTTAAACTTTCTCTTTAGATAGAGACAGGTGGGAAAAAAAGGAAGCGTGCTCTTGTTGACGGATATCCGTGGGCTTCAAGTGCAACTGAGTAAAGCTGGGCTTTGTTTGGGTTTGGTGTGAATGCACCATAATGGCTAGCAGAGGGTCATTACAATGATTTCATAGAACAGCCATCTGCTTGTTTAGCTGTGTCCCAGTTTGAAATCTGAAAATCTTCAACTCTGATAAACAGACTATGGTGAACTTTTTCCTCTCTCTATGGTAAATGGACTGGCACTTGTATAATGCCTATATATCGCATGATGAGATTAACAGCTTTCCAGTTATTACTGTCTTATGTTTGGTGAATAAAATGAAGGCAGATGAAAGAAGGATAACATGAGACTTAAATCACGGGAGTTTGTTTTATTAGTTCTGACTTCATTTTTAGTTGTTTTTAGAATTTAGTCATGTGGTTTACACATTTGTGTCTCCTTGAAGTTTGATTGCACAAATCTCTTGGGGGTTGCATTAGGAAGGACATCATGAACTTCCTCATAAGTTTATGGTCTCTGTCACTATTTTCAAGTCTTACTCAGTAATGCATGCCATGCATGTTATACATTAGAGGAGAACAGACGTTAAAGGGTCAGATTTGCCCCTGGTGTATGAATATCAGACAGAAAATGCAAAATGCTTAACTCAGGGTTTTTAAACGGGACAGTGGGTAATGGAATTGTGGTTATGTTCCTCTTTTTTCACAGCCTCTGTGTTCTACCTTTAATTTTGCCTCTCAAAATGGAACCTCCACAGGGATTACAACAAAACAAACAGATTTAGAAAGAAAATGTTTAAAATTTCCTTTGAGTCCTGACCTGAATCAGTGGCTTGTTGTGGGTGGGGGAAAGAACACTAAATGCCACAACTTCAGCAGCACGGCGCAAACAAAACAGATCACTCTTCTCTGTAGGCACAGCTGCTGTTTGATTAGCAGCAAATTACAATTCATTCCCGTCGCCCTGCATGCCTATACTTCTTCCAGAGCTCTTTACACTTACATTAAACACAAGTCATTACTGGAATTTTGGGTTTGGGGGAATACACCTGTACTCTTCCCTTATTTAAAGCCACCAAATAAACAATATTTTGCTGGTATTGATTTTGCCATCAATCCATCAATTGTGATGGTGGTAGCAGCCCATCCAGACCTAGCTCTCCTTAGCCACCTCCTTTAAGTTTATCCAGGGGGACATCGAGCCATTCCCAGGCCAGCTGAGAGATGTAATCTTAACCCCAAGGATGGCGGGGGGGGGGCCTCATCCTTGTCAGATGTCCAAACCATCTTCAGCTAAATGAGGAGAAAACTGAAGTCCTTGTTTGTGCTCCCAAAAACTTGGTACCTATGGTTATGGAAAACTTAGGCCCTCTCGCTACATTTGCCAAACCTTCTATCGGGAACCTTGGTGTAACTTTTGACTCAGCTCTGACTTTGGACACTCATGCTAATTTATTGGTTCGCTCCTGTTTTTATCATTTATAAAAATAATGCTAAGCTGAGTCCCATTGTTTCACGCTCAGAACTAGAAATGGTCATCCATGCATTTGTCTCATCTCGTTTGGATTATTGTAATTCTTTGTTCATGTGTTTATGTAAAGCTTCTGTGGATCGTCTGCAAGTTGTTCAGAATGCTGCCACAAAGCTTCTGACCAAATCTTCTAAATACTCTCACGTTACACCTCTGCTGATCCAGTTGCACTGGCTCCCCATAAAATTCAGAATCCACTTCAAGATTTTGACTCTGACATTCAGGACTCTGCATGGACAAACACCAACCTATATCAGAGATCTTTTACATCAGTACATCCCCAGCAGGTCCCTGAAGTCATGTGATCAGGGCTTGCTGGTCGTCCAACAGCAAGTAGAAGGTCTACTGTGAGCTCCTCTTAAATGGCTGAACTCCTCACCCTATCTCTAAGGGAGACTCCAGCCATCCTTCAGTGAAAGCTTATTTCCGCCACTCATATCCACAATCTCATTCATTCAGTCATTAACCAAATTTCGTGACTGTAGGTGCGGTTAGGACCATAGGCAAAGCGGTAAATCGAGAGCTTGGCTGTCATGCTCACATCTCTCTTCACCAAGACCGACTGGTACAGCTTCCACACCACTGCAGTTGTGTCCTCAACCCATCTATGAATTTCCCGCTGCTCCCCTTACTTGTAAAAAGACCCTGAGATACTCATCCCAGGGTGGAGTGGGAACTCCAACGTGTTCCACCTGTGGATTATGTTCTCAGACTTGGAGGTACTGATTCTCATTCCTGCCACTTCACATTCGGCTGTGAACCACTCCAGTGCGAGCTGAAGACCACCACCATAACAACTATGAACAGAATCATTGACAAAGGGCAGTCCTGACAGAGTCCAACACACACCGGGAACAAGTCCGACATGCTACCAGCATGCTCGCAACAACTTTACAGTCACCAAATGGCTCGTGACAACGTGCTAGACATGCTATAGTCCCGAAGCACCCCTCACATGATACCCAGACGAGGTCGAATGCCTTCTCCAAGTCCACAAAGCACAGTTAGACTCGACAAACTTCCACGCAGCCTTAAATATCCTCAATAGGATAAAGAGCTGTTCTAGCATTCTGCTTAAAGATGTGACCCACCACCTTAGTCTGCCAGTCCAGAGTTACCACTTCAGATCTCCATGCGAAGTTGAGGTGTATCAGCCTGGAGACCCCTTACTTAGATTTCTGTTAGATTCCATTCAATCTTCCCAGGATCCACATGAGGTCTGCATGCCACATCAGCATTGACAAGTAATGCAAAACCACACCCTCTGCACCAATTACCCAAAATTGATACCACCATGGTGGCAAATACAGGTAAATACACAAAAAGGGGAATAAACTAACAACACTAAAAAAAATACAGATTTTGGCTGCTAATAATGATTTAACATGACTTTTATTCAGTTTCACGCAACTTAATGAGGTAAACGAGACCACCCTGACAGTCAAGAGCAGTTATTACAGCAGACAATGCTCTGAAAAATCTTTATTTTAATTTATTATAATGGGCATATTCATATACAGCGAGACAGCTTCGAGTAGGCTTATGTGATCTTTTTACTTCTCAATCACTCAAACAGCACCAAGATCCGTCATTTGATAGTTGACGGTAGGAAAAAAAAATCACTCTGGTTCATTTTTCTTCAAGAAAAAGTGGAAATATAAAATTGCACATATCAAAGACCTGGCATCCTGGACTCTGTTTTGCAGCTTTCTGAGCCCTCTTAATGAGATGACAAAAATAACACTTTCAGATGTGCCTGCAGCACAGCCGTCGCAAGCCGATTGGCAGAGAGTGAGACTGAAGCCCGGAGTACAGGTGTCAATGTGATTAATTACACCGGGGAGGAGAATTAGCAGTCTGCTAATCAGGTCGACCAAACAAGGAGGGAAAATTAAGTTGTTGTTTCTTTAAGTGTTAGCTTTTCTCACGATCGTGGCCCGCTGGAACAGCAGAGGGAAGTTTGTTAATGGCTCCTAAGTCCATCCCGGAGGACCAAATTATCCTGAAGGAAGCTCTCTGTTTGTGGAGTGTCGGCTCATATTTTGAACGCCCGCAGACGCGACTTGTAAAACTGACGGCTGATCCAAGAGTAGAAATTTATCTGAGGTTCACGAATCCCGGTCAAAATTAGAAAATGACTTAACCCCAATAAAAGAAAAACAAACTCCGAGCTCTGGCCACACATAAAACAGGAAACGGGGATCACATCCAATCAGGTGGAACCATTAATTTTCATCTATGAAAACAACTGTGGATTAATGACTTTTGACATAAGGGTGATGAATGATAGAAAAACAAGAAAAACTGCTTTTTTTTGTTTCAGAAAAGTGTGGGTTGGTGTGATATCGTAACATGTGTGTGGAACATCTGGCGTAGCCTGAAGAGACAGCCAGGTCTGGACCTGCAGACATTTGGGGTCAGTGAAAATGGCCTTTATTCCTAACCCCTCCTCTCCATCCTCTGGCTCAATATTTACATTTTCACTTCCTCTGTTTGAGTTTTTTTTTCTTTCACACCTGCCAGTGCTTTCCCCTCGAATGAGGAAACATGATCAGCCACTTTGCTGCACTTTTTTGGAAAGTTACAAACACTCAGCTCATGTGTAAAATGTGCTTCTGTAAAGAAGGTTTAGCTTTAACTTTATGCTGTTTTATTTCAGTGCAATTTTGTTTAATCGATGTCTGTTGCTAATTTCCTCTTTTGTGATGACTGTTTGGTGGGATAATATTTATATGATGAGATATACTATATATTGTACTACTCCCATATAATACGAAGAAGCTCTCCAAGTGCACAGAGCTCCACCTGAGAGCAATATTTAAGGCCTTTACAAGCAGGACGTGTAAAATTTGCACAAATATTTCGTGTGTTATAAATATTTTTCTGACTCATCTATTCTTAATGAATTTGCAGCATCTATAGTTCGATTTTTCCAATTTTTAAAATGTGAATAAACACATCTGACCAATCAGACTACTGCATTTGGTAACAAGTGCACTCGTAGATATTGCTGAAGTAAAATTGTAATAGTTTTGCAGGTTATTTGACCTCATGGCACTGCATAAAAAATGCTCCCCCTTAGCCTCGTATTAGATACACCTATCGTATCAATGCCATTGTATCTAAGGTCAGAGCTCTCCAACCTCTGACCTTGAGAACAAGGTCACCAGGATTGGAACTCGTCCAAGATTTTTAGCAGATACACCTATGGCATCAATTTGAAAATCCTCCGAGTTTTCAACTCAAACTAAAGTCAAGTCAAAAACATATGAAACCAAAAATCCCCCAAATTTCCAAGTTAAACAGAATTTTAGGTGGAGAAACGTCACCTGCAGGAGTGCTATTATAGTCATCAACACAGGTCATTAGGAAATTCGGTAAGGCGAGGTATTTGTTGTTTTTTAGGTTAAGTGTTGATGCCAAAATAAAAACTAGGATCTCTAGAAATAATTTTTGCTGTAACTCTCCTGAAGGCAATGTGCAGAGAGGAGCCGACTTTACGTTAATATTTGAAACTGTATCGACTGCAACAACTCAAAATGAATTTCAGGCCCTCAATCAGCCACCGCAAAGAAATTGATTATGTGAAATATGGATGCTTCATCAAGTGAGTGAAGGTTTATTGATGCTGTGTAAGGCTAAGGTGAGTTTTATGTTTTCTAAGAGCCATTTAAAATGCACTGAATAATTATTAAGAAAAGCATGTTTGGCTGTTTCTTTAATTCCTTCATCTTGACCGAATGACCGGGTTTACTTCATGTTTGCGCTTCTTGTCCTTAGAACAGCTAATTTAACAGCGTGAGGATGACTTCATCTTAAAGGGGGAAGAGACTTCTACACCAGATGGTCACAAGGGTATCTCCGCTGAATCACTTTGCAATCAGACACAATAAAGTGTCTATTTGAACTGACTTTCCAAAACTGTATTTGTTAAATTGAAGCCAGTAAGGTTAACAGTTGGGCTAAAGTGGCCAGCTACCTTTCATGGAACCTTTTTTTTTAGATTATAAAACAGAACTAACATGTAAAAGTTTGCTTTAGTCCACTTGATTTAGAAGAAGATGAAGATTTTCTTAACCTCTTGCCCAATTCAGGGTCACAGGGCAAAAGGCAGTATACACCCCGTACAGGTTCCCAGTCTATCTATCATTTTTTTTGAAGTTTAATTATTGTCGTTTTTTTAGAGGGGAGTTCTGAATGAAGGATACAACGCTGTCCTATAATGTGTGTTTTCTTTTTTGTCCTGTGTCCCACCTCCTGCCTGAGCCTGGTCCTATCAAAGGTTTCTTCCTGTAAAAAGGAGTTTTTCCTTTCCACTCTCGCCAAATGCATGCTCATAGGGGTCGTTTGATTGTTGGGGTTTCCTCTGTATTATTTTAGGGTTTTTACCTTATAATATAAAGCGCTCCGAGGCAACATTTGCTGTGATTTGGTGCTATATAAATAAATTTAAATAAATTAAATAGCAATATTGGTAACAGTATAGCTAACTTTCATAGTGCCTTTCTACTTAATTTAAGCACTTTCTTACTATGAGTGTCATTTCAAATGCTCTTAAAGTCAGACACAAGCACTTCAAGGATCGTCTTTGGTGTCTCAGCAGTAATTGTTAAAATGTGGTCAGTGAGAAACACACGTGACACTCATTAAGTCAGAAAAATAGGAGCTGGGGTGGGTTGCAAAGAGGATTGCAGAGGTAGCAGCAATTGTAAATCAACTAATGCAACTTGAAAAAATTGTTTATAAAGGTGTTTATGGTCCTTTCAAGCAAAAAGCTGGCCTGCCAGGAAATGAATGTTGCCTCAGAGCATGCTGATAGGTTTCTATTTAAATTTCAAGTTAGGCTGGACTTAATGACAGTAGGATACATTTGGCCCGAACTTTCGCCTCCAGGTAGTTTCTCCATTCTGCAGCCAGATGCAATGGCCACCCAGGAAATAACAGCTCTCTACACATAATAAGAAAAGTCCACCCATTAGATTGTGTCACACCTTTCAAACATAACAGCATGCAGGCCATGAATGAACCTTCTCAATCCCTTCACCATCATTTGCTCCTCTTTTTTTTGGCGACGCTCCTCTCCAGCTCCGCCCCTTCTACTCTCTCAGCCTCCTTTTCTTTTCATTCACTTGGGGTTTCATGCCCCTCCAACCACCACCCTGCCACCCACCCATCCATCCGACCAAGCTGTTCGTTAGAAGACAAGCAGTTCCCTTTCTTTCGGAGAAGAAAGTCCAGTGGGCAAAAAGGAAGTGAGAGCGCGCAGGCAGGACATGAAACCTCTTCCCAACCGTCTCGGCCACCCAGGCCAAAGCCTCTCAACTCACAAGCCCCTTCAAGCGGGCATTTTCCAGCGCTGTGAATTTTTGTGCAGGTAAAGATTAGCAAAGAGCCTGCGGCAACAAAGCATTCAATCACATTCAAGTAGCGCCCTGTATCAAATGTGCCCTCCACCTCCACCTACTTTAGGAGTGCAGGTCTTTCTTCTCGTCTCCCTTTTTACTCTCTCTTCTTCTCTTGGTCAGACTGAATTGCCTTTGAATCAGGCATCTCTGGCCCACCCCTCCCTTCCTCACTCGCACATACCCCTTGCTCCTTCATCTCTTGTCAATCTGAGAAAGCCAGGAAATGAACGCTCTTTGTGGGATTAATTAATAGCGGGAGCTGGTCAGCGCGCTAGCAGAGCTGTAATTGCTACTCAGCAGAGGGAGGAAGGAGAGGAGGCGGATGGGGAGGTGGGTGAAGAAAAAGTTTGGGTTGCAGTTTTTTTCTTTTTTTTTTGAGCGCAGAGGGGTGGAGGTGAGGGGTGAGGTGGGGTGGGTTCCTGAGCGCTTTGAACTGAAGGGCTCTGCTGCAGTGGATTAAAGTGAGAAGAGAGAGATAGAGGAGGGAGGAGGGGGGGCTTTGAAGTCTGCTGAGAGGTCTAGGAGAAGAAGAAGAAGTGAAGTTGGGTGGTAGAAATTCTGTCTGGCAACATCAAACGGCGTTATCGCCCACTTTCACCTGTTGACACTCAAGGGTGAAGACACTAGATTCGGCACCGTGAGCTGCGAGGCCAACGCGTTCCCTTCGTCTTCATTCCTGTATAAACATCTCCACTGAGGAAGATGCAGATTGGTTTTGTTTGCACCAGTTCGCACCGGGGTTGATTCGGCTGCTCGCATCTGAAGTCATCTGGTTTATTTCCAAAGAGAAACGCTGCAGCTTTTCCACCTGAACTCCAGGGTCAGCCTGCGTGCACAAGTGCGAGCGTTTGGATCATTAGAATATTCTTCTCCCCCACCCGACTCCCACACAGAGGCACATTTGAGCCGAGAGACCGTACATGTAAACGGCTGACTGTGGGAGAAAAAAAAAAGGAGAAGAAGAAGAAAAAACTCTTAAGGTCATCTTCTGATTACTGAACAAGTTCACCTTCTGAATTTCAACACCAGTGCGAGAGTTTAACTTATTAATTCCGCACAACTTTATTCTTTAACGATCCAGCAAAAAGCTGTAATGCATTCCCCGCTGCCGTGCAGTCAGGGTTTATCAGGTTTTTGTGCAAAGCTCAAGTGAAAACCTGTAAAATTTCTCTGAAATTTTTGGTAATTTTTTTAAATTCTTTGTTTATTTATGCAAATAAAAAAGAAAAGTTGAAAAAACTTTTAATTTATTCATGAGATACAATTATTACATCACCCGGTGTGTATACTTTTCACTATTTTTTTAATTTGTTTTTATTGACATTAAACTGTATTTAAAAAAAAAAAAGCACACAGAAATGAAAATACAGATTTCTATTATAACCTTTATTCAAACAGGTAAGTCTCCATCAGGAGTGAAGCAGACAGTCTAAAATTCCATAAAAGAACCCAGTGCTGGATTTCATGTTGTTTCAGAAGGATTTTAAGGGGATTATCCATCAGTGTTTTCAAGCCCTGTACGAAACAATCATCCCAAATATGGCAGCAAGTGTTTCCCTTCGTGGCAGACGGCCGCCCAGCCCTGAGCCTGGTTCTGCTGGAGGTTTTTCCTCCGACTGTTGCCAAGTGCTTCCTCAAAGGGGGTCATTTGATTGTTGGGGTCTTGTAGGGTCTTTATCTTACATTATAAAGCGCCTTCAGGTGACTCTTGTTGTGAAGTATGGTGAAGTTACTACTACATGCCCATGCTACTGCATTGTTTGATTTGTGATTTTACACTGCTTTAGGTGGTTGCTTATCAAACCACCTCCATAATTCATAATTCAGGTTTATCAGATATAAATTACTTGTTGGGAAATAAAGATCATGTGACGCTCTTTAAAGTCAGAAAGGTGCATAAATGCTACAAGTGGGTCATTGAAGCCCATTGTCAGGTGGTTACTAGGCAACATGACGACATCGAAATATCTGATCTAGATAAGAATCTTCGGGGGCCTACGGAGTACCAGTGTGTCCGGTTTGTGTGCTCAACCGCTGATCGTGCATCGCTTTTGAGCTGACAGTCGGTCGTTGGCGGTCATTTCTGGCTCCAGTTGCCTTGGTAACCCTCTAATGTATTTACTACCAGGTGAGGATATCCAGTGCTATCACTGGCAATCACTTCACTCGCTTGCCTCAAATTTTGATCTTATTTTGGGATCGGCCAACTTGCTTCGTCAGCATTTTTTTGGCCCACTGCTTGTAGTTGGTGAATGTCATTGGGCTAGTTTGGTTGCTGATCACCGCGCTACTGTGAATCGCTGTGTGCAAGCAGCTTGAGATTTTTATTTTTCCTTTATAATGGCTTACTGTCCTGTGGACAGCCTCATCTGCTCTGCTAAAAATAAACTCTTAGCCATTCAGAACAGTGCCTTGAATAATGAGCACATCAGATGGATATTGATGTATTTACAGTGGGTTGTTACAGTAAAGTAGTAAGGCAGGCAGCTCTCGGTTAATGGACTGATACTTGTGTGGTGCATTTCTATTCAATCTGACCATTCAAAGTGCTTTCTTACTACAAGCCTCATTCATTCACAACTTCTAACCTGACATTCACACAGGGAGATTCAGGGATCACTATCCCCCAGTTTGGAGGAACCAGGGATCAAACCACTGACATGCCAATTGGTAGACGACCCACTCTACTTCCTGAGCCACATCCACAGCTGGAATGCCACAACCCCATAACATTGTGTTCATACATTTTGCATACATGTGTCATTAATTATCTTTGTTGATGTACAAATGACCCCAAATGTGCTCACTGTTAGAGTGTCAGCTGGTTTCAATGTGCATTTTTTTACTGTTTTGGATCAACTCAATATTTTATTATTCCTCTGTGACCCAACGAGGCAATGATGCTTATGGACATGCAATAATTTTGATGTTAGGCTTTTGAAAGTCTAGAATTATAAACAAAAGATGTTTTAAATTACCTTAAGATGGGAGCTGTCACAGGTTTTTCCAAGGACACCTTATTTAAACACGTTTGCCATCTTTTGTCGTCCTTAAAAATATTTAAAACCTTTCGAAGGTTCACTTATCATTATATGTCATCATATCACAGTTTTCATTAGCCCATTGATACAGTGTCTGAGAGTGACCTCACTTTGACAGCTGCTGCATTAAAAGTCGGAGGAGATTCGCTCCTTTGCTGAAAATGCAATCAGTAGATCTGAATGTGTGCAGATATTTTGTGTTGCAGTGCGTTTCGGTGAGGTCAATAACCTCCAGGGTTTGAGCGATGCACTGTACGACATAATCTCTTTCCGTTTAAAGCTTTCACTTAAACACACTCGCACACACTTCAGTCCACTCATGTTCACACCTCCTTGAAAAATGAGGGTTTATGTAAATTTCTTAAAAACTTTGCAGATTTTTTTTTTCTATTTTTTATATTCCAACCTCCCTGAACTGACAAATTAGTGCTGGAGCGCCCATGCGTACGGAGACTTAATCATCAATAATCTTTTCATTTCCGAGAGAGATTATTCAGTGGGGCCTTTTGGGTGACTGTGCTCTGACTCTGCACTTGCACACAAGAAAACATTTTTATGGTGCAACTTCTGAGCGTGGAGGCAACTATTGTGACTGTAGCTTCAAAACAAAGCTTTTCTAGAGGGAATAATAAATAATTTAGATGCATAAGAATCACCTTTGGATGACTGTGAATCTCTAAGTGGACTATTTTTATGATTTGGTCCATTTAAGTAGTTCAAGCGAGCACCATTGCTTTCATTTATTGAGCACAATATGACTTCTTTGTGCTGTGGTTAATTAATTTAGGGTGTTCTGGTAGGTTTGGTCATTGATCTAATTTAAACAAAATTTTAAAAACCTTCGAAACTCAATGAACTCGTTCTATTTAGTGGGAACATTTAGCGCAGGGATCGATCTTAATTGAGTCAGTGAAACTGCCCTTTCTGTCAGTGTGAAGACGTTTAACTACACATTTAACCCCTGAGATATTTTATATAAGATAAATTATGGCAATTTTAAATGAAGGTCTCCATTTTTTTATATGATAAATGTGTAAAATTACAGAAAAGATCATAGCTCATTGCCCAGATTGTCCTGTATGCAAAAAATAAAGTTTTTGTTGTTGTTTTGAGGTTTTTTAACTGAAATTTCTGTAGTAGATACTGATAAACGGCAAATTTTCTATCATTTAATTGTTTATCTTTTACATGATTACTTTGGTGTAGTATTAATGGCTGTGTGGGAGGTCTTTATCGGCTTCTAAAACTAATATACAAAAAAAAAAAATAAGCATTTTCCAAAGTCTTCGCCAGGCCAATTCTGGTCCCCCGGGCCTTGTGTTCGACACCCCCTGATCTAGGCCTTTACAACTCCATAGGCGGCTCAAGACTCCAAACAAACAACTTTAATTCACTTCTTTCTTTTTTTCCCCCTTTTTTCTTTCTTCGAGGTAAACATGGATCGTGATCATGCTGCCGCTCGTCTGCAGAAAATAAATAGATCAACCGCGTGTAGCTCATGGGAGTGGACAAGTGCAAATGAATGCCCTTAAAGTCAAAAATATGCACTAGACGGAGAAATCGTATGCATATCCAGTGAAGTGAGCCCACAGTCACTCATCCATTATACTAGCTTGGCACATTTTAGACACACACACACTGGACAGACAGTAGTATCAAAATTCAGGAAAGAGAGATGTAGTGAGGGGTGGAGGAGGAGGTGGAGGTGGGCAGTCAGAGGAACAGAGTGATCCTTGATTTTTATGCAACGCCTGTTCAAAATTCAACTATCCTTGAGGCGCGCTTGTGCAACACTTTGCTGATGTCTGGAGGCCTGTAATTGTGCGCACACATCAATTATGGATCGCGGCTCTGGTACTCCTCGCCTCGTCTTCCGCCGGCTCCAATCAGAGCGGGGCCTGTAGCATGGTCGCACTCCCCCCAGTGCTTTTTTTTTTTTTTTACCGTCTTCTTCTTCGGAGGGAGCCAGTTTGATTACAGGTGTAGTACAGGCGGCCTTGTTATAGACCAGGGGGCTGTTTGGGAGGACTGGTGGTCCCCTTCTTTTTTTTTCCCCCTTCTTTTCCTGTCCGGGTATAGGGGGCACATTGGTGGGCGGGCGGAGGGAATTAGGGGAGGAAGCATGGGTGGAGGGAATAGTGGTGGTGGTAGCAAAGAGGAGGAGGGGGGGGCGTCTGATTCGGCCATCACATCCCGCTAACAATTTCTGTCAGGTCCCTAGAGGTTCCCTAATGAGCCCCACCGACACGGCCGAAGGCGAGATCCCCGCACCGGCCCACTGAAGTGAGAAGCCAGAAGATCGGCACCTAGCAGCCTTGCAATTATTAATCAGACTTCTCGCTCTCTTTTTTTCAGTCCACAGCTCTCTCTCTTTTCACTCACTCCCTCTTTTACTCCATTCATCTGTTAGTCTAACTGCTCCCCTCTTTGTCTCTGCCTTTACTTTTTTCCCCCCACTAGTGGGCTTTTTACATGCAGAGTAATATATAAAAAAATCCCACAGTCAGGGTCTTCCACCACACGAACGTATAGCGCGCTGCACATTTCTCGTCCCCGGCTCAGCTCTGCATGTCCTTTAGTGTTTGAGTGGCCTACATTTTATTCTGCTCGATGCCTTCAGTGTCCCGTGTTACAGTGTGGGGGAGCACCGAGACATGAAGATTTGCTGTGTACATTTAAAAAACTGACGCTCATGAATGAATGCAGCAGTGTTGTTACACAGCAGAGGAGCGCTCTTGTGTAACAAGCAGTTTGGGTTCGTTTTGTTTGATTACTTTATGATATTTAATGCTGGGCTTTAACTTGATGTGTAAGACTGATCACTGTGTCAGTGTTCATAATGTTGTCATCAGCCATCAGACGTCTTTTACGCCGCTGTGATTTTTAACTCTTCCTTAATAAAAGCTTTCCCTCTCTCTCAGTTTCTCTCTAGCAGTGCTTTAATTTATGTTTATTTCTTTAGTCATAGCAATAATACCGTCACACTGCACTCAAGTCAGTAAATCAGCTAATGACTGATTACACCGTGTGCTCATAACACACCTAAGCTCCAAAATAGGCGTCCTGGCTACCTGGAATTTATAAAAAGGTCTGCATTAGCTACTGAGAGGCTCATATCCACAACTGTGAGGGTTTTGAATTTTAAACTGAAGGTCTAGGAGAATATTTTCCAAAAAGCCTGAAAAATAAATACATAAAAGACATATATAATTATCTTTTTTTTAAAAGACGTTAACAAACCTATTTCTGTTTTTATTAAGTCAAATTAAATACCAACGCTCTTTAATTTATCCAAAAATTTGTCATATTGTTATGTCAAATTATATTTTTGTCACATGGAGAGGTTGCCTGACCATAGCTGGTGCTACAGATATTTATATTATTCTACATTGTGTAAGTGTGAGTTTTAATTTTTTTTCAAATGGGGTTTTTGTTATATATAAAGATATTATTAACAGTAGGAAATAGCTGGTGTGGTCGATTTCAAACTGATTTGATACCTCAGCTCGTCACCAGCCTGTGCCTCATCAGATCTGCAGTCACTTTATTGCTTTTAGCTTTCATGGACACGTGATCGTCTTTTCATCCTGATTTTTAATTTTACTGTAAATCTTTACAAGCAGGAACCTGCTGGTTAAAAACAAAGACACGAAGAAGAAGGAGAAGGAGTGTGAGGCTAAAACAGGGGTCTGCCATGTTTAACACCCTGGTGACGTGCAAACATACACCTGCCATTAAACAGCTTCATTAGCAGCATAATAATACACAGCGGCTTGTTTTCTATGAGGGCAGGTTTGTGCTTTCATGCACACATGTACAGAGTCTCGCCCACACACACACACACACACACACTGACTCACTTTTATCCCTCCATGGAGGGAAAAAAAAAAGGGAAAGTTGCTTCTCTAAGTCTGGGCTGACTCGCCCTGCGGCGAAACCTGACCTTTGCACCACAAAGGTGAAAAGCTCTGTTCTCATTGGTTTGAGAAAAATGCCTCCAGAAGTAACATTTTTCCCTCTTCACATCTCATCCTTTCATCGGTTATTGTGATTTTTTTTCTCCCACTCTCCTCTGCCCCCTTTTCTTTCCTCCTCTGAGTGAAAACCTCCCGTAGCCTCCCCAGCCCGCCCCCTCCGACCCTAACCAACCACCGCCGTTACCACCGCCGCCTCCCCCTCCGCACAACTGCCGTCTCCTTCCCTGACAGGCCCTGATGTTGCTGTAACATTTTTATCACTGGGCGGCTGCGCACCTAGGAGAACGTGCAGGACGGAGCATGTGCTGTAGCTCGTGGGACAAGGCGAGGGGGGATTGTGGAGGAGGCGGGGGGAGATAAAGAGTAAGAGAAATGTTCCAGGTATTCCTCAGGAACCTCGGGGGGTCACCGCTTCGGGGTCAAGTTCGCGCCCTTGCTAAGATGCGAATTGTTGACCCCGACCCGGGTGAAAATTGTGTACACACTCGCCTCCGATGAGCGACAGAGGAGCAATAAACAGCATGTGCTCTTGTTTTGATCTATTGCTTTGTCACAATATTGAAATGCTGGTGCAGTAGGTGTGACAGGCTTTGTGTTTACTGTCATTTGCATGCTTGCAGCTTTAATCTTGACTTTGATATTGCTTTGTACAATAAGAGTGAAAATAACTATTAATTGACACAGTTTTGGTTTTTTTTGCATGTATGAACATAAACACTGTTTTTTTCCCCACATTTAAATACTTAACAATCCAGTGTTGCGTTTTGAAATTGCAAAAACAATAACTGGCATACTTTTTAATTTTTTAACAGATATCGGACGTTTAATTAACGGATTTTTCTTGCCACAGTCAATAAAAATGTAATTACTGTGTAATTACTGCATAATTACTGTGTCATTATTATTATTTCAATATAAATTTTGCTCAACATTTGATTAAAATGTGTTCCCAGAATCTTTTTTAATATAATTTATTATTAATATTATTATTTTTATTTTTTGATTATTTATTTTTTTTAATTTTTTTACTTTTTCTAACCTCTGCAAGTTTTTTAAATAAGTATCGAGTGTATTTTTGAAGAGAAATATACTCAAGATTTTAAAAAATAAATTAAAAAGAAAAGAAGGAACACAAATATTAGGCTTTAGGGATATGCAGTTAGGAAGGACTAGCCACAAAGAACCAAAGCATACGGCATCGTCTTCATCTCCCTGGACTTCAACTTTCTGTCTCTGCTCGCTCTCTCTGCTGAGCGTTGATTGATGTCTGACCTGACTGTGTAGTCAACAAAATGGGTGTTTCCTAGCAGAAGGAGAGAGGGAGGGAAATGGAGAGGGAGAGAGAGGCTGCCTAATGAGAGCTGAAGACAATGCTGGTGTGATGAAAGAATGGAAGTCGCTCTGCTGGGATTCAGAATTAGAGGCAGAAATTGATGCTGCAAGTGAATCTAAAGAGCGAGGGAGAGCGAAAATGAGGCCACTTGCTTTAATGGCGTGCTTGTGTGTCAGCTAAAATGCTCTGTTAGGGCCTCAAAGGGACACGTGCGCGGTGGTTAGTTGGACCTCGGCGACCCGTGCGTCTCCGCCGCGTTGCGACCTGTTTTGTATCGATAACAACAACAATAAAGCACAAATTAATATGAGAAATCAAACAGCAACACTTGTGTTAAACCTACAAGTTTTTAAATAAGTGAACGTACATTTAAGTTAGTATTTTACAGCCTGAGAAATGGGATTGTAGTTTAAGCGGTAAAATAATAAAGGTGGAAAAAAAGAGAAAAAAAGAAAAGCATCTCCAGGAAAGGTGAGCAGAGAGAAGAGGCAGGCAATGTGTAGAATAAGAAGTAGGCCATCCACTTCCACTGCCTGCCTTTCATGTAAATATATTATGGCTAACAACCACTGCCTTTAAAATAATTTAGTCTGCCTTCATTTATTTATTTTTAATACGATTTTTAAGTTTTATTATAATTAATTTTATTTGACGAATGGAAAAAAAATGACACAATTTAAAGTCAACTTAGCAGAACTGCAACACTAAACTCCTCTGTGCTCATTGATAACATTTTTAAATTGAAATTTGTCAAATAATAAATGATAATAAATGTATGTCTTTTTAAAATTATTTTAAACATTAATATTTAATGTTTAATATGTTTCACCTGCCAATAAATTAAACCTACAGCCGCAATGGTACACGCGCCCAAACTCCAACAAACTCTTATATTATTTCTTTACTTGTACGATAGTTTTACAAGTCCTCTAAGGGAAAGTTATTTCTGGCCGTTACAGACTTGGCATGTTGCACAACTTTCCTCTCTTTATTTATTCATTTTACCAGGAAGTCCCGAGAGCTGGCCAAGCAGCAGCCATGCAAATTCACGGCATGTTACGATGCATAAAGGTGCGGCTCATGCAGTGTGATACGTAAAGATTTACAGCAGTGCTCTCTCAAGAGAAACAGCCACATGCCTCCTTCACAGCCTTCTCTGTAATCCCTTTAAAGCCCCGAATGGGTCTGAGCGTCTTTCTGAACCTACACACTCGGTGCAAATCACTCCTTGCTTCCTTAGAAAAAGCCACCTGTAGCTCCTCTGCAGAACGTAGAGCACAAAATGAAATGTGTAAACGTCTTCTCTTTAGATGTTGAGAAGAAACTGTTTTTAATTGTGTCATGAAACCCAAATTCATTCATGCAATTGAATACACACTTTTTATATGTATGTTCACATATAAATAAAGTGAAAGAAGTCGAATCTGAATGTGCTGAACTCCACCGATCGCAGTGGTGATGGTGTCCCTGTTTTCAGTGTGGAAAAATGTTCAAACTGCACAATTTGTTTTCCTTTCTCTTTTTCTGCTTTATTATTTTCCCGACGAGTTCCAGCATCAGTGTTGAACCGCATACCCACGACTCATTGATTTCTCGGGGCGCTCATTAAAACTTAACTTTCTCCTCATCTCAAAAGTCCATCCTGCTGAGGTGCGTTTTCGCCCTCTTAGACAGAATCTCAGGGCAACACTGCGCATGATAAACACATGAGGCAGCACAGGGGCAGATTTAGGTGTGTGTGTATAGGTGTGTGTGTGTGTGTCTGGAGGACGAGAGGTGGGAGTGCGAGCGAGAGGAGAGGACAGAGCGCTGTGAGGGTGTTGGCGAGGAAGATATAGTGTATTTGGTTTGTGCTGCTCCTGTGGGTTTGTGCATGTGTGTGCTCATGGGGTGAGTGATGGAGAGGGGTGAGGAGGAGGTGGTGGGTTTGGGTGGTAGCCCCGCTGTTTGGCCATACGCTCCTGCCTTCTCTTGCCTTTTCAGCATGGCTGACCAGAGAGCTCATTTGCATTAGTGGTGTGTGTGTGTCTGTGCGGTGGGGTGTTGGATTTTGCTTGAGGCCTGTCTACTCTTCCAGGCAGTAGACTGGTGTGTGTGTGTGTGTGTGGCAGCATGAATGGGGGTGGGGGGGATCACGCTCTGGCAGAGAGGACGTGTCACATCCATGTAGCCCCCGCTAATCAGGGCCGGCTTGAGCCACGGCCAACTTGCCGAGGCCTCGCTTCCCTTCCACACCATGTGAAGAAATGCAGATAATGGGGCACACTGCTGCAAGAAAGAGGCATGCTGGGAAAACGCTACATACACGTAGGGGGTGAGAGCTGCCGGTGGACGAGCTAGGAGCTCAGCATATGGGAAGGTATCGGGTGTATGTATGTGTATGTATGTGTGTGTATGTGTGTGTGTGTGGAAAGGCCACAAGCACACGTGCGCTCGCTCCCTGACAATCCACCAGCAGCTCTTTTCCATTGCAAATCCTCAGTCATTTGGTGAAGTGCTAGTGACCCCTATGGGCAAGATGCTGTGATTTTTGGCTATTCATGATGTGCATGGTTGAATTTTCTCTAACCCGGTGGAGAAAAAAAGGGGAGAAACACATGCACATGCCATGTAAAATATTTCCGACTAGTAGGGTTGAAAATACTCGACTCCTGTTTTTATTTCCTCACCTCTTAAAGTTTTACTGTAGGTGATGTAAAAGTTTCCAAGGGATTAGTGCCAAAAGGATGATACAAGACTATGTGGGGGGAAATGGTTCAAAGACCATACAGTGTATAACAATGAGGCACACTGTACAAACTGTCCCTGTTCAACGACAGCAGCAGCTCAGTTTACAAGCATGAAACTGTTATTTCACAGTGAACCTGCTTAAATCTACAACAGTACTGCTAAATGTTACAGTGCCGCATATCATTTTAATTTTTACACTATGATGCTGTCATTTTAGAGGTCCTGTTATACAGACAACAGGTTATCACTGTAAAATTTTACAGTGCGACACATAATTTACATTTTTACAGTAAAATACTGTAATTTTAGTGGGTCAGTGATACATAAAGTAGTTTATTGCGGTAAAATGTTACAATGTTGCACCAATCTTTAAGTTTTTACAGTAAATATGTGTAATTTTAGTGGCCCTATTGTACATAAAACAGTTTAGTACTGTGAAATGTTTCAGTGCGACACATAATTTACATTTTACAGAACAATATTGTCTTTTTAGTGGTTCTATTTTACAGAAAGTAGTTTATGACTATAAAATGTTACAGTGTGACACATAATTTACATTTTTACAGTAAAATACTGTAATTTTAGTAGTTCTATTGTACATAAATCAGCTTTTTGCTGTAAATATCATCTACAAAACCAGCATTCTTCATGCTAAAGTAGTTTTGATGCCCTGTGATCTGTTTCCTAAATTCATTTTCTTGTCTTTCATGATAAGATGTTAGCTTCTGATGCAGGAAGTGTGTTGCTTTTAACATTTCAACACCCCAAAATGGCCAGACGTGATAAAATGTTTCAGCAGTCTCTGTCATCACGGCTCATTGCAAGCTAAATCTTAACACCATTCTCAGCCACACAAACACCAGAAAACACATCATGTGTCCTCAACAGTCCGAGTCTAAATGCAGCATAATTAAAATAACCATCACTGCACTACTGAGCTGGTGTTTTGAACTTAAATAGCTGCATTCCCATGAGTGTTTGTGCTCAACAGTGAAGTCTCAGTAACTTGGTTATTTCTAATACTTCTTTCTTTGCTCTGGTATCAGGACAGACTTTAAGCAACAGAGTGAAACTCAAGCATGACTTAACAGACAAAGTACAGTAGATTCCTTCAAAAGAAAATGGTACATTACTGTGCAAAGTTTTCTTTATTTTAACAGCAATTAATTTTTACTTTGTAAAAAAATGAATCAAGCACAAAATGCACAGTAATCGTCTTTCTATAAGGGGCTGATTATTGGCATATAACCCCCAAACTGAACTAGACGTGAATAAAAATAGAGACAAATGTCACAGCCAGCTTTGTGAGGTTGCTGTGCCTACAAACCTACAACCTGGAGAAACCAACACGTCCAATAACAAATGTTTGCTGCTACACTTAAAAAAAATTAACAAAATAAAACTCAAAGAATACAAAAGGTTTTTATTTTTTCAAAACCAAACAAAAATCTGTTAAATTCTTTAGTTTGAAACCCGGAAGTGTGCTGAGTTTCTTCATAATTGCTTTTATTGTCTCTAATCTGTTTGAACCTACTGAGTCTTTCAGCCTGCGCGCTTTTATTCCAAATGTGTTGCAACCATCTGATGTCACAGTCCCATTTTAACCCTTGCACGACCTCCTTTCTTCGGCAGTACTGTACTCACTTATGGTTATGCCAGTAAACCTCATTTGAATTTGAATGGGCCAATGTGTGCGTGAGTGTGAGAGAGGAAGGATTGTGACAGCAGCAGTATCAGCGGTGAACAGCACCCACCTCCGCTCCCCTCCCCTCCTGCCTCACCTCCCTCAGGTCTTCAGAAAAGAGGACTTTGCCTGAGCCGAAACCTGCCGCTCTCACGCTATCATCCTCGACAAACAAAAAGGCAGCCGGGCGAGAGACAGAGGCACGGAAAGAAGCGAAGGGGAAGAGCGACGGAGAGGAGAGGGATGAGCTGAGGAGGGAGGGACGGAGTAAACCGTGGGGAGAGGTTTAACCCGGCAGGTTCAGATTTTCGAGCGACCCCTGTGTTTTCTTTCTCAGCCTCCGTCGTGGCAAACGGGCGGCGAGCAGATGTGGCAAACAAGACACCCTTAACCCAAACCCCAGCCCCCTCCAACTTCAAGTCTTCTAAGCCCGTCTGATCCGCATCTTAACTTAAGGAAAATATAATGTATTCCAAAAGCAGGAAAAATAATATGACACAAAGGGATGATAAATAGCAGGATGAGGCCTGTAATAAGCTAAAGGGGGCTACGTGGATAATAACCCCCGAGTAGGAGATGTGGAGACCTGGGCCTATGTGCTTCTCCTTTGCCCACCCGGGATCTCTAATCCTGGGCTTTGAGAGGGAAGGGGAGGGTAGGAGGAGGAGGAGGGGGGTGCTGAGGTTGAAGTTAGTGTAAGATGCATTAGTGTCTTCTACACATGTGCGCCCTAATCCCTGCTCTCCAGCTTTCTCTGAGCCGCTTTTGTATTTCATTTTCTTTCCTCCTCTCTTCTCCCATCCCCACCCCACATCGTCCTTTCTGCTCTCTCTCCCTGCTCTATCTTGACCAGTTAAATCCCGACGGGGCCGGCAGAGTGACAGGCCCCATTCAGCGGTGTGCTGGGGGTGACAGCTGGTGAGAGGCCCGTGTGAAAGAGCGTTGCCCCCATGATGCCGCCGCCACCCCTCCTCTTCCCATCCGCACACACACACACACAGACACACACACACACACGGCTAAGGCAGGACTGAAGGTCTGGGCAGCAGCTGAGCCATCGCCCCCGTTGTGTCCTGCCCCCCTTTTTTTTGTCTCACCGGTCAGTCCGAGAGCAGCACCTGCGCAGGAAAAACAGGTAGCTGGAGTCCGATTGTAGCGTTTTTACCCAAACGTCACCTGTCAGTCAACCCACATGGACAGAAGAGTTTCAGCCGAGCAAAAAACAGGAGGTTTACTGAAACGACCCCTCTGACTGTTTATAACCGATCACTTTTGATGGCTAATGTTAGCAAAACTGCAGTTTAGCAATCTCTGAAATTCCCTGTTACATTCAATTGTCTGCAAGGTCCATGTTTGGATGAGTCTGGTGTGGAAGAGCTTTACTGGCCCGCACAGATCACTCATCTCAATCCCATCAAAGACCTTTTGGAGGAACTAGAACAGAGTCCATCGTCCCTCTCTGACCTTACAGATGTTCTTCTGGATGACTGGACAAAATCTTCTATAGAGCTCAATCTTGTGGAGAGCGTTTACAGAAAAGTGGAGTCTACCATAGTAAGCCAAAGACGTTTGCATGTATAGTGTGCTTTCACCTCAAATTTAGGAGATGAGCTGAGGTACTTTTTTAGGTTTCAGGAGTGAGAGGTCTGGAGTGCAAATCCTAATGAGAGGGAAAGAACAGGCGATGCCTCGTGTTGTGTTTTAGAATTTATCTTTAGCTTGAAATCATGACTTTTTTTCCTCCAAACTATTATCACTAAAGCTGCAACTGGATCTATTAAATGCAACATTTAAAAGCTTTTGATTCTTATCTTTGTACTTGTGTTTGTTTCAGACATTAAAGTATATATAAAGGATATTGTGTCACAGTGCGGGTCTTATTTTTGTAACTTCGGCTATCATTTTTATTGAAAAGATGCTGCTTGTTTGATATTTCTGCAGTAGATCCAAGCAGTGAACAGCATTTTGTGTCTCTCCCCAGCTGGTTCAGGCAGATGTGCTGCCCTTCCTGAGTTATTTCCCCACTGTCACCAAGTTCTTGCTAAAGGGAATTAATTGGGTTTCTTGCTATAATACCATAAGGTCTTTACCTTACAATGTAAAGTGCCTGGAGATGACTGTTGTGTTAAATAGGTGCTATATACAATGTATAATATTCTATGCAAAGGATTAGTTACTGGAAAATTATATGTTTTGGGGGGATTTTCTCAGAATTCTGACATTTTTATCTGAATTCAGATTTTTTCCTCACAAATCTGATTATAATCTTGGAATTCTGATTTTAATATCAGATTTCTGATCTTAATCCTTGAATTTTGTTTGTTTTCTCTGAGAATTCTAATTTTCACTTCAGAATTCAGATTTTCTTTCCCCAAAAAGTCTGACCTTAATCCCAGATTTTTTTTTAGGCTTCTTACCTTACATCTTATGTCCAATTTCAGATGTTTTTTCTCAGAAACCTGATTTCTTTTTCCTCAAACACTTGATGTTAATCTCAGAAGTCAGATTTTTTTCCTCAGAATTCTCACTGTTATTTGAGGATTCTTCTTTTTTTTTTTTTACTGAATTCTGAGGTCATCACCCAAATTCATTCTTTTTCTTTAGTGACCCAACTCCCCCTCAGTAAGCTTCAATTGCGCTGAGCTTGGTTTATATCTTTTGTCATAACCTATGTAAGTCAGTTAAAATAAGACTGAGCACTTTTCTGCCCAGATGGTTTTATTGTAAAGCATCTTCAAAAGCCCTAAAAATCAAAAATGGCACACAGAAGCAAAACTTCAACAAACAAAGCTAGACATCTAAATATGAGTAAGATCCAACTTGAGATAAAAACTGGGATCATCTTTTCAAAACAATAAAATCCAAAGTAATTAATTCATTTTGATGGCATCTTTACTTTCTGTGCCTTCATCATTTAAAAAAAAAAGTGCCTGTTTTAAGAGGGCCTCATTAAGAGTGTGTGGCAATGGTGATCTTGCCACAGGAAGCACACAAACTCCAGGTAAAATAGACTTTAAACCGTTTAATCCTCTAAAAGAAATGCCCTGAGTATTTCACTACATGAAATACCACATAAAACAAAGAGCCTTGCAGCGAAGGAAATGACAGTCAGGGTTTAAAATCCATTTGAATGTGTTTTCAAAGCAAATGCAAAGGCTTCAAACAACAAGGCGTCCAGGTCGAGTCACAGGGAGCACAGAAAAAAACATTTATTTCTGTGAAAAATGTCAAGGGTTACGACTTTAACCATCATTCACAGTCACCTGGAACAATTGTAACTTGCTTGGTGGGTTTCAACGAGGCTCCACAGCATCCAGCTACTTGATCCAACTGCCCTCCCTAAAGTACAGTAGCTGGTCTGCTCTCAGCACGGCTCTCTAGTCAGTTCAGTTCATTAACAAGGGGGAGCTTGTGTTGCTCTGAGGCCTGCAGTACCGTGTGTGTTTGAGTGAGCACCACTGATGGACTTGTGTGTGTGTGTGTGTGTGTGTGTGTGTGTGTGTGTGTGTGTGTGTGTGTGTGTGTGTGGCCCCGTCTGGTGCTGCCCTCATGTCGTCCATGACAGGATGTTCTTTCTCTGCCCCCGGCTTGCTTGCAATGCGTGGTGTCCATCAATCTGTGCGTGTGCCCTCACCTGCACCTGTTTATATGTGTGTGTGTTCGCTACCACATTATGGCATGTATGTGTGTGTGTGTGTCTGCTTCCCTGTTCGCCTGCCTAACGAGGGTCCCTAGTCCATATGTGACTTCCTCATTAACGGGCCCACATGACAGGGACAGAGGCGCTGGCCGCTGGCCCAGAGTAGGGCTGACACCGCCGGACCCCCAGACGCCAGCGGGACCGTGTGTGTGTGCGTGTGTGTGTATGCTCGGCCACAGATGCCCTAACCATGTGGCCCCCTGTTCTCTCTTCCAGTTAGGGCCACTAATTACAGGCTGGATCTCTCCCCTCTACCTCCCTCTT
Organism: Oreochromis niloticus; assembly: GCF_001858045.2. Classification (NCBI taxonomy): domain Eukaryota; kingdom Metazoa; phylum Chordata; class Actinopteri; order Cichliformes; family Cichlidae; genus Oreochromis; species Oreochromis niloticus. The sequence continues at coordinate 21,607,427 of NC_031986.2, forward strand.
TGCATCCCTCCATCCCGTCCCTTCCCTTTTCCTCCTCTTTTTGTCTTCTTTTGAAGTGATAATGGTATCATTGGGTTCTAATTGGCCGGTGAAGATTGATTGTAACTGACAGGAAATGCTCACGATGTGCTGCAGAGTCGCTAGTCTGAGAAGGTGTTCGGTTGAAGTCGGGCCGAACGCTGTGCGAGAGGCACAGACAGAGATTTACAGTGCAACGGGGGCTAATAAACACAAGGACAAGCTGAAAATAAAAGTTCGACGGGAGCAGGTTGCGAGCGAAATGACAGACATCCCCGCAAGGACAAACAAGCGGCGCACAACAGTTTGAAGCGTCGGTGCTGGCAGAGTGTGCGAGAGAGTCGTGCCAGGCAAGACGCCATAGGTAATGACTGACAGGCTGTCACACGGAGACTGCTTTTCGGGACTTCAAGTCAACTCCGCAAACACTACCCTGCCTGCCATACCTGGCAGAAGCACAATTGGATAACAAGCGGGGCTGTTTGCACTGCCGGTGCTACATTCAGTGGGAGTCACGGGCAGGAACAAATACCGTCAGCAAGCCTTTTTTTTAGTGCAGTTAGCGGTCACAGGGAGTGTTTTTCCCATCATGCTGAGCTGTAGCAAGGACACAGAAAACACCGACTGACACTTAATTCCACCCCATGCACACTCCAGTACTGTAGACTACAGTACTGGAGTGTGTACTGTACTATATATATGAGTTCTAGGGGATGTGGTTTCATCAAAAAAACTGCAAGACTGCAAAAATATTAATAATTATATTTAATTATTAACAAAACTACAATTTCTAAGTAAAGAAGTGACCTCTACCACCCTCACAATGGCTTATTCTAAACGAGAATCAACATTTGCCAACTTTATGCAGAAAAGTACAGTCCCAGCAATTAAGGCATTCATGGTTTGTGCACATTGATTTGCATTGCACTCTTTCTATTGACCAACAGAGGGCGACTCTTCTGACTTCCCCCAAAAAATTACATTGTATAAAAGTCTATGTGAAAATGTCTCCACTTCTTCTTAATGTATTGCCTTAGAAATATAGCAATCCATCCATCTATTGATATTCAGGTGCTTATCTGGGTTCAGCTCATGGGGGAAGCAGCCTAAACAGACCTAACCCTCTCCAGCCACCTGCTTACGCTCACCTGGGGAAACACCAAGGCATTCCCGAGCCACCTGAGAGATGCGATCTCTCCAGCGTGTCCTGAGTCTGGGTCATAACTCCAACACTGAGGTCAGAGGTCATCCGAGTCAGATGTCTGAACTGGCTCCTTTCATTATGGAGGAGCAGCTGCTGTTTTCTAAGCCCTCAACGTTTCTCTAAATTTTAAAGGAAGGTCATTTCCACCGTTTCTATCTGTGATCTCATTCTTTCAATCACTGTCCAGCGCTCGTGACGATACTTGAGGTAGGGACTTCTCTGTTTACCACATGGCCCAAGTTTCTCCAACAATCACCCGTTCCACTGTACCCACACACTGACAAGACCCCAACACATTTAAACTGCTCCACTTGAGGCAGGAACTCGTCCCAGACTCAGAGTGGGCACCCCACCCTTGTCCAACTGAGAACTGGTCCAGCGAAAGCTGGAGGTTGCCACCTAATGAAGTCAAAAGATCCACAACATCTGCAAAGATGAGCCTGCAACACCTGGCTAAGCTCTCAGTTGAATTGGTATTGTGTTGTTTATTCCATAAGCAAGGAAAATCTGAAAAATGCCAAAAATCTACTGTCTGGTGAGATAAACTACTAAGTAATGAACCAAAAAGAAAATTCTCCAGTTTGTGACCCAGCTACAGGGGAGGAAGGGCACAAGCCATTGTACTCCTAATGCCGATCCCAAGCCCTGATAATTGGGGTGGGATGTGTCAGGAAGGAGATCTGGTGTAAAATCTTTGACAAATGGAACATGTAGATCATCGAGAATAAAATTAAGAACAATTGCCTCTGCTGCTGTTGGTCAAGACAAAAGAACAGGAGAGGGGAAAGGCATGTTAGGAGACAGTGAGAGAGAAGGAAAGAACAAAGGATGCTGGATATGTAGCTGCCAAGCAGGAGGGAAAGGAGAAGACAGCAGAAAAGGTTCATGGCAAAAGTACATATAATAGTGTTAAGAAATACTCCAGTAAAAGTTGAAGTACTGATTAAACTTCTTTATTCAAGTAAAAGTTGTTGTTTGGAGGACGTTTCTATTTAGTTTAGTTTAGTTCAATTTTGTATATAGCGCCAAATCACAACAACAAATGATACTCGATCATTTCTATTGAGAGCTCAAGTACATTTTCACAGTGTACAGGCTGTGATCCCCAATCCCCGGGCCGGTCCGTGAGTCGTTTGGTACTGGGCCGAGAGAGTTGAGGCTCGGGTGTGAAATTTATGGTTTTCAGGATTTTTATAGGTTTTTATCGTTATTTTTTTTAATCATTTTTCTCATTAACTCGCTTTCCCCGGGTCTTTCCCCATGTGTTATGGATAAATCTTCTTTTCTTTGCTACCGGTACTGGCTTTATTTTGTTGAATTTTTCCGTGACACCTTAAAGGCCGGTCCATGAAAATATTGTCAGACATAAACCCGTCCGTGCCACAAAAAAGGTTGGGGATCGCTGCCCTACACTGAAAGTACACTGTTTGTGCTGTCTATATATCAGACATTATAAAGTTAGTATGAAGGTGGACTAGATCTCAGCATCATCTGCTAAAATTGATATGAATTTCTGCTACACTTGATGTGACCTAACTCTGACCATGAAACCACACCTTGCACCAGTCACACACTGTTCTTTACTTCAAACCCATCAAAGTACAGCAATCTAACCTGTTTATCCTGCATTAACCTGCAGAGGATTTTCATGGAACCTTTAAATAACACAGTCTACCGCAGTTTGTTTTGCAGCATGTTTCATAAAATGAAAAAACATAATGTCACATGTACAGACCCAATATCTGATTTTAAAAAATGAGGACTTACATGTAAGCTTTAAATGAGCAGTCCTTACCTTTAAGTCTAACCTCTTTTCTTCCTCTTCTGTCTTTATCTTTCTCCATCTCTGAGTGAAGTTAGCTCTTTCTTTTCTCTCCCTGTGAAAAACAGCAGCTGGACCTTTAGCTAGCAACACACTGTGACACAAACTGCACACAAACAGTTTGTGTGTTTGCTGATGTTTGTTGAGCTGATAGAAACGTTGCATTTGAAATTACCTGCCAGAACAAGTTCCTCCCTTTATGCTCGCTCCCCTTCAGTAGGGCTAGCTAGATGCTAAAGTACCGCGAACACAACTTACAGACACCAGCAGTCCTTCCAGTGTTGTGGCAAAAAAAAGAATAAATAAATAAAAACACAGAGCCACTCTAATCCCTGACTTGCCATAGTCAGGGGTTAGACTGTTTAGACTGTTAATCGGTTTAATATGCATCAAAGCAAAAGTAACGAAAATGTAGGAAGTAGAAAGCTGTCAGAAAAAAAACTACTCAAGCAAAGTACAGATACCTGAATATTCTACTGAAGTATAGTAAGAAAGTATTTGTACTTTGTTACTTCCCACCTCTGGGTTCATGGATGTAGTGAAGGAGGACATGCAGTTTGGTAGTAATCCCTAAAGGGGAAAAAACGCTGGTGATTAAGGAAGGCACTCTGATCACATTTCAGTGCTCAGTAGCGCATTGCAGTGCTGAGTGTTTTCTTGTCCTGTGGTTATTGAGCTTGTCTCTATCAGCGTGCATCATGTCCCATCATCTCCTCAGATTTTCAATCAGATCCACACCTGCTGTCTTCATCGTGCTGGTGATGCATATAAGCTTCACTTTGTTTCCTGTTTGACTGTTGTGGTAAAGAGCTGAGGGTTAAAACACACGCTAACATTCCCACCACATTTTCTCCAAGGTTTCCACCACTTGATCTTTGACAGGTGCACTTTTAGTGACAATAGAAAAATATATTACCACTTTGAAACTTCCAAGTTAAGCTCACCATTTTTCCACCAGTCGTCAGCATTACTGACCACTGCTTCTGAAAACATGACTCTCAGCTTTCTATTTGACCTATTGATGGATAATTTTTCTTTCCAGTGTACTCGCCCACAGGGTCTTTCTTTACAGGTCATACACTTCGAAAATCGACATCTGATGGAGGCTTTAAAGACAAATTCACCTTCCAGCAGATGTAGGTTTTTAAGCTTAATTTCAGCATTCACTGGCTTTTGTGCTGCATAAAGCCAGAAATTGTAGATTCAATTGGCACAACTGGACAAGAAAGGAAAAGAAGACACAGTTGAATAAAAATTGCAAATGTTACTGAACTTACTGTTCAGAGCAGCTTTGAATGAAAAAAAAACTAAACTAAAGGAGCTACAGTAAGGTTACCAGTGTCCTGGAGATGTACGCCCCCTCTGACAACCACCAGCTGGCTCCTTGGCGCCCTCACTGACCTCATGATCTCCAGGTCTGAGCTCTGATGGTTCACCTACTACTGTACTTGTCAAGTTCACACGTTTCACACGTGTAGACCCTCCCTTGTTACATACATGATCATTTCAGGGTCACAGGAACACCATCAGGGCATTAAGTCTTGTGCTTTTACTCCAATTCTCTCCAATAAAACCTGTTTCTGGAGCTTTTAAATGGCTGAAAAGATGGGTGATCAAACGATAACTGGGAGGATTTTAACCTTTGCCAAAAGGTATAAAGTAAAATTGAAATCTAAGCAGATCAAAGACTAGGATGTTGTCCATAATTTGTTGTTTCCGAGTAAATCTCCCTAATCTATCATGGTAACATAATGCTGCTATCATCACAGCAGGAGGGAAGTGGGGAAAAAAAGAGATGAAGAACATTTCCATGTCCATAATTACAATATGCTATTGTGCACATTGTCAGAGGTTTTGGAAGATGGAGGGTGGAGGAAATGTTCGCAATCATTACGCTATAGCTTGGATACGAAAGTATAATTTACAGCTGTGGTATAAATACAAGATTTAACTGCAAATTATTATGCACATTTAAGAGTACGACTCTCTGCGGTGGCTGATTGTCTTGCAGAGACGTGTCGACTGCTCGGCTTCTCTGCAGATGGTCTGGCTCAGATTTTTCAGTTAACTTCAAAATAATTACCTGTCACACAAATGCCCAAAAGGCCCCAGGGGCAGTTTAACACTCTCAGCAGATATCATTTTTCTCTTAAGCCACCACACAGTGTTAAAATTAATGCTGCTGCCCAGACAACCTTTTGACCTCTGACCTTCCAATTGTCTTGTTGCTTTTCAAAGGGTAAACAGAGACAGAAGACGCCCTGTCTGTGAACCTAATGGGCTGTCTCTGTGTCTACGTATCTGACTGATGACCAGCTTACTGATGTGTTGTGGTTTGTTTCCATACAGTTTTTTGTTTTTCGTCAATTTTTGTTACAAAATTTCAGTCAGGACCACTTTAGGTTTAAATAAAACAATAGAAATAATGAAAAAGAATCAAAAAGCCATTTAACCCAGTTTATATTTGACATAGTTTATATCTGGTGTCTGTGTTCTGCAGTAGCAGACTGCTGTGTGGAAGAGAGCAGCTGTCAGTGAGTGTGGGTTATAGTGGGTTGCAAAGTGTCTTGCAGTCGCAGCAGCAAATTAAATATCTAGCTATTGTGGAGGGTGAATTCATGTGCCGTAAGACAATGAATGCAACCGGACCTCTTTTTTCGGAGGGTTCCTTCTGAAGGCGTTTCACTTCTCATCCAAATGGCTTGTTTACTTTTAAAAGTTGTTGTCACTTCTTAAGTGAGGCGAGGAAGGAAGTGATTGCGGTTTCATGTGGCTAAAATGATCTTCCTCTAAAGGGTGTCAGAGCTCTCAGTAGTCAGTTTAGGTATTTGGGGGTTTTGACCAGGATGAGTCCTGGACACTTCCTAGGTGAGGTGTTTTGTCCAGCTGGGAGGACAAAGACACATTAGAGTGATTATGTCTCTTGGTTGGCTTGGAAATGCTTTAGTGTCCCACCGGAAGTTCTAGAGGAGGTGGGTGGGGAAAGCAACTCACAACTTGGACCTGGATATGCAGCAAGAAGATGGATGGATGCCATCTTGGAGGTGTTCCTGAGGGTCGCTGACCCACCTTGTCATCATGTGAGTTATTAAGGGTCTAGTAACTGGAAGGTCAGTGGTTTGATCCACTCCAGCCTGCATGTCAAAGTATCCTTAAGCAAGATATCAAACCCCAAGTTACCCCTCGACGTATCCGCTGGAGTGTGAGTTTGTGAGTGTGAGGTTAAAAGTGTTCAGGCATAGAAAATGTTGTGTAACTGAGGCTTTTAGTAAGAAAATTGAGTACTATATAAATAGCAGTCTACTGAGGGTCGCATGGGCCAAGGTGTGAATGAGTTTTGACTGTCACAGGTGACTGATAGTTGGTGTCACTGCTTCGCTTCGGGGAGGGTTAGGTATTTATTAAATATCTGGGACTCCCCATTTGCTGAAGAAGCCTTTTTAATGAGAGGTGACAATCTTCACGAACCTGCAAGAAGAAGTTAAGCAGTCTTCAACTCAAGCAGCTTGAATAACTGAGAACGCATACAGGTATATTGCTGTCATATCCAAATACAATTTTTATATTCTACCCACTCAGAGTCAATCAAGTTTAAGCTTTTTAATTTTATATTCAGTATTTTGTGTATTAAATCTAATGCATTACATCTTACATAGACTTTTGATAGTATTTTAGACTGTACGTAGCGACAGAAGGCTGTGCCACTATTAACAAATGGATAGTTATTTATTGACCCACCCTATAGCCTATTTACTATCCTAGCTTTTTTTTGGATGCTTTCATTATTTTACCTTGCACACAGAAACAAAATAATTTCACAAAAACTTAAAGAAAAAAATATGCATCTTCCTTCTTTCTCCAAACATAAACAAACAGATCCTATTTAACCTCCTGACATCCACCAGTTACTTGCAAAATAATTGGGGTTCGGGTCAAATGCATTCCCAGAAACTAGAAGACTCCCATTTTGGCCAGCTGCTTATTAGGCAGCTTGTTTTGTGGTCAGCGTGTCAGAGCCATATAGACAGGTGGATGTTATATTAACCACAACCCTAAATTAGTCATCAACAACCTATTAGTTGCTAAAAGGATAGTAACTTACCCATCTATAGCCAAGCTGACACAGGGCAAGAGTAGAATTTAGGGGGATGTGTCCTTTTTCTAGTTTTCACTGCTGTACTTTTAACATGTAGCAAAAGAAGAAATTGTTTACGGCTCAGTTTTTCTGGCGATTATTGCTGCAGTGAAAGGAAAAGGAAATAAAAAGTAGAAGAACATAAAAAAAATGTTTAAATACATCAAAACAAATATGGGGGAATATATTTCACAGTTCAATGTTTCTGATGCTAAATGAAATATAGAGTAACTGGACGAGAACAAATGAAAAGTACAAACAAATAGCACTGACAAAATCCAAGTACTGAAGAGCTGCAGCAGAGTAAGTACTCTCATTTCTTATTTTCAGAAATCTACACCACTTTCCTCCTCCGCCACCAAATTTTCACCAAATATAGCAACAAAATAATGTACAATAACACACTTGTAAGATGGTATAAGCTGCTGGAGTTCAGACGTATATAGAGCCATGTTAATGTGGGAGGGGGGGGTGTTACAGTTTATCAACCTGCCTGTGCATCTGCCAATCAAACCAGCTGTCTGTCAGCCTGTCAGCAAGCAGAGATAAAGAGGAAAACTTGTTCTCAGAATAGAATCAGCTGTTCTCTGTACTGTCGGATGCTCCTGCTCTCCGGAGAAAGCGTTTCTCATCTGACATCTCCGTGGATGAGACCGAGATTTCCTGTTCGGTGTAAGGGAGTGATGGAGTGAACGGCTCAATGAGAGGGACAAGGGGGGAGGCCTGAACAAAGCTTTGTCCACTCGCACCCTCTCTGTGGATCACCGTGTGACGACCCCACTTTCCCAGACTGTGAAAGTCACCCTGTGGTGTTTAGGTTAAAGAAATCCAGGAGAGAAAATTAATTTTGTCGTAACTCGTTTAACCTTTCAGCGTGCCCCTGGGTAGCCAGGAGGCAACGAGAAGTGAGGTTGGATGTGATAACAGCTATCTGGTGACTGCTTATGGTCTGCAGCTCGTCGGGCTTCAACATCACAAAGACTGCTCAGAGGTCAGCTGAGATACATTTAAAGGCTCTAACCCTGGATTGTATTTATAATGAGGGCACGCCAAAATTAAAAGTACATTTGTGTCAGAGTCTCTTGGAAACTGGATACGGTTTGACCAGTGCACTTCACAACATCATTATCATGCATACTTACGTTACAGTGACCACTTTTTGTTTGCAATTACACTTGGAAAAACAGTGATTTGAGACTATAGTTGACCAGGTGCAACAAACTTGCAATCTTGTTGCCTTTGAAATGGTTGCTTTGAACACAAGGAGCAGGTGTGCAACCACTCGCAGTTAGCTGCCATCTACAAAGTGACTTTGACGCATCAAGCGGTAAGAAAAAGGCAATAAGATGAAGTCCTTCTGCTATCAGTTTGGGTCAAGCTGGCAATCACAGCTGTCTGTTTGTGATAATACAGTGACTGACTGTGAAAAATAGGCAAAAATTACAAATCTGATGCCATCTTTGCAAATGTACACACACAGAAATTCACATTAATGACTTAGATTCAAAGTCCAGTCAGAACCTTATAGGTCTAAAAAGGATTTCATCCACAATCAGTGATGTATTTGCTGCACGATGATGATTTAAAATGACATAGGTGTTTCAGCAACCTTGCTTTAATATTTATAGCAAGAATACAACTAACTGGCAAGCAGCTGTCAACCAATTGCAAAGACATGAATTCTGCTTGCATTTATAAATGAGGCGGTAATTATTTAACCTTCACCAATCTGTCTGAGTAATTGCAGTCAGACAATTGTTACTTTTCTTAAAAGTAACAAGTACGTTACAGCATTTGGCAAAAGCCTAACAGTGGTCGCCAAAATGATATTTTTCCTAGCTGAAAGGAAGTGCTGTCCTATTTTTACTCTTTTCTTCTAACAGAAAACCAAAAACCAGATTTTCCCATAAAATGTAACAGCCTGCTTGTCTCAGCAATTAGCAGTACAGCCCAACATGCTTGCTAGAGCGGCTGTAGATTATTCTAGGTTAACTCTACCCACCTTGGAAACAGTTGGCAACACTCGCTCTGATCCAGCAAGGGGAGAAATTCATACCATTTTTTCCCTGTCTTAACGTTTGTGGTTCTTTTTCTTTTTACTGCAGTAGTTACGATGATTTAAAGTGGAACCAACTTTATCTTCATGAGAATAAGTGCATATAAAATCTGCACTGAGACTTTAGATGGGGCATATCAGCGCAAACACCTCATACTAGCTGTCAGCACGAGCACGGTGGTGGAGGGGTGATGATTTCGGCACCTTGCAGTCACTGAGTCAGCCATGAACTCATCTGTATGCCAAATTACTCTAGAGTCAAATGTGAGACATCTGTCCAATAGATAAAGCTTTCACCAAACTGGGTCGTGCAACAGGACAATGGTTCCAAGCAAATCTACAACAGAAGAACAGAAAGAAAAGAATCAAAGTGTTATTATGGCCCAGTCGAAGTCCAGATGTGGCACGGTAAGAGAGCTGTGCATGAACAAATTCTCACAAACCTCACTGAACTGAAGCAGATTTATAAATCAGACAAATCAACAAAACAAGAAACCGATAAAGTCACACAGAAAAAGATTATTTCAAGTTATTGCTCCTAAAAGTGTTTCTACAAGCTGCTTTCAGGACTGGAAAAACTTTTTTTCACAGGACTGTAGAAAGAAGCTCCAGATTTGTTGTCACTGATGTTTCTGAGCCCTGACACACAACAGTAGGTAAGCAAACACGATGCGATTGCTCCCATGAGCCGGTGCATCCATGCATCACGGCACACGGCATAAAGATAAATGTTTCTCGACTTTTCCCGACGTCTTCACTCAGTTTCAACTTGTTGCCACATGTCAGCTGTGTCTTCCTGCCACTGGAAATGACTTCCTGTCTCTTATGGATTTATAGTCGCTTAGCAGATGTGAACATCTGGCTGCACAGGAGTTAGCAAGTGAATTTATGGGAGCTCATCTATACCATTTGCAGCAGATTTTTATCCCTGTGTTTTGTTAGCGGGACATGAAAAGGAAAAAGCGGGAGTAAACAGAAAGAACTGATAGGATCCAGATTAAAAAGCCCGAGGTTGTTATAGGTAATGAACCTACACTGTGCGCGTGCAGCTATTGTCGCCTATAATTGCAGTGATGTTCTTCAGCAGCTGAGAAATGCCAAAGAGGACCGCTCAAACAAAAACACCTGCCTCGGCTGTTGTTTCGCTACAATATTTCCTTCCTGGCAATCCCCTGCCTCTCTGCCTTTCACACACTCCCCCCCCCTCCTCCTGCCAAGGGTCCATGAGCGAATATTTTTGTATTTTTTTTATAGAAAACAGAAGAAGAAGTGCCAGTTGGGAGACAAAAGGAGAAAGTGGTGACATTATGATGTGCCTGTGATGTTAATTAAAAGAGGAGAATGAGTCCATTCAGCAGTGTTTTACGGATCCCTGAACAATAACCTTTTGTGTTAAAGAGAAATGTGATCTATACCAACCCTGTAAGAGGTTTACATTAAACCCAGCAAGCTGTACAATGAAATGTCACTCTCCTGCCATCTCTGCAAGCATTCAGGCTCACGCAGTGATGTGTTTATGTGAGGTGAAGCGTTAGCGCTGTGTTTCATTTTATTTCCTTTGCTTGTCACTTAAGCATTTTGTTATTGGTACTGTATATCACACCGCTCTATGTTTTCTTGTCATTTAGGTCTCCGTTATCCAATTCAGCTTTGTCTTTGCTTGTCATCTTTTTTGAAGGAGATGAAGAGAGTTTTTTAAATATAAAGGCCCTTAGGGTTTGTTTTATTTCATGTCAAGAAAATTTATATTTTTGATGTACTGTATCACTGAGCATGTAAATACTATAAGCCAATCAAGCGTTCGGATGCTGGTGGATGTCAGGCGTGCATTCTGTCAGCTCCTATCTTGTTGTCAGAGACAGGATGAATGCATTAAGACGACTTCTGTACGCTACTTTCATCAGATTCTTCTCTTTGAGACGTGTGGAGGTACAAAAAAACCACCGAAAAGCTCATCAGCCCATAAACACATCAAGTCATTAAGAGAAGTCTCGAACTTCTTGGCATTGTTGGACCTTTTTTGGGAAAGCTTCCAGGGGGTGGAAATCTGTTTCCGCAGGCTCGGTAATGTTCAGATGTGGTGATTCAGAGGGACATGAAAGGTATTTCACCCGCTCCTGCTGTTCATGAGTCCACTTGCCAGCGTGAGTGGGGGCATTATTTTGAAATATGAAAATTTCATGAATGAAAAGCTCTTGCACCACGGGGTGTACCTAAGGAAATGGCCTCTTACTCCTTATTATTTCACCATGTGGAGGAATTACTGGGCTTATGACTCCCACAAGATTGCTACGATACATTTAAAGACCAGGCTGCACATTTAACTGTTACAACAATCTGCTGCAGGCATATATGACTTTCTTAGAATGGCAGCAGGGAGACAATTTAGGTCAAGAGGACTAGCGCTTTGGTCCAAATGAAATAGTGTAAAGCTACATTGAATTCACACCAAAGCACATAAAAGGTGTTTCAAGTCCTGGATTTTTGTTGCTGCAAAAAACATTTGAGAAAAATAACTAAACTTATCAACTGCCTTGACATAATGAAGAATATCTAAGGTATCCTTCACAGACTGCTCAGCGACCCCAATGCAACCTCCGGTTATGAGGATCAAAGCTGACTATAGGTAGCCAGGTTACAGTTCTTATTGGTGGAAACGGCTGCAGATCCATGATGTAAATCTCTCATTCCACCACATACCAATGGTGTTGAGATCTGGTGACTGTGGAGTCATTCTCATTGTCATGTTTGAGATGATCTTAGCTTTGTGACACGGCGTGCTATCAGAAGATGGTACACTGTGGCCATATAGGGATGGAACAACACTGTTCATTGGTGTTTAACTAATGCTCCGTTGGTACTAAGCGGCCCAAAGTGTGCTAAGAATCCCTTTTACAATCAGAGCTGTTTTAATTAATTGTCACATGAAATCAGCAAGATGCTCCAAAGACTCTTTAAAGGCTTAATGTTTAATGTAATAGAGCCAGTGATCCAGATCTTAGTTACTCTCTAGTCCTTGTGTGGTTTCATGTCCACAAACAACAGGAACATCCAAACAAAGTGGAGCTCAGAGCACAGCTCAGGAGCTGAATCGACATTTTCTCCATTCTGCTGCAGGTCACAATGGATCAGCTGTACACTGAACAATATGCAGCATGTTTAGGCTCACTGTGTGCAGCCCCAGTGGCCTAATGGATAAGGCACTGGCCTCCTAAGCCAGGGATTGTGGGTTCGAGTCCCATCTGGGGTGATTTCCAGCAGAGTGGCGCAGCGGAAGCGTGCTGGGCCCATAACCCAGAGGTCGATGGATCGAAACCATCCTCTGCTAAGACTTTTAGACAGCTGGTTGAACCCTGAAGAGAAAGTCATCACACCAACATAAGCAGCTGAGGTGTTAAAAAGCACAATGGATTCTTGCTTTTTATGCCACATTTTGACTGTACCATATGGGTGTGGCAGCAGAAATGAAGACCCATCAGACCAGGCAGCATTTCCTCTTCTGCTGTCCAAATTTGGTCAGCTTCAGGTTTCTGTTCTTGTTTTTTTTTTTTTTCGTTTTAGCCAATCTGTTTAAATGTTCACTGTTTTAACCGAGTACCTGAACAGTTGTATCTAATAAAGTGTGCATCTCTCTAGCCGACCATGCTTATTCCCCGCCCCTTACCTGTTTGATAGATGTAGGCACTTTTACACCTTTAACATCAATGAAATTTTTTTTATCAATTAGGTGGATCGGCACCACCGGACGAATCACAGTGATTAATAATTATGATTAGATGCCAATATTGTGATTAACAACATTTTGTCCTCTATCATTTAAAAGATTTTCACTTTTCAGATGAAACATCTCAACCTCCACAAGACAACTTGTTTTTTTGTTGTTCTTTTTTCTTGAGGATTAAGTTTCCATCAGTCACTCTTGGTGACTTTGGATTCACATTTCTGTGGCGTTTCATGTTGTCACAACTTTTCACTCTGTTCCCTTTGTGGCGCTTTATTATTGCGGTTTTGTCTCACAGTACAAAGACTGTATGGATTCTTTGATATGTCAGCGATGCAAATACAATGATGGCTTGAAATGACAAGAAACAGAAAGGAGCTCATACTCTGACAGCAGAACTAGGCCAATTTATATAGCAAATGATTGGTGCCATTAGTTTTAGCGCGCACGGAAGCAGTTGTTCGCTTATACGGCGAGCAAAATATTAACAGTGTGTTCATAAGTAATTAGAATGAACTCTAACCTTTCTTCCTTTCAGCACCCAATCTGCTGGCTGTCTATCTAACTCACTGTAAGAAAACGAGCAGCTTGTTTCATTTTTTTTTTCTCTTTCTTTTCTTCTTTTTTTTTTCTTCTTTTTTCTTCTTTTTTTCTTCTTTTTTTTTCTTCTTCTTCTTTTTTTCTCTTTCTTTTCTTCTTTTTTCTTTTTTTTTTTTTTCTCTTTCTTGGAGTTTCAAGTTGCTGCTAAACGTGCCAAAGCAGCCTATCTTGTGTTTCAACCTTTCATCAGTTTGAGCCAGTGTCACTGTGTACCTTGCAAATTGTCGAGCAACTGAAAAATACTAGTTCTGCACATGATACTCTCCCGCCTCGCATTGTGAAGGATGGCTTTGATGTAATTGGGCCCAGTTTCTTATTTTTAATGAATTCATCATTGTCTTCTGGCTATGTTCCCTCTGTTTTTAAAGATGCTGTAGTGAAACCTGTTCTTAAAAAGAGGTGTCTTGACCATAGTGACCTCGTTAATTATAGGCCGATCTCCAAACTTCCGTTCCTCTCCAAAATCTTAGAGAAGATAGTTCTCTCCCAACTCCAGCCTTACCTGGATGCACATGACATCTGTGATAAATTTCAGTCTTGTTTCAAACCACACCAGAGCACCGAAACAGCTTTGCTGAGAGTCCTTAACCCTTTAAAACCGGTCGGAGCGGGCACGCTCTGTTTTGCGTAACTATTTTTAAATCCCGGTAGCTCTGCAACCGTAAGCTAGCGCAATAATTTTTTTTGCATATGAAACCGGAGGAGTTGTACTTACATCTTATGCCATCAGCTTGTCCTAGGTCACAGTCAGTGTTGGGAAGGTTACTTTTAAAATGTATTCCACTACAGAATACTGAATACATGCCCCAAAATGTATTCTGTAACGTATTCCGTTACGTTACTCAATGAGAGTAACGTATTCTGAATACTTTGGAATACTTAATATATTATCATGCTGTTTAAAACTACATGAATGTCCTATTGCTGTGATTTATTACTGTTACTGAAGGTCCGCGGCTCCGAACAGTAGTAAAGGGACCTCTGGCTAATACGTCCGGTTCCCTGTCGGGCTGGTAGCCGAAAACTAGCTTTACTTTGTTGTCTGGGTCAACTTTGCTTGCGGGAGACAGAGAGAGGCGTTGAAAGGCTGCTCCAACGGAACTTATTTTTTCCGGAGGAAAACACGAACACAGTGTACAGTTGAGTCTTAATAGCTTACTTACAAATGGGCTCCTCAGGCACTCTTCTTGGCTGCTGTGGTTATTATTATATTTACATGCTTCCAGCTCCCGTTTTTGCTCCGTGACAGCTCGGACTTTTCCTTTCTCTCCCTCCCTCGCTCACAGACACATAACGTGTATGGTAGTCCATTCTCCCTGCAGCACGGACTACACTGCCCATCAGGCTACATGCTTTAGAGCTATGCCTGTAGCATTCTGCCTTTTAGCTTAGCACAACAACAACAACAAAAAAGCGCTCTCTCACCCAGGAAACACGCAGAGAGAGAGGTCACCCTGTAACCATGGCGAACAACAGAACGTAGCTGTCAAACAAACCCAAACAGTCCTGACCCGCGACAAGATGAAACAGGGAAGTACCGCCGTGTATTCCATTTATTTCACCAAAGTAACTGTATTCTGAATACCACCTTTTTAAACGGTAACTGTAACGAAATACAGTTACTCATATTTTGTATTCTGAATACGTAACGGCGGTACATGTATTCCGTTACTCCCCAACACTGGTCACAGTTTCCTTCCACATATAGCTTTGCAAAAACTGCATAAAAAGCGCTTGCAGCAACAAAAACATAATATTCCAGAAACACGCTTTGCCGATCCGACCAGCTGTTCATAACACTTCCTAGGTTGGAATAGACGTCAGCGTGAACTTTCACATGTCCAGCTTGTTTCAGCCTCAACAATCCCTGAAAGAGTCGCCATAAAGTATACACACTAGAAATCTTATAAAATTGTGGATGAGGTGATGAATATGGGATATTTTCGTACATTTAATAAACAGATAAACAATTAAATTACAGAAAGTTCCCTGTTTTTTTTTTACTGTTTCCATAAAAACAGGTTTTTTTTAATGGTGGCTTTACAGTAAAAACTGACTTGCGTTTCTCTTCTTTTTCTTATATTAAAATATTTCATGAATTAAAAGGGTATTTAAAGTTATTTACACTGACAAAAAGGGAAGTTTTACTGGTGTGGGCCACAATGTAAAATGAGTTTGACATCTCAGCTGTGGAGGAAAGCGAGGTGTGGGAGGCGGAAAGAGTGGAAAGGGCGGAGGGATCATCCAATGCAGCGACCTCGGTTGATCGTGCGAGGGGGGAAAAAAAGTCTTTGAGTTAATTTTTAATTTTTACTGAAAATGTTTCAATTCTCTGAATAATAGACTTGCCAAATCTCAGCCAAAGTTCTGGTGTAACCTTGACCACGTTTCGTTTTCCAAACTTTTGCTGCTCAGATCGCTCATGGGTGTCCTCCCACTGTGTACTTGTACTTGTGCAACAAGACGGATGCAGAAAGAAGAGAATCATAAGTGCATCCTAAGCGGTCCAGGGCTCTGCAGGCCTGTGCGAACCTGTAGGTGGTGATGAACAATTACTTAGACACACTCTGTTTGTTTTCCTCTGGAGGGAAAGAGGTTGGAGTGCATTTTTCTTTCATACAAAAACATAAAACTGCTCTCTGTTTTGCCCCTTTAGGATACCGTAGGTAAACAAAATTTGTAATATTTACTCGGCTGCAGTCACCCGAGTACTTGTGTCGGCAGTGGCTCCAGCTTGTTGCAGCATCGGGCACATCTGAGCGGTCTGCAGGATCTGAGGCATCACTGGGGAGGCTGTGCTGGCACGGATGAGGAAACGGGAGAAGGAAAGTGGGAAAGGAGGGGGTATAAAGGGAATCGATGCAAAGCTCCTTTTAAACTCAGTTCCCAGGCTGTGCAGCTGCTAGCAATTACCTGAGAAGGAGAGAGGAAAGACTGTGAAGTAACCCAGCGCTGAAGGCCTCTCCTCAGCTCGCACCCCGAGGCTCACTAATTACTTCACCAAAAACCCCGAATATCTGTCAGAACCAATCAGAGGCCGCCAGGAAATAGGAACATGGAGAGGAATTCATTTGTTTGTGAGGCAAACACTCACCAAGATACTAAGAATGTGTATTTATTAATGCATGTGTGCAGGTTGCTCCCTGGAAAATATCACCTCCCGCTCTGAGGAGGGACATTTTCATCCACACAGACGCAGCTTAGCATGGAGTTTCACCGGCAAAGGGTAGAAAGTAGAGTTGGAAACATGAGGTGCTTGTTCTTTATGAGAATCGTCATTTCTGCATCCTTTCTCTTCCCTCCTTCCCCCAACACCTTCCTTCATCTTCTTTGGATTGGCTAGGGAGCCTGGCTGTCCCCCCACTCCACCACTCCACCACCACCACCACCACCACCCTCTGCCATATGCTCAACGCCGTTAGTCTTTTAGAACCACTTTGTCACTCTCCCGAGTTTAGGAGGTAGACTTTGAAAGTGATGTCGCGGGATGCAAAACACCCGGGGAAGGTGGGCCAGCACCAGACAATGATTAATACGGCTTTCAGCGATCTCCTTGAAGGAAACTGAGGCGTCATTGCGTCGCTGCAGAATTACTTCGGCTTAGAAGGGAGGGGTGGGTAGGAGTGGTGGTGGTGGTGGGGCGGAGGGGTAGCTGCATCATAATTCTTTGAATCGCCGTATATGGATGTTTTTTAATTAAAATGTTTAGAGAAAAACACATTATTCACAACCTTGAATTGCAAGGGCGAAACATACTTTATGCATCAGGGAGGAGGAAAGTGTTGAGACTTTGTCACATTCATGAAAGCCTCATCTTGATTTCCATGCCGCTCCTCCAAGGTTGAGCAGGTTGTTGTCGTCCCCCCCCCCACCTCCTTCCTGTTCCAAGTTCTAAAGTGATAAATGATAAATTTGCGCACTTTTCTCATACCTTTCATCTGCTAAGACGTCGGGACGCACCGAGAAACAAATGCTGGAGATTTTAAAAGTTAGAGGGAGGCTTTCTTTCTCCCTTTGGGGAGTGCTGAGGTGTGCTTTTGCATAAATGGAGCCCAAACAGAGTTTGCAGAGCTCGGGGTGGCAGGCAGAGCAGGAGCTGGTCATTTCCAATGGGAAGCCATGGGATCGTGTTTTCTCAGGGGCCGCTAATACTCGCTGCCATAGTGAGTGACTCCCCTCGATGAAGGTCTAATTAAGACTAAGAGAAGACGATGATGGAGGTCTGCTCGGGGCGCCGTGACACTCACACCTCCTGTGGGTGTTACTTGGCTTTCTTCGGGCGTGAAAGTGTTGTGCCATATCACAGAAGCCCAGTGAGGAAGCTATTTACCTGTCACTAATTCTTGCTTGTTGCTGAGTAGTAAGATGCAGGGTGCTGTGCAAACGTTTTGAGCCATCCTGCATTTCTTTATCTTTTTCTGGGAAAACATACATAAGGCCTGGGGCCCAGAATCTGCCTGACAACGATTCCTATCCAGCCGACTGGAGGACTTTGGAAAATGTGAAGGAGCACGGTGATTCATGTCACACCAAAAGAAATTAATTTCTGTTACTTAAAAAATTAAGTAACAGAAATTTTCTGATTTTGTTTGCTTTTTAACTACTGACTATAGAAACTTTTGCTTTGTTTTTTTTTACAGTGAGTCTGAACAAAAGAAAGGACATTTTCTTTATGTTTTATAACTTTTTCTGTAATTTTACTCATTTATTTCTTACAGTTTAAGCCCAAACAGTCATGCTAACAGAGCTCTTTTATCTACTACACCAACATTTCTTTATCATGTGGAAAAACTGAGACACGCTGTTGAAATTGCACTGTTAAAAGTCCCTCTGGGATTAAATGTTCAGTTTTATTTCTCTTTATTGAGAGAAAGGGGGACTTTCACTGGTCGGGCCCACTTGAGCGAGTTATTTGTGGCCCACAATGTAAAATGAATTTGATAAATAGTCCTCATCACTCATTGGGTGGCTTTAAAGGTGCATTGTTGATTTAGTCTTCCTCTCACTGGGCCGCTGTTGAAACATTTATTCAGTAGCAAAGTGAGCGAGGATCAGATTGCACATATTTGGTAGAAAGCACAATATCAACACTGTGAAGAAAGTTCAACTTAGAGCAGCTCACTGGGGAACTCAGATGATTTTGTTTTGTTTTTTGATAAAATGTGAAAAATAAAAACATAAAATGAAAAAGAGAAACATTCCACTGAGACTGTGTTTAATCTTTGACTGTGCATATATCCAGCTCTGTGATTTGATGGACATCTTTACAGATTTAGGTAGCATACACTAACTGTTCACTTTATCAGTTTATGAATGTCCTTGTTTACACAGATATCCAATCAGCCTATCACCTTGCAGCAACTCGGTGCATGTAAGCATGATGAAGAGAGCCTGCTGAAGTTTAAACGGAGCATGAGGACAGGGAAGAAAGGTGATTTAAGACTCTGAAGACGCGCTCACCATGTCTCTATATCAGGATACAGCCATGTTCTAGCAGTGAGTGCATTTATAAAGATTTCCTTTGCAATAATGACAGAAAGCTGCTTGTTTAAAAGTGCTAGCAGGGGATGGTTTGACCCATGGGTTATGGGCACTGCACACTTCTGCTGCACCACGGTGCTAGAAATCACCCCAGATGGGACTTGAACCCACAATCCGTGGCTTAGGAGGCCATCCATTAGGTCACTGGGGCTGCAGACAGTGAGCTGCATATTGTTCAGTGTACAGCTGATCCATTGTGACCTGCAGCAGAATGTGGAAAATGTCTATTGAGCTCCTGAGCTTTGCTCTGAGCTCCACTTTATTTGGGTGGTGTTTCTGTTGTTCGTGGAGACTCATGAAACCAGACGAGGATCAGAGAGTAACTAAGATGTGAAGGAAAAAGGGGGTCTGACCCTTTACTAGAAAAGTATAGTGCACACTATAAAATATTAAATAATATAGTATCAAATACTATCACGACACAAATCAAAATGGGGAAAAAAATGTATTTCACAGACAGTCTGTTGAGTTTGAACTCTATTATCCTTGATTTTTATAAACTCTTTAAAACCTTCGACTTGCCTGTAAGCTGATTTCTGTTGTTATGATCCCCGTCACACCCACTCCTGTCACACTTCTTCTGTCCCATCTCCCATTTTTTTCAAATTAAAGAAGTTGCAGTGGCCAGTTTGAGGGGGGAAAATGTGACAGTGATATAATGAGCTATGAATACTCGCATTTATCCACTAATAAGTAAGATAATTTAGAAATGAGTGCTGAGTAATGGCGTTATGATTGTGGTGGGGACACAGAAACAAAGGAAGTGCTCTCACTCAGTCATTCCCTTCCTCCAGCACACACACACACACACATACACACATTCAAGTACAAAGAGTCATTTGCACACTCAATAAAACTACTGTTCTTCCATATCGCAATTTATCCGAACAAATTAGAGGCTGCGAGCATCCCACAGATGAAATCTCAGTTAGTATCTACCATGCAAATTAAAGCAACGTGGCCCATACTCCATTACACATATCATTATAAATCCCTTTGCCCCACTTCAAAACCCCCGCTACCAATAATCAATCTCACCATGTTGGGGTATAAAATGCAAAGCTGTGAATTAACAAGCAGGCGTGACAGGCTGATTATTGATTTAATGTCAGCGCCTGGACGGCACATACATCGCTGAGGCGCAGCACACTATTAAAATGTCCTAACTAGGGTAATTGCATTAGACACCTTTTTATAACACTTTGTAGGGCTAATCGGCATGTAATAAGGAGAGAGATGAGACAGGAGCCCAGCGATTCGCCGAGACAGTGGCCGCATGATGTCATGTCTGGAGGCGGAAGGGAAAGCAGGAAAGAGGGAAGAATAAAAGTAGAAGGGAACGATCGGGGCTTTAATCTGTGCAGGGTTACAGATTTCTTGCCACTACAGTCGGAAAGGTTAGAGCAGAGGTCAAAGGTTAAACAGAGACAACGTCAATTTTGGTCTTTGGACTGACCTGATTAAAAACAACTAAATTTTGACAGAAGCCCACAGCGAAGATCAAGATCCAGCCAAACTTCACGTGTCCGTGAAGTTTGAAGGGCACAAAAACAGAACAGTCCTGCAGGAAGACGAAAAGCATTTTCCCGAGAACTGAAACATCCTTCAACATGTTGACAGCGCTCCAGGCTTGGACCACTTCCTGTCGCTCCCTGAATGAAGATGTGAAACTTCATTATAGAACCCCCCGATGAGGCCTGTGAGGGAGGGAACACAGAGAAAAGAAAGAGGAGAAGAAGACGGGGTGGCCAGGTGCCAGGTGTTCACTGTGACGGGACACCCCATTGCCACGGAGACATGGGTCAGGGGGCATTCGGTGGGAGGGGCTGCTAGGGGCGGGGGGAAGGGAGGGCACGTGCTCCGAGCAGCGGGGCGGCCGAAGCTTTGGCATGAATTACCCGCCCGCTGAGCCGGCGCTTTGGAGATGCTAGATGAGAGGTCACGTACTCAGTGGCCCTCAAACGCACACACAGGCTCGCTCGGCAACAACAACAAGGCTCTGTGTGCGCCCGGCTAGTCACAACAGCTATTCTGCATTTAGCACACAAACACTTGTGCGCTCTTGGAGAGGATGAATTAGGTCAGCTCGGTTGGTCAAACAGGACGGCTCGATCCGCAGCGGGGCACTAAACACAAATTATTCTCACTAGAATGCTTTTAATATCAAAGAGGAGAGGGACAATCAGTGGCTGGACCTCCTCCATTTAGACTGTCCCACAGCTCAGCGTGGCTCCATGCAAGGCACCTTGTCCAAAGAGCACCTGGACGCGAGAACAATTCGGACGAATAGAGCACACTTGGTTTCTGTCCTCGAGTAAACAAGCTGAAATGCTGATTTTTATTTATTTATTTATTTATTTTTGCCCATCTGGGGAACTACGGCGTTGCTACGGTCACCGAAAGGCACAAGAAAAGTTTGTTTAATCTGCACACGGAGAATAAACATTTTAGTTTCTCGATGTGTAATAATTGAAATTTCGTTTTTAATATTAACTTCATTAGATAAAATTAATGAGTTTGTTTTTGCGCTTTGAATTTTGGTAATTGGTTGACCTTTGTTTGTTGATATTGGGATTACAAACTGCATTGTGTTTTATGATGAAAAATAAAGATGTGGTTTGAATATGAAATATAAATTTTAACAGAGAAAACCTAAAAACTTGAACCGCCCTTAAAAAAATTGGGAAAAATAACAAAAATTGAGGTTTGTATGTTTTAATGTGTTTTTTTTATGTACTTGATGTTATAATGCTGATGTTTACAAAAGCCATATTACAGTTCAACATGAATAATAAAACGGGTAAAAGAATACGTTTGAAGGCTGCAGTAATGATTAATGCTGTTTTGTTGACCTTAGCTTTGTATCCCACAGACCCACACTGTTGTATATTTAATCAGACTGAGGACTGAAATTCAAAGACTAGCAACGACAGGCTAAATAACCCTCGGTGACCCAAGTTAAACTTTTCTCAAACCTGAAGGCAGCATGACCACCGGGACTAGCAATGGGACTGATAATTTACATATGACAGGGCTGTAAATAAGTGAGAAGGTCATCTATACTGTTAGATACAATCAGGTCCATAAGTTTGTGGACGTTTTTACTTTAGACCATCACAGCGTGTTTTAAATCAAATAACTAACATGTGACTGAAGTGCAGGTTGTTGGCTTCACAGCTTTTTTTATAAACAGTTCCGCATTTTCAGAGGTTCAAAAGCAATTGGACAATCAAGTTTCAAGACCAACATCATTTTTGATTCTGATTGAAGCAACTTTGAACGTCGCATTGCTGTTGGTGTCAGATGGGCTGGTCTGACTATTTCAGAAAGTGATGATCTGCTGGGATTTTCCCACATAAGCATTTCTAGTGTTTCCAGATAATGATACGAAAAAGTGAGCGGCAGTTTTCTGGGAGAAAATGCCTTGTTGATATGAGAGGTGAATGGCCAGGCTGCTTTGAGCTAATAGGAAGACAACAGTAAATTAAAACAACCACTTGTTGCGACCAAGGTATGTGTAAGAGCATCTCTGAAAGCAGCAGAAGTCCGCAATGGGTACCACTCCTGTAAGCTATGAACTGGAAATTGAGGCTATAAAACACAAAACTGGACCATAAAAAACTGGCAAACGTTCGCTGGTCTGATGAGTCTCAGGGCAGGGTGAATATACCCAAATCAAAGAGTTTCCTTGAACATGACGATGAGTCCACTGTACTCAAATGGCCTCCGCAAACACCAGATCTCAGTCCAATAGAGCATCTTTAGGATGTGGTGGAACAGGAGATTCACATCATGTCAACATGGACCAAAATCTATGACGAATGATTCCAGCACCCTGTGCCATTAAGAATTAAGGCAGGGTCCAAACAGGTACTAGGAATGACTTGGCCAATAAGTACATATATAAACAGTGACCATTAATGGACACATTAAATAGTGTCCTTAATGACACAAAGCTGGCTGTGTAAAGGGCCTGGTTTCGCTCAATCGACCTCTGCGTTACAGGCCCAGCACACTCTCACTGCGCCACTCTGCTGGAAATCACCCCAGATGGGACTCGGACTTACAATCCCTGGCTTAGTAAACCAGTGCCTTATCCATTAGGCCACTGGGGCCTCCTAGCATGTCACACCTCTATGTGGTTACTGCCCTTTGCTTATCACACCAAAGTGAGTCTGGCCGTCTGAACAAAAATGTTACCCACGCCTGCCTTAGACGAAGGATCTTGTTGGTTGTTTGGGACTTTGAAGCTAACACTGGCTGTAAAAAGAAAAATCACACTGAAGTAAAAAGGTGGTAAATGAAGGCTTTGGGGGAAAGCCAGTGAGTAGCTTTAGCCTCTTAGTAAAAATAATCGTGTTCCGATAAGATCATCAGGCAGGCTACCATTTACCATCGTAATGTGGAGTTGCCAAGGTTACACGTATCCAGTGTCAAACGCACAGATGCGAGATCTGACTTTTACTGTGATTCAGGAAAGAAAACAGGAAACAAATTGTGCCTAATGGTGGATCACTGAGCCTCCTCTTCGGTGTGACACGGCCGTTAAACTAGAGGTTTGTTTTCGCCAGCAGTATCCGTATGTGATGATCCCACTCCCACAGGAAGAGGGGGAGAGTGGCTGAAGTGAATCAAAGGCCAGCGGCTTCTGTGTCTGCCTCCGTCCGGTTGATTGCCAGAGACGCTGGATCAGCGCCTCCATCATCTGACAACCTGTGAGAGCGACTCATTCATTCAATCCTCTCCTACACACCTCCGGGACCTCAACAACACCTCGCAGCATAATGAATCAAACGCTCTGCCAGGAAAACACAAACCCCCGCATAAACACACACACAGACACGTGCACATGTCGCAGTAATGATTGTCAGCGAAGACAAAAGAAAAGTTTGGTGACGAGTTCATGACTTATTCTGTAAAGGGGGGGGGGCTTGTGGATGTGCCGCGGCAAGATTCTGGAGCCATGTAATCATGGCAGGCGTCAACAACGCCATCCTTATTACTGCGGTAATGAAAAGTGAATCAGTCTCACACGGATTCATTTGTTAAAGGCAAATAATTAAGACAAAGGTCCTGCATCAAGCAGACAAATCAGAAAGACAAAGTGTGGTGCGTGACAGTCCTCCCGCGGTGATGCAGGCCTGTCCTTTTGTGTCATGACTAGTCGCTCTCTGGCATTAATCAGAGCGTCGTCCTATCTTGTTAGGCTGAGCTGGGAGATGATAGGGAGACCGCAGGTCTTTAATCAAGGTTAGAATAATCTGCGATGGTAGCTGATTATAAACCTGATCATCAGCAACATATTGTCACCTCCTAATCATCCAAATAAACAGAGAGAGAGGGAAAGAGGGAGACCTGCCCTCAGCCCCCACGTGGAGGAATAAATTACACGCAAACACACACATGCCAGAGCCTTACACATGCCTACATGCATATGCAAACACAATAAATGCATGCATTGCCCACACACAGGCACACGGGGCCGAGCGTGCGCACGCGTGCGCGTCCTGATATGCAATCTGCAGCGCGTAGCACTTTTTTTTTTGTTGTTGTTTTACATCAAATACTTTTAATGCAAATACCACGTTTTATGGGGGCCTTTTGAAAATTCTTGCCTCTCAGCGATTGGGAAACGAATGTACCGCGGCTAAGAAAGCCCCAGCTTGAAAGACATCCATCAAGACAGCAGATAAACAATGAAATGGCCCCTCTCAAGTCGATGATAACCTCAACTTCTTTCTAATCTACT
Organism: Oreochromis niloticus; assembly: GCF_001858045.2. NCBI lineage: Eukaryota > Metazoa > Chordata > Actinopteri > Cichliformes > Cichlidae > Oreochromis > Oreochromis niloticus. The sequence continues at coordinate 21,632,273 of NC_031986.2, forward strand.
TTCATGTGCTTTGTCTCCCCTTTTTTTCTCTTTTTTATTTACTCCCACTCTTTTATTTCACCTCTCCCAGGGTGAGCCTCTCCTCTTCCTCTTCCTCCCTCTCCTTCCTCCAGAAGCTCATTACCTCGGGACCGAGCGAGATCTCGGCTGTTTTCAACGCAGCAAAAAAAGAAAAAAAGAAAAAATTATAACACGACCGGCGACGGCACTCGTTAGCAGCCTTGTCAATCATCTTTGGCGCGGGCAGGGTGGAGAAGCAATCGGCGGCGGGGTCAGCGATGAAGATGTTCATTCTCTATTCATCCATCACATCTTTCGGGGAAATCAATTTACAGCGCATCAGCATCACAGTTGCCTCGACAACAGCGGTGATGTGAGAGTGGAGGGAAACAACTTCTAAGAGCAAGACAGAGGAGAGTGGTGGATTCGTTTAGATACAACCTAATAAACGTCACTCATCTTCTTCTTCTTCGTCTTTTTTCACACCACCACCACCACCTTCTAGGTTACATGAATCCTTTGTCCTCTACTCAAAATTACTATTTGCTAATAACTCAAAACTTTAATAGCAACCAAAGCAAAGCATCAACTACCCAGTCCTTCGTGGTGCTTTCACTTCCCTGTCCCGTTCAGGAGGTGGCAGGTGACGAGGTGGAGGTTTTGGGGGACGTTGCCGCTCATTTTTAATGTAGTTGTTGCTTTCTCGCAGGTGTCAGCTTCACGGTTCATTAAGGGTGTTTGGTTTGAGGGGGGAAAACCTGAAGAGAAGGAGGATGAAAGACAGACAGAGATGGAAGAGAGTTAGAAAGTAATTGGGGACATAAATGAAACACCCCGGTATCGCCGCCGACACCGTCCACGTTTGCAGACTGCAGATGAAAACATGGGTTAAAAAAAAAAAGAAAACGGGCATTGAGCGGCGAGTGTGCGCTGGACATGGGAAGGCTTTGAGGAAACCTGAAGTGTGAGGTGGGAGACAGGCGAGTAGAGGAGGACGTGACAGAACGAGGAGAAGGATGGAGTGCCAGTTTGTGTGCATGGAAGCGCACAAGCTTTGCCAAAAAAAGTGGGTGTTTGTGCATGTGTGTGTGTGTGCGTGTGTGCTTTCATTCCAGGAGATGTCATGCTGTTTGAGCAAACGGTTCTCCGTTAAGGCCATCCACCGCCTGCTGCCGGCGCCACCACCCCTGCTGTACCCAGCCAGCCTCGTGCCAACGCCTCCGACACCACAGCCGCTGATGCCAGGAGCCCGCCTGCCCCCTCGTCTCAGCAGAGCAGATGTCACTCAATTGCCCTCCACCTCACCCCCTCGAAAACTCCACCACCAGGAGCCGCCGCCACCCTAACAGGCAGCCATGCCGGCGTGCCAAGCAGGCGACGTGTTAAGAGAAAGAGGGGCGGCGGGCTCGCCGACGGGACGGCAGCAGGCGGGAACGCACAGAGCGGGGAGTGCTGTAGATTTTTCGCACTCCCGCCAATCGCCCCCCCGACACCACCCCCGATCCACCCACCTCTCCCTGACAAACGCACGCACATGCTGCATGCACTGGCTCACAAACACATGCGCAGTTCCCCACCCCATCATAAAAAAAGAGACACACTTTCCCCTCGTTCTCCCGAGATGACACCCCCTGCAGGCCTTTGGAATATTTTAATTCTGTTTCCTAACTCTTATTATGTGTGGAGTGTGTGACATGTGAATTGTAATTAGTTGCTCTGGGGTGAGCAGAGAGCGAAACCCCCACCTCTTTAAAAAAAAAAAGAGAGAGAGAGAGTGAAAACACTGGAGGGCAAATAATCTTTCCAAACACCCCATCCAATTTTAACCCCCCTCCCCGAGTCACAACCTGGTGTTCCTGTTGCCACCTTCGGTTTACCCACATAGGTGCAGGCCCCCCTCCCCTTTTGTTTTGTTTCTCCATCCAAGGCCGCCATTCTCCTCCTCCTTCGCACCGCCATGGATCTTATCTGCGAGGGAGGCCCATATCAATAACCCCGCAGCCTCCGCTCCTGCACTACAAAGAGCCCGGGCAACAGGGGCTAGCTGTAAGGATGGAAGATAATGGGATTGAGGTGGTACTTAAATCTCAGCGAACCACTGCAGCTAAGTAATTAGTGGATGGGATCCATACTGGAGGGTTAAGCAGAGCTAATGCCACCCTGGGCTTTGCTGCTGGAGCAAAATTAGCAGCATAGGAATGAGAAAAAAGCCAGCTTGCTGCATCTGTCTCTCAATCTATCTGCTAGACAACCTCCAACGTTGGTGAAGCTCTCCAAGAAACCCCAACGCAGACTGAAAGAGGCCAGGGGTAGGAAGGTGGGAGGGAGGACGAGGATCAGGGATTGTAATTTCACAGCAGTGTCAGAAGAGCCAGCCGAGGCCCTGTCTTTCCATTGAGGCTTCATTAGGGCGAACAATGGATTTCCCTGCCATCTAATTAGATGAGGTTAATGAGGAGAGGAGGGCCACGGTTGATCCCCACCGCGCAGTTAGAGTCACAGGCGGGGTGGGGGTGGTCAAGGGGTCTTGGGGGCACGAGAGGAGCGTCCCCTTGGAAAGGACGCAATGTACAGTGCACTGTGTGGGCCGCGGCGAGGGTGTAAACTCCATCTAAATCGCTGTATGATTGAATTATTGATTCCTGAAGGGAGGTAATGGGTTGATAACACATTGTATTACATTCACTGTGATTCTAATATGGTTTCACAAATATTACAGAAGAATTAGATATTGAGGGAAATGAGTGCAAGTGAAGGCAGCGGAAAAGCAATTATTTGTAATAGCTTACAATACATTTTGCAGGGTGATTCATGGTGAATGCTGTTCAAGAGCAAATATTAGTCACTTGTTTTTTCTTTAAAAGCTGCAGCAATCATCTCACATCTCATTGGACTTTTCTTTTTTTTGTTTCTTTGAGTCTCTAAAAATATTGCACACCGGTCAGTTTCTGAGAGCCGGAGCTTTTTGTGATGTTTGGCTTCACTCTGTTCATTTTTTTGCGTCACAGCTTAGAATAAAGCTTCTTTGTGGGGAAAAAATCTGTTCCAGCTGCACTGTACCTAACAGGTAAACTCACAGGAGGCTGTATGGATATGAGGCTAGCACCAGTTTATCAAATTGTTTCACTATCATCCATCCTTGTCACTTATATGCAACATACGCAAAGTTTTTCCTTCTTTTTTAGTGCATCATTTCAAGAAAGAAATGACGGAGGTGAGTCGGTTAATGACCAGATGCAAGGTATGCCTCCCACCTACTCGACGTAGAAATGAGTGAGGGAGAAGAGTCATTAATGGCTTCACCCTGCTGTCTCTTCAAATACTTGGGTCTTGGCTAATGGCTGGTCAGACACACATTTCTTTCTTCTAATGTGGTGTAGTTACAAAGATGTAAAATCACAGTCCAAAAATGCAATCATACACAACATGATGTCATAATAACATCACCGCAGGATGATTGTTAAAAACAACTGGCTTCCTCCTTCCACTAAATTTATTATATCAGCACTGCTATTACAGTTAGCACACACACTTTATGGATTCTGATCACTAATACAAAATATAACCAGAAAATGATATGATGATGCAAAATCTGAAATAGCTTAAAGCAGACACAAAGCACTACACGTATAAAGGCTTATTTACATCATGAAGCTGTAGTCTCAAAAAAATGTCATAGATTTAACTCTCTCTGTGAAGTTGGACTTAAGAAATAAGTGAGCCATGAGTCTGCAAAAAGCAACGTGAAAGTGAAAGTTCTCCGAGAAGTCTCTCGCCTGGGGCGCTTCTTCTAACAGTTCACTGTATCTGGTTCTTCCTGTTCAGTGTTTTTAGCTCCTAAGTGTCATCTACACTAAGCTGGTGACATCTCAGAGGGACGCACCGATCACACTGTCAATCCCTATTTCAGGTAGGTACCATCAGGCAAGTGCATAATATTACCCAACTAGTTCTGGTGCCCAAGCCTAACTAAATGGCTTGACTGTCGCTGTTTCTGAACATTAATTAAAATGAATCATTTTAATCTGGGAATGTAAATATATAAATACTCCCATACTTTCATAATACTCCAAAGTACTCATATAGCAATGCATATTTTAATGGAAACCTCTGAGACTGCCACTTTATTAGCTGTAACAACACAAAAGTGATGTTTTCACACTGAGACTCATTAATTTCAACTTACAATACAGTATACAATATGTAATTACATGGACCATTTGGATCATGCTGCATGGTGACTAATGAGTACTACTTTTGGTATTTTAGTTCAGAGTTGCCTTTTTTTGTTACGCCAGCTCCCCTTCCAGACGCAACCCCAAAGGAGATTTGTATCCCTGGCTGGAATTGAACCAGTGATCTTTTACCCACCAAGCAAATGTGTGATCATTTTCAAGAATAAAGGGAAAGACAAGACTATATATACAAACAGGCTTGATAGTGCATTCTAGACTCATTCAGAAACCAGAATCTCCGAATTCACAGTTAGAATTTTCATCTAAAATTCCTCCTCAACTCAGATTTCAAGGATTTCAGATTTCAACAAGGGACTGATGTAATTACCGAGTTCTGACTCCTGAGGTATCTGGAATGTACAAAGACACAGGTGGAACCATCAACCCTTGTGACACTAGAAATGGCTGGCAAGAACATGAAAACCGAGGAAAATAACTAAAACAGGAAGTAACCCAAAGACAAATGGCTAACAGTGAGACTTGAAGAGTAAAGGAAGTGATGCGCAGCCATGTGGTGACCAGAGACTGCAGAAAGTCAGTGTTGAACGAGTTCAAGGGGGGACAGATAACATAATTGGGGACAATGTCAACTGTGCCGGTCCCATGCTGAACTTTTCTCAACTTCAAGCTGAAGACATGAGTCAATACCAATGAGAGCAAAGACGAATGTTGTCCAAGGACGATGTTGGGCAATGCCTTTCACCTACCTTTCACAGGAGACTGAGGATATCCAAATGCATAAATGAACAACACAAGGAATCACACACTGCAAAGGCTGTACACCCTAATATCTGCACAACCTTTACAGAGAAAGCTAATTGTCTGCATGATAAGAAGGGCACTTAAACTAAAGTTTTTTATGTTTTATATTTCAATTTTGGATAATATATCGAGACATTTAAATATTAGAGCTACTTTTGTTAGAGCTATTCTTTAATATATTGCATTACTTGTAATATTAGTACTTTAACTTGTTCATTGCAGCTCTTAGCTTCGTGGAGCAATTTCCTCTGTTTTGCCGTTCATCATTTATCATAACAATAAGCACCTTATGTATATTGTTGACACAAGAACACGCTGACATCTTAACTCAGTATTTACCTGCCTGTACAATCTCTGTCTTCACGATACTCTAAAAAAAAATATCCCAATTCAAAGATGAAGAATATACATTTGAAATTAGGGATGTCACGTGTACTGTATTGGATGTCTGCTCAGTGGTTTTGCATTTCCCCTAAGGTAGACTTAATGAGATGAAATGTCTAAGAAGTTTCCCACCACTTTGCTTTGGATTGATGATACAGGTTTAGTTGTTTTTCTTTACCATCAACATTTTCTCACTTACACATGAACAGGTCAGACCCCAAAAGACCCTTTAAAGGAATTTAAAATAATAAACCAACAAATACTAAAACCAACTTGTTATCAACACCCAGGAAACCCATCAAAATGCCAGATTGCTCACAACACTGAATACAGCATGTGACTTTGCCCGTGATTAACAATACAGCTAATTAAACAGGTGTAAGAGAGAGGGGAAGAGGTTTGTGTGAATTTGCCATTAGAGATGTGACAGACGAGGGACTGGGTTTATGTATAGATAATGGCAGTTAAAAAGCTTGTGTGAAGACGAAATAAGTGGTATTTTGGCTCCGTAAAAGCAACAGCTGGGATTTAATCTATGGAAGTGACAGTGAGAGGCAAGCTGTAATGTAAGGAAAGAATATTTTTAACAAAAGAAAGAAAGCTGGTTTCATTTGAACATTTATACTCTGTGCTTTTATGCAGTCATAGGAGGTTCATTCTTCAACAATGAGCATTTTTTTGTGTGCAGCAAAACAGCCCTTTTATGGCGTTCTACATCACAGTGCATTATAGGAGATTTGAGGCAGCACCTGCCTGATCTGTAAGCTAGCAGCATTGCTCTCCAAATGGGACATTACTCCATGGATGGGTAATGTGATTTTTGTGAACTGGGAGGCAATTTTGAGATTTCAAAAACAATGTCATCACTGCGCATTAGTGAAACCAAGAGATTACACCTGCTGCGGCAGAGCTGACGGTCTAGGTTAGACACACACGTAAAGGCACACACATTTTGAGGTAATGTGTAGTAATGTGTGGGTCACGGTGTGCAGTAATAGCCATAATCACAGTTACAGTTAAGCTCGTTTCACATGAGCCTATTGAAGCCCATGAGCAATTTCATTTTATATATCCAATACTGTGCAAAAGTTTTGAATTATTGTAATTTCTTTACATTTTGCTGGGAAGAAAGGAAATATGTCCAGTGATTTACTGAAACATGCAAACACGCAGGGAAAAAACAGAGTTTGTACAATTGTAGAGAGCTTGAAAGTCAATATTTGGTGTGACCACCTTTATTCTTCAGCACAGTCTGAACTCTCTAAGGCAGCTTTCTTGTCATTTCTTTAAGTAGTCTTCAGGAATAGTTCTCCAGGCTTCTTGAAGGACATTCAAAGCTCTTCTTTGGATGTTTCTGCCTTTTGTTCTGTTCTCTGTCAACATGATCCCACACTGCTTCTGATGTTGAGGTCTGTGGGGAGGCCAATCCATGACTGATAGTGCTCCACTGTGTCTTTTTCTATCCAGGTATGATTTTCCGGCATTGACAGTGTGTTTGGGATCGTTGTCATGATGAAAGATGAAGCTGTTATTTATCCAAATCTTTCCAGATGGTGGATCAAAATCTGATGGTACTTTTCTGTGTTTATAATTCATCTATTTTCACAAGATCTCAAACACCACTGACTGAAATGCAGCTCAAACCATGACTGAGCCTCCACCGTGTTTTACAGATGGCTGTAGACACTCACTGTCGTACCTCTCTCTCTTGACCTCCTCTGTATACACTGACAGTGATTTGAACAAAGTTGTATACTCATTATTTCAGATGACTTGCTTTAAGTCTAGTTCTTGTGTAATTTCCATACCTGAGCCTTTTCTCCCTGTTTCCCTTCCTTATGAATGGCTTCTTGACAGACAGTCTAAGGAGCTTGGAAAGAAAAGCGTCTGGACTTCTTTGAGTTGCTTGAAGACATTTCACCTCTCATCATCAAGCAACTCAAAGAAGTCCAGACGCTTTTCTTTCCAAGCTCCTTAGACTACGATGACCTGGATGACTGAGAACCTTCACAGACTTCTTGACAGACACTTCTTTTGTCCATCACGTGTCCAGTTTACTCAAATTATTTATGTTGTCAGATAATAGTTCTTTGAAAATCACCTTGTAGGAGCAAAATCACCAGGTAGATAGATAGATAGATAGATAGATAGATAGATAGATAGATAGATAGATAGATAGATAGATTCTACATTTTACTCTGCCTCAGTCTCAATTCTTTTCATTTCCGCAAAGAAATTATGCAGTTGAAACTGACATGCGCGAGCAAAATGTTAATCAAACAAACCCATTTCTCCTCAACAGCTAAACCAAACAAACGGGCCTCAACTTTCCCATTCAAGTCAGAATGACAGCGTAACACAACACAACAGCAGCGAACGCAGCGTTCTTTATTCAGGGAACGTCAGCCGCGCGCTATTCTGTTGAAAATATCAACTTCAGATGTTGAGGGGAGGAAAAAAGACGGGCGTTTTGTCTGCCTTTGTTGGTTTGGGCTTGATATGCCGCGTGAGCCTTTCAAGCCATTTGTTAGACTCAATTTCTTCCTCTGTTACATCTACAGATTACGTTTCAAGCAAACAACCAGCAACATGAAGGCGCAGAAGCGCTATTATGGTGAGAGAATGACAACTTGCATAGGCAGAGAGCAAGGGGAGAGAGGAGAAATACAAGAAAAGGATGAAAAAAAGAGTTGATGTAAAGAAGGCGAGGGAGATTGGAAAGAGGCGGAGATAGAAGTGATGAGATACTACAGTGATGGGATGTATGCGTGTGGGGCGTGTGTGTGTATGGTAAATGCTTGCATGCAGGTTATGCAAATAAAAGAGCTTTGATTCTTTGGCCTTAAACATAGATTCCCTTTCATTGTTTTCCTTTCTGTTAACGGTCTCTTTTGGTTTTGCGTCTCTCCTACACCGTCTCGTCTTGTGTGTTCATGAAACATCACAGCAATGTGTAGAGTCTAAACTTGAAACATCTGGCTGAGATATTCATTTTCTTTCTAGATAAGTAACTTGAAGATGCATATGAAGCAAGTGCCCTCTCACTGTCTGTTTTTGTTTGTTTAAATATCTAAACAGTAGCCACAAAAATAATTATTCATTTTTTCAGAAAATTTGAATCTGAATAGGCCCTACTTGTGTTTTAATTGATCTTTAAGTAATCATCATCATGACTAACATAAGCAAGCCCTGTTCTTACTATTAATTTATGACACCTGGAGTTTATCTCAGCTTCCACGTAAGTTTATTAGCTTGTTCAGCAGAACTAGTGACAATCCAGCAAAAACAGGATGCTAATGTCTCACAGTTTGTTTAGTGTATGCTGTGCATCAGATTAGCAAGAAATAACACTTTTGTAATAAAAATGGACCAAAAAACCCCCCGAAATATTAGTATTTTTTCACAGAAAGTTGCTCAGTATTAGTCTTTTGAATTAAGTAATGACCAGCAATAGTATTAACTTTTATCACAGTTTTAGCTACATAGCAAATTTAATAGTTGAATTAGCTTAAATCAAGCTAAAACATGGCCCTGCTCTTTAGTAAAATAAATTGCTTGTTAGCAGGAAGTGTGCTATTCTGGTAGTAAAAAGAACAAAAATGTATTCAAATAAAGAAGCAAAGAGTAAGATATGGAGGGTGAGGTACTTAGCCTAGCCAAGTAAAGCTAGTCTATGGCTTCTTTTCCTTCTGGATAGGTCATGTCCTCAAGCTAGATTAGCAGGAGCATTTCCATCTACAAAGGGAGAGACAAAGTCTATGTTATGAAGAAGGAGAAGGGAAGTGGAGCAACCTGACCCAAAACTCAACAAAAAAAGATTGAGTGTGAGGGTTGTCTGGGACCACTTTTAAGTTTGCTAACTCACTGTTGTGCTAGATTTAAGCAGAGAAACTACAAAGTTAACCATAGAGGCGCTGACAGCAGTGCACATTTCGCATGCTATTGCAGAAGTTGCCTAACTTTAAATCCAAGCTGTAAGTCATATTGACAACTTACAGCTGTTTTCTGGGAGACAACGGTTTCCGAATCAAGTCCACTGTGTGCGCTTTGAAAGAGGTCAACTGTAAAAGTAAAGCTTTGCATGCAAAAGAAAAAAAAAAAAACTTCCTCAAATACATGCCACAGTTTTACCTTCATGGGTTGCTTTTTGGTTGTGTTTTTGATTCTCCATCCAGGTAAGTACAACAGAGAATTTTATCAAGGTGCTGGAAGGAAAACCATGTCGCCTTATAGCACATATTACTCCACTGAAGCAGGTCAGTATATCAGCTACAGTTTGCTCCATTTTTTTCTTTTTACTTTTGGCATTTTACAGTTATATAACAATGCACGAGGACACACTAACTGTTAACTGCTTGCCATCTTCATTCTTGTTCTCTCCTCCTATGATTTTCATTTTACTACTCCGGAGCTAGTCAGAATGTCCATTAATGTTTCGTACACTTCATTAAATACCACAGCAACACCGGTTACGGGACTCAGAAAAATGCTCTCATACAGCTTTTGGATGATTATGATCATCTGCATGTTACAATTATTTTTAAAAATAACTTCACATTAAGCCATATGCACTGGTTCCCCTTATAAACATTTAAATTTGTAACAGCATGTTCATTATTAAACAATAATGGAAAGTATACTTTCTACTACTTCTTGATATATTTGTGATTTATATTTTTAAGCAGTCCTCTTTATTGTCATTGTAAACACAGTCAGACATGAATTTCTCATCCTGATCTTGCTTAAATCTAAATGGGGTTGGCTAGAGTCAAAACACAATCTCACGTAATTTTTTAAAAATCAGATATTGGAAGTAGTGTGTTCCCAACAAGTGCAATTAAAATTGTATTGTTGTTGTTTTTGTGCCTTCAGAACTTGGATCACTCACGAGTATAAAAGACAGTCCCAATCCCAGGAATAATTTAGTCTTATTCCATAGCTCTACATGCCATTAGTGTGTACACTTCAGTAAGGAGGATCACTCGCCACGCAACAGCGGTCTGCTTTTCCAAGCTTCCCAGCAGCACCCTGCTTTAACCTAGATCGCCATCTAGTGATGGTGTGCTGTACACCACCCTCAACACACAGTCCAAGCACATCAGAGAAATAAGAGTGACTGTATGGAATTACATGTGTTTTTTCTTTTAAGTGTATGTCTGTGTGTGTGTGTGATTGCAGAAATCTGCTTTTCATCGGACATCGCTGTGAGCGGCTGATTGACTGCTGGACCGAGGATCGATTCATTGTCGTTGCTGGTGTCGACAGTTAAGGCAGTAATTTCCACAGTGGTTTTCTACAAACAAAAACACGTTAGTTACAAATTGCATTCAACAATCGTCTTCTTCCTCATGTCTTGATTTTGTAAATGCAGTTTTAGACTTTCGTCAGAGGAATTTTGAATGGAGCCGATAAAACCTGTTTTGGGTGTTGAATCTTGTTCTTTATTGAAGATTTCTTTGAACTGTGGCGAAATAATTCTTAATGTTCTTTGTTACTAGTGTATCCACAAGATGTTTAGAATTTAAAAACTTTTTTCAGCTTGTCGTTGGCGCACTTTTGAATAGGACAGCTTGTTTTTCAGCACCGTACCCCACCTACTTTTAGAATTTAGGAAACCTTTATTTTGACCTTTTTTTCAGATGCAATTTTGAATGGAAAATTCATGGATTAATTAAAGTGAATTGCCTGAATTAAGTCAAAGCACAAAACTATGAAAAACTGACTTAAATTCAAAGTACCGGTTGTGTGGCGTGTACACGTCTTCCAGGAAGTAAGAAAGACTTTTTTTTCCTTTCATGAATTTACATATGTTCCTGCTCCTTTTTTTCCCTGAGTGTATGTACAAATGTCTTAGTTTTCCAGCTGTAGCTCCATACGTGTGTGTGCGAGTGTGTGTGCGTGCACAGGCCATGCACCACACCTCTCCATAATGAAATCATGCGGGTCAGTGAGGCCAGCGAGGCTCGGGCAGGTCACCCAACAGATCGGAACTAAGCTGCTTTGACCCAGCCTGGTACTGAATGCCAAACACACACACAAACGCACACCATGCACGGCGCTTACAACACAATGGAACCACTGTACAGAGGGGAGGGTGTGTGGTAATGATTAAAAAGGCGAGTCCAAGGAGTGTATTTACAATGCAGGAACCTACGCAGGGAATTGTCTTCTTGTTGTTTTACTCCAAAACTAATAAAAACCTATCAGAGAAGACGCCTTTAAAGAGGCTTTGAAAAAATATCACATCAGGAAATTAAATCAACAACAGAAGTCTGTAAACACCGAAATGCTACATTAGATTACAGTACAGCAAGTTGTGTTTTCAGCAGGGTTATTACGGAGAAAGGGCTTTAATCATTTCGCTTCTATTAGCTGCTGCTCGTATCGCCCAGGGACTTCCATTAGAATTAAATTAAACAGTGGAAATGTAAATATTGACAACATATGCGTAATTATTTATTCCACAAGCAACAAGATCAGAAAATTATTGCTGCAGCATTGTGTTTATATGAAAACAGCGCAATTTTTTCCCATTTGCTGGCAATAAAAATGTAAATGAAATTCCACAGAAACAACAATAATAATAATAATAATAATAATAATAGTAATAGTAGTCCCCAAAAAACAGTTAAATTAAATACTTTAGAGAACGTACAGCTAGCTCTCCCACCGTCCACCTGTGACCTTTACGTTCTGCATTTCCAACCCGTCAGAGGTCAAAGGTCAACAACTTCAAGACGGCAGTCCTCTGGAAGCTGTCGCTTTTTCTAAGAGGATAATCAATTACCAGAAGACTGATCTCGGCTGTCGCGTCCCCACTCATTCCTGCTTCTTCAGATCAGCGAGGTCCCCATAAATTTGAATGTAAAACAAGCTCACCAGCACAGGGTTAAACACGTAATTAGCCACGACAAGTGAATATGAGGAACAGACTTAGTCAGGAAGAGAGCTATGGTAATGCGGGAGACTTCGCAGCCCCTGCGAGGCATCGAGACGGGACGCAGGAAGGGGAGGGTGTGTGAAGAAGATTTCAGATGCAGATATTAGAAATGCAATTGTCTTCTGCATACGGGGTGCCGGTCTGGAAATTGACTTTTTCATTATTCAGTTAGTACAATAATTAAATATTCGATGCCCTGGGTTGGTGAAGTCACTGAACCACACGGAAGATATTTAACCGGGCCTGACAGATGTTTTAAATAATGTTTATTTATCGATACTAATATAAACTGCCCTAAACTGTCACTCTCCTGTGACCTGCCTTGGATTTCTCCGGGCTTTGCATCGCCAACTCGCATCCGGTAGTAAGAAGAAGAGGGGTTTGGGGGAGAACTTGCAGAAATGAGCAAAGTTTGACTTTTATTTGCAAGAGTTTCGGGAAACTCTTTTAGAGTGTCGTCTGATTGGCTGCTTCCCCGCAATTTCCGGTGACACGATTCAAAAACAGAGGGTGAGCTCTTCGTTTCGCAGCGGCCTCGTTTGTCCAGATGCAAAGACGACCCAAGTGTATAAATTAATAAATGAATACATGAGCAAACACCAAATAAATATCCACACAGACGAATTAATACATGAATGCGCGGCTATATTTATTCACCATCGCCGGCCCAGACAGAGAGGGGAAAAATATCATTATACAATAATTAGACTTCCATCTGCCTTCCATTGCCCATTACCAAATATGAAATATTCTATGTATTTACATCCGAAAATGCCAATCCCATTCAGTATCACCGCATGATTTGCAAGTCATGTAGCTCGAAAGGCCCATCAAGGGAGAGGATAAAAGGCAAAACGGAAAGCGATTCGCTTCTTTACAAGACCGGCCAGAACAAGGCAAGAACAAAAAGGTATAGGAGAGGCAGGGTTTTTAAAGAAAAAAAACCCTACATGAGAACTCTCGACAGGCTTGGAGCGGTTACAAACAGCAAACGGTTGGACGCCAGTACTTCCAGTAAGCGAGAGGAGAGGAGCTCAGTCTGAGGCCGTCCCTCATGGCTTTCATGTGGGTAAGTACTCTTCATACGATACTCATGTTACAGTTTTCTGGAACGCGTTTAATATCAGCACAAACAGTTTTTGCACCGCTCAAACGTTTATCCTGGCTCTCGCCATTTCTTTCTGCGCCGCTGGAAACTTGGACAGGGCGGCCGCTTTGAGCCGCCGTGTGCTCGAGAGCAGCGCCGGGGTCACGTTCGAGCTTTATTCTCGATCCGCCCGAAGTATCTCGTCGTCCGCTCCGAGAGGCAAACGACATGCAAGCGGACTCGAGCTCAGCTCGGCATGTGGAACAATGCACTTCCTTTCGGATCTTTGCAAGTTTCGGAATCCATTTGCATTGGCAACAGGTAGCGGGCTCTCGATGGGGGCCCCGAAAATGTCTGCTTAGAAATTCATCTGCTCCTTCACATCAGAGGACTCAACAAGGGAGAACGGGTGTGTGTTGGTGTGCAGGGGGGGGGGGACAAAGTGGTAGAGTGCTTTTGTTGACAGGCTCCAACAACTTATAGTGATCCTTCATTGCTGCGTTTGATGGACATCTGAGCACCACTTGTGAAAGTGTGGGGGATGGTGAGGAGAGGGTGGCATGAGCGGGAGGCGGCGGTAGTGGTGAGGCGGAGGGAGGGGGGGCGTGGGGTGGGTTGGTGCACGGGGTGTCAACACAGAGACTGATGGAGTGTGTGCTAAAGCACTGTATTGAAAAAAATAAACAAATCAGAAACAATTAAGTGTGAACTCTCATGGAATATTCATAGGCGCGCAGCCTTTGCGTGACAAGCCATCACGCCACCTCCGGTCCATTTTTTTTATTTTTTATGCTTCTCCTCTCCATGTCCTGCACACATGGAGATGTGCCTGCCACTTAAATCAAATTAGTCATTAGCAAATTGAATCAACAATTAGAGCAAAAGAGCTGCATGGCATTAGCGTCAGTTCAGTCATATTTGTCAACCTATCAGAGCAACCTCTGGAGTGGATTTTCCTGCGGTCCAACTCCTCTCCGGTGCGTTCAAAGTCAACGCCATAGCTCAGGGCAGAAGGCCCCTCTGTCCCTTTTATGCCAGGGTCACCTAGCATCACTGCAGCTTGAGCACTCTGCCATTTTTTTTTCTCCCTGACTTTTGCCAAACTGTGTTTGTTTTGCTCGCCGAGCTCTTTGATGGATCCGGTGGCTGCCCTGATCGCCCCTCTTTCTGCCTCTTCTGGATTATTTGTATCGACATTTCTCACTCCTCTCCGCCACAGCTTTTAGTTAGAGGCTGTCAAAAACATTGCTGGCGGAAATGGAAGTATCCTCATTATGCAAATGCCGGCCTCCACTGATGGCATGTTCTGTTTTATAAATTGCATCCCCCCTTGTCAGAAGTCAAATTGTATTTGAGCAACTTCAGAGAAATTGTCACTAAGATTTCAATTTGGTTTGCCTGCTCTGCCACCATCAATTTAGTCACAACAAATATAGACATATGTTTATTTCTTTACAAACAGCGACGTGATTGTGCTGCTCTGTTGCTGCTCTTCCACAATCACACATTATTATATAAGTACATCTTGTGTGGGGTTTTGAATAATGAAAGCCCAAAAAAAAGAGAGAGAGAGAGGCTGGAATAAATTCATTCCAGATTCAGATTTTTTTTTTAATAAAATATGATAAACAGCGGGGGCTAGCGTATATTTTTTAAATGGTTTTCTGCGCACAAACTTTGAACAGAGTTGACGGGGCATCCTCCGAGGAAATATTAATAATCATGTCCCATTAGAGGTAACAAGAAAACACATTTAGGAGCAATCCTCTGTAAGCTGCATGAATAGCTGGGTAATTGTACATTTCCTTACGTATCTCATTTGTAAAGATTCCCTCGCAGCCATCGTTGGAAATCTAAAGTTTCGCACTTATAAATAAAAACCCAATCGCAGCTTTTATTTTGGAGGAACCGAGGGACTCTTGCTACATTGTAACTTTTCAAATACGATATTAAATATTAAACATGCCTTTTTCATCATATGAATTATTCTCCTGAAAGTCGTTTCCAAGCCTGGAAACTACTTCCTTTAATTCTTTAAGCTTCCAGACAAAAACAGTCTTCAGAGCTTGATCAATTCAGAAACTAATATTTGAGAGGATTTAAGGGGGGGAAATGAACTTAGTAACCTTGGTCATATAACAGAGCTAATGCTGAGTCGGCAGTTTGAAACTTATAAAACCAAATATTGAGTGGCAGAGCTTCCAGCCGGCAAACAGCTCTGTCAGCACGGGTCAATAGAAATCAGTTTTAGGGGATGCGATTTGAAAGAAAACTTTAACAAGTTTCCTCTGTGAATTAAAAATGATCCGCAAACACATCACGGGATTTGAATTTACGACGTTACGGCATTTATCTGTTTCCATCTGTAGCACCGTCGAGGGTCTAAAACCTGATGAGTTTTCTGTCTGCTCAACTTAAGGGCCTCCATCAAAGCGGAACTACATCCAAGTGCCCTTGAATTGAAAGAAGAAGAAAAAACATACATCAAAGCGACAAGAAAAACTCAGAGTTCACTTCAAACTGGCAAAATCTTGCCCACTATCCTCCATCACAGCAGTAAAAAAAAAAAGATGACGTCTTAAATCTGTGACAGCAACAGAAATTAATGGCGCCTGGCTACTACTGTTGACAAGCCAAAACCAAAAAAAGAGAGAGAGGGAGTGAAAAAGGAAAACGGAAAAAAAATGAGGAGAAAGTGAGAAAAAAACGTCAGGGTCGATTTTAATATTCATGAATTTTCTACCAGCTCAGTTCAGCAGTTTCGATTAAGCATTAATTAGGAGCCAGAGGGGAAACCAAACAAAAATAAGGAGCTGAATGACTAATGAAGGTGGTTGAGATGTGGGTAGACTGCCATGCCACTAATGGTTCAGTGTTATGGGTGCTACATGGGCAGCAGTGCCAGCGGTGTGGGCGGCTAGACGCACCTCTGCCCACACCAGAGATCACACTCTGAGAGAAAAACACACTCTGGCCATGGAAGAATAACATCCTCGCCTCCAAACAGCGAACAACCGCTGTTTTCTGTCTTTAAAGCCTGTCAGTCGAAAAACCTCCCAAATCCGCTTTTGGGAAAGGGGTTCATGTGTTTGGTTGAAGCTTATGTGCTCCTCTGGGTGATGGAAAATTCCTAAAACTGCTGGGTTTGTGAACATTCCCCAAACCAGCTGGAGAAAGTTAAAAACAAGCACGTTAGGGTCAAGCTGAAAATGGTGAAATGAGGGTCCTGCATCACAGCAGCAACACAAGTGTCAGCTGTTACACATTCACATCGCAGGTCTGTATAAAGTTAACGCATGTATAAGTTATGTGTCGACTGTGTGAGGATCATTTCTCGTGTTTAGTTCCTGTAGAGCAAATCTTACAGTCAGTGGTGTAACAGTACACATAAAGTAAAAATGTTCACAGTGGGTTTTTTGTTCCTGTCATTGCTGCACACTCTTTATAACTCGCGGTAGTGCGAGTGAAAAGTGCCTTTAGATTTACGTGTGTTTACTGTCATTTCCATTGTTTAAACTACAAATTTCCAGTCGCACATCTTGATTTTCGCTTATTAATAAAACCTAATTATTTTATTTTTTCAAAAAGCATAAGGTCACTGCTGCTTTGTATAAACTCAAATTTGACATTGAGTATGAAATTTTAAAATTTAACAGTAATATAACATCTCTTTTTACGTTGTTTAACAAAACGATGGTTTCTTAAAGGGTTTTATCATGAAACAATGCAAGATGCTATAACTAATATGAACTTATTGTTTAAAGCATGTTGTTTAAAGACAGATATTACAGGTGAATAAAAAGCTGATTACTTACATTAAACTACAAGAACTTTTCTGTTTTAATATGCAAATTAGACAATATTTTTGCAAAAATGTACCAATTATGAAACATTTTCCAAAGCGGATATCTGAGCATTGGATAAAGCCAGGTACCAAGTTCTTATTTCATTAACACACTGAAGTTTTTACTGTGCAGACAAAATCTGTTTTCTGTTATTGGCAGCAACCAGGAATTTTTCCCCCACACTTTTAGAAAATACAGTATTCTATCACACATATATATATATATGTATATATTTGTTGTGTTCAATTACATACATTTTTAGTAAAAATCTGTATTCACGGACAAACTAAGAGATAAAACTGAAAATTCCATTTCATCTGATGACTTACTTTGCAATACACATATAGTTTTGCATTACAAGAGTTAAATTAAATAACGAAGACATAACGTGTAGTAAAATAAGAAGAAATAAACATCTACTTTTGTATGAGACATTTCCTTTCATTTTATGTTTCTTATGGAAGCAAAATGTCCTAAAATGTCAAAACTGACGAGTGCGTGATCAGTTTTCTTATCTGTGTCTCGCTTCATTCAACATCCAAAATATGCTGCATTGTACAGTAATGTTTGCTGAATCCTTTTGAAAGAAAAAGCTGCAAAAAAAACAACTAAAAAATGAATTAAATATGTTGAATTTTGCTGCTTATTAACTTGGAATTTCATCAGATGTATCAAAAACCAGAATTTACAGCATGAATTACAAATTCTCTTTTTAGCAAAACAACACACATTAAACTAAATAGCTTAACTTGGAATAAAATATGCTATTTTATCAATTTATACAGTAAATCTTAAATAAAATAATTATTTATTTTTACTTTTAGAACTATCTCAAAATATTTTAATGCTGAATAAAGCTGACTTAAAATGTGTTTTCCCTCTGGTATCATTCAGAATATTTCATTAAAATTATAATAGGGATCTTAAATTATAATGTAACTGTATC
Organism: Oreochromis niloticus; assembly: GCF_001858045.2. Taxonomy (NCBI): domain Eukaryota; kingdom Metazoa; phylum Chordata; class Actinopteri; order Cichliformes; family Cichlidae; genus Oreochromis; species Oreochromis niloticus. The sequence continues at coordinate 21,650,472 of NC_031986.2, forward strand.
TATTATTATTATTATTATTGTTATTTATATACAAACTGCCCATGGGTTTTATTCAATATGTCACCACTAATGTGAAGTTTATTAGTGCACTTCATGCATTTACAAGAACAATGTATATGTATGACAGTACTGGAGTTGAATACATTTGTCAAATATGAATAAACAGCATAAATATGAATTTGGCATAAAATTTTCATTCATTATTGTCGTGTCTTTGAAATGTCAGCTAAGGCAAGATTTACATACTATAAATATTTGCACTCGAATTATTTTTTTGTGCTAATTTTTCTTATATGTGGAATAAAAAAGTACAAAGTTGTGTTCCCTTTTTTTCAATTTTACTATTGGTTTTATTTTTCTTATTGGCACAGGGACGGGAGGGAGTAATAATCCCCACAGGAACAGAGGAAGAGGACTGGGGGGGTGAAAAAAAGGTTATCTTTTCTTTTATCTGTTTGAGAAAGAGCTTTGCAGTCTCTTCTCCCAGTAAAACAAGGATAAAGGGAACAGAGAAAAAATAAATGATATTGTTACAGAGGTATTATCCTTAAGCCTGCCCATGATATTTGAATTGTATTGGTGAATTGTAATCAGGTATTTTAGCTTAGCGGCGCTGCTCTCCGTGTTGAACGCCTACCATCTGGTATTGGACGACAGTGTGACAGACAGTGGGCTGGAGACAGCGGGAGGAGGGGGGCCGAGAGAGAGAGAGAGAGAGAGGAAGCCGTTATCCAACTGAAAAGCCTGGTGACTTTAGTTTCCCAATCTCTAAATCTACACATTGTAATGTAAGTCCACAGACAGGAAGCCCAGAGCAAACAGTGTTTGTATGACCAGATATAGGCTGCAGATCCCTTCCAATCATGAGGGGGAAAAGTTGGCCTGTGTGGGGCTTTGTTCACTCTGGCTAGGTAAAAGAGAAAAAGAAACAAAGCTAGTCTTTAAATTATTGGGATTTTTAGACATCTGAAAGCCCACAGTGTTATTCCATTTTGGTTGTTTTGTTTTCAGATATCACATGGCTTGAGATAATGTTCTTCGGGATGGTTTGCAAATGGGAAAGATGAGGAGCTATGGTGTGTTTATGCTGCTAATTTCCTGTCAGAAAAATGTAAATAAGGCTTTTAGATATGGCTGGATACACTAGTGAGGGTGGCTCAGAGTAAAATAGGATGCTGTTAAGGCCACATTACAGTATAAGACAACATTATTAAACACCATTACTTACTCATTACATGAGGCCAGTAATGTAATAACAACGGACCTGTGCAGATGGGAAGTGGGTCCATTGACTTCCAGTCTGTCTAATATCCTGAATATCCCTTTTGATATCTGGGATATTTACTTTGCATTGCAATGATAATATTTAACTTTAACAAATTCTTAAAAGATTTTCAGTCCAAATTGCATCGATCTTGAGACGTGTCAAAGGTCAGAAACAGTAGCTTTAAATAAATTAACCTTCACAGAAAAATTCTGACTAATTAAGAGTGTTCAAAATAATTGTGTTTATAGCACACCACAAAGTCCAGCAAGACTTATAGAAAAGAAAACAATAAAAACCCAAAGTCCCCTTAAAAGCAAGCGTTTGGTGAGAGTGGGGATAAAAAAAATCCTTAGATATCAAAGAAGCAGTCCACTCTTTATGGATATGCATGCACCTTCAGTGCCTTTCTCCGAGAGAGAAAGTAGAAAGAAAGACTCATCTGTGTCAGAGCCCTCCGGTTTGACCCCGTGACCCCGGCCCGGCTGATGAGAACTCTTGTTTCCGTTTGACGACGCTCCGCAGAGGAGAATCCTGTTGCGACTGGACGAGTGCCCTTCAGCCGCCTCACTCACCGCTTTTCAAGTGGCTGAGCTCTGCCAAAACACAGGTCCACAGTTCAGAATCCCCTCAGATGACAAAGCAACACATCAGTGTTTGTTTTTGTGTGTGTTTGTTTTCTGCATGCAGGTGGTCGCCACGGGGTTGCTATTCAGCATCGATCCCAGTGCGGCGCCAGATTTCTTCAAAGTCACGTTGCGTTGGCGTGACCCCCACCTTTACAGGCAAATCGACTCGCTTGCATTTGTTCTCGTGTAGCTAACCCTGAATGGGACGTCATATGAACATCTTGTGGTCAGCGAGGGTGAAACACGGACAATAACACTGATTATCAGCAACAGCTCTGGGTGAGAGTGGCTGCCCTAACAATTAACAAAGAGAGGTGTGTGTGTGTGTGTGTGTGTGTGTGGAAGGAGGCGGGTGAAGTTATTCTTTTCTTTCTCTCTGCTTCGCCACCTATCACAATTCATTACCACAAATTAGGGTTCAATAAAATTGCTATTCAGAGATAATTAGGAGTTGGGTTTGTGGGGGGGGGGTCGGGGAACAGAGGACGGGTGAGGTAGGAAGTGGCAGGAGGGCGGGTGGACGGGGTGGAGGAGATTTTGGTTTCCACATGTCATCGTGACCCAAACCAACAAATTGAGGGTCTGCAGCTGGGGCAAGTGAAGTGAGACCCTGACCTGCCGCCAAACACACACTGATAAGACGACCGCACACAAAAAGAAAACACGCACACACACTCTTTTTCTCCCTTCCTCTCACCTGCTGAGTTGGGAGCTGCTCCAAATTAAACAAATTATTTCAGGCCTCTCTCCCTTTCATTCAGCGGAGCAACGGTTCACCAACAAACGGTGATCCCACATGAGGACAGCGGCTAATAAGGTTGCGTGTCTGTGTGTGTGGCTGTGTGAATGTATAAGTGGCTGCCTGAGTGCAGGAGCTGCCGTTGTGCCTGCATATATGCGCACCGAGCTTTCATTAATTAACACTTTCCTGATGGAGAACAAGCTAGTGATCTTTGCATTTGAGAAGGAGTGAAATATTTGTCGCCGTAGAGCAGATATGTTTAATTAAGACATGAAGATTGTCTATTTCTATCATATTTGCTGATTTAGCTCTAAAAAATGACAGTAAATTCTTTATTTCTGTGTATATGTAGCAGTGTAAAAGCACAATGTGAGCATTCCTTTTATTTCAACGTAAAACTTACAATAATGCCTTAAATTGAACACACGGGGGTTTTCCATAAATAATTAATAGACCCACTGTTTGAAAATATTTAAGTGTGCTACTGAATCAGTGCAAAGCACTACTTTAGCATGATACCTTCTCAATATTTTATCCTCTTCTCAAGATTATCCTCTTCAGTCAACAACTCTTTGTTCAACAGTAAAGCTGAGAGACTAACAACATGAGTGATGTTTAAAGACTCGAGTGAATGGCTTGGAATGAAAATGTCTCAGCGCTACTTTTATTATTTCTGGAGTCCACGAAGGACATTTTGGCTTAATTTCAGGAGTAGATAAACTACAACAGGCCTCAGCTTTGATATTTTTGTCCTGTTGTTTACGGATAGTTTTAAATATTCATGTTAATTAATTACCCCTTCCAGGCCTTAAAATGTACATAAGCAAAACTGGTCTATATGTAATTCAAGCAATGAATCTGTTACCTTACTTAATGGACTTCTATTTCTGGCTATTTATTTATAACATATTTAAAATCTCACGCAGGTTAAAAATATTATCACAGTTTTTGTGATTTTCCTTTAGTGAAAAACCCCAAACTGTTTTGATAAGTGACAAAAAACATGCCTTTGTACTTTAATCGAGTGAAAAGATGACTTTTAGCTAGCACACTGGCTTAATTTATCTTTTAAACAGACATTGTGACATAACCCACTAATGATCCAGTTACATGTAGTCTATTACTTGGATATTTTTATTCTAGAACAACAAATAAGGACACGAAGAATTCAGACTGTTGCATATTAGCTTTATGTCAGAAACAGCTACATGTTTAGCAATATTAGCTAGCTAAAAAGCTAATTTTTGCTACTCAAATGTAAACTGATAAAATTTTTCACCACGTCCTCCTTGTAACCTAATCATGATTTTTAGGGTTTAAGTCATGGTTAACTTAGGTTCTTTTGCAGGTTTTTGTTTGTTTGTTTTAAAGTATTAGCTTAAACTTTTCAGTTCGTTAAAATATAAGATAATAATAACAGTAGCTTTAGCTTAAGAATTTTCTTTCATGCATAGCTATAGAAAACCTTATTTAAACAAAATAATTAGTTATTATCTTATTATTGCTTAACAAAACACAGGTTTTAACTTAAAAAACAAAGTGTTAGCGTCGATTGGTGCTCATATTATCCTGAAGGATAGTGTATTTGGGCAAATATAGGTTTCCGCAAATATATGTTTGAAGCACAATTATATCTATTTAAAATCTATATACTTGAAAGTATATAAATGTTATATTCTTTATGTATTCAAAATTAAAAACATTATATATATAATTTTATATATTGGACAATGTGGGATTTTAGCCTAAGTTTTAAGTCCTGATACTCAAACATCATTAACAACACATCCACGTAGCTAACTAAACTCTGGAAAACACCACAGACACTCAACACTTAAGACAGAAGCAAAGAAAAAAGCTGCATAAACAACACAGATTACCACTTCAACAACAACTTTTTGTGTTTACTTTCAAGCACTGCTTTGGCCGCTGTTACTGACATTCAGCTGCTCTGTTGAACCTGTCAACTTTAACTCCACTTGTTCTTTCTTATGGCTGTTTGTGCCCTGCATCCTCCTCGTCCTCTTCCTCCTCCTCCTCCGCCTCTCCCATCTCCCCCAGCTGTCTGCGTGCGACTCTGGCTGCAGCCCCAGCACCACTGGAGGGGCCGTGTGAACCGTCCAGTCCGGTCACCTCGCATCAGTGTCGGGCTGGAATGCGCCGTGGCCTTGGCCCTGGCTGGGGACACCACTCTGGGGGCTTGAAGGGAAGGGGGGGGGGTAGCGGTGCGTTGTTGGTGGTGGTGGTTGCCGGCTGAGCAGGTGCTCGCTTAGGGAGTGGGGGGAAAATAATGTTGATGTCACGTCCCCGCCACCCATTGTGGTTGGGGGGACATGGACACCGAGGGACAGAGAGAGCCGGTGGGTGTGCCTCTCCAGAGGTCACTGTGCCAGATCAGAATCACACTGAGCTTTTACTTATTAAGTGGCTTTCTGTGCACCCGGTGGTCAGCCAGCACTACACGACAACCAACCCTCTTCCTTTGCACAAAAAGACTCCGGTAAAGAGATACCGGCTCGCTATTGAGACAGCCACTCTGCCGTTGTATTTGCCCCTGCTACTACCAGCCACTGTGAACAAATATGGCACATGATACTGGAGGTGTAGCATTCCTTCCCCCTTCCCTTCTCCTCTCCTTGTTGAAAGAAGTCCTTTACACACCAAACAGAGCATCACAGACTCTCTGATCAGCAATTATGCACTTTAGAGGTATTAAATACTGCTGAGAGGGGAAACGGGGGCCTCCAGGGACCACCAGCAGTCTGTAAATACACTTCTCTCTCCAAAGTGAAAGGAAGAGACCTGCCATTTGTAGACATAATTCATGCATTAAATGTAACGCCGGGGTAAAACAATTACATCGCATATATTTCATCTTTATTTACTTCGTCCTGTCGCTGTCTGCACAGCCGCGTGTGCGCACAGCATATGACAACTCTTCTGAGTTATTTGCGGCGTATGCGTTCGCTCATTTGTGTTTTTCTGCTCTACATCTATATTAATCATCCGCACAGGTCAGAGATCGCCCGGTTCTAAGTGGTGAACTGGCACAAAAGATTATCATCAATTAATATGCCATAATAACAGGGTTCACTTTCATAGCTGCTGTATGCATTTGTCTTTTAAAGTGATCTGGTTTGGCAATCTAGCCTGTAATGTATGCAAATGCGAGTAAAAACACTTTGGATTGTCTCTGAGGAATAAGAATCCATATCGGGATTCATACCGGCAGCGTATTCCATTTTTGGCGTCGAGAAAAGTTCTCCAGCAGCCAGTGTGTCTCGCCGACTTCACATGTATTCTTTTCATACTGTTTCCCCAAAGTTGTCTCTGTGAGCGGAGCCTGGTGGGAAGCCAGAGAGACCATTATTCAAACTGGGGTCTTGACACCATTTTATGGCTGAATTGCATTAACTTGCATGTAACTTCAGCAGTGAGAAGCAACTGTTCAGATACCCCCCCCCCCCCAAAAAAAACTCAGAAGGTCCTTTGATATGTTTTTCCATGTAGCCTAATTCATCCACTGAACTGCACGACACGGACATGAAATAAAAAATAGCAAAAGAAAACCCCAAAAACGGAAGGACACTTGGAGAGTGCATCCTCTGCCAAGTTTCACTTGTGAAGAGCACAATTCAGATCAGCACCAAATTTTAGCATCGTTAGCTTTTGCATCACAGTCTACATGGAGCAAAGGCAGTGTCGGTTTGCATGCATGAGCAACAGGGCTAATATTTGCTTATCATTGGGCCATTTTTAAAATTTGTGCCTCATTGCTGAAAATTACTAGTGGAAATGCCAAACCAAGAACCCACTGTTAAACAAAAAAGCAGCAAATTCTTTGTTATTTGTTACTTAATAAACTTCATTGTTAATAAACTGCAAAACAAATCAGCTACAGCAAAATGCAAAAGTGAAAAAGGGCAGAATTTATTCTCTTTATTTACAGTTTTTACTCTGCAAAGGCATCCACTGTGGGCTGGATTGGACCCTTGGTTGGGCTGGATACTGGGATTCGCTTTTAGATGTTTGTCCTCTGGTTTAGGTGGTTCTAAACTCTCCACCATTTGGTTTTAGAGCTGAAAAAGCATCTTGGATTAGAGGTGAAACATCTTCAAGCAATTTAAGAAAGTCCCGCTGCTTTCTGCCCAAGCTCCTCAGCCCTCCAAGGCCTGGATGACTGAGAACCTACACAGACATTTTTTCTACTGTCCACTGATGAACACAGCATCTTCTATTTCTGTTGAAATCATTCCCCAGACGCATTACTGGTCAGTGAACAGTGCTTTTGTACATATTGATTCACTATACTAAATGGCACTAGCTGGAGCAGATTAGGCTCAAAAGGCGACACTGAAAAAGGCCACTAGTTTCATCAGACTTCAGTTTAGACTTCCTCTCTTCACTTGTCAATACCACCTGGGGAAAAATACCTGCTCCAAAGTACAAAATAAACTCTGTCCTAGACTAAGAAACCATCGCTGCTGAGCAGCAAGGCCGCTCCAAAGTGAACTCCGAAGTGAACTCCAGCTGCAAGTTGCAGAAGCACCCTGGGCGAGAGGAGCTTAAGGACGGCGTGAGTGACGCGGCGCCTCGGCGCCAGAGACGATGAGGAGAGGGGAAGTGACAGCAGACAGTTGCTACACACTGTGTCGGGCTGGCAGTGTCACACCTGGCAGCTGTCAATCATCAGGCTCCCGAACACCTCGCTCCCTGATATCGCCGGAGCCGCTGCCAAACATGCCTTGAGTGGTGTCATCCATCCACACATGAGCACTGGCCTACTCCGACTGCACACATCCTGTCACGGCGAGTCAGAGAGCGGGAGAGAGAAAAGGGGAGAGACAGGGAGAGAGAGGGAAGAGAAGAGAGGGGAGAGGGAGGGAAGCATCCATCTATTTACATATGGAAAGGTCACAAATAGCCTGCAGGCACTGTGCTAATTAGAGAATGTGGCAAAAAAAAAAAACTCCAAAGATAAATTGAAAGACAAAAATGGAGAGTTATCTAAGTGCGGTGGCGTAATGAAAGTGAGGATAAGGTGAATGAAAGGAGAAAAGGGAAAAGAGAGAGAAAATTCTTTGCTTTAAGGTGGAAGACTGGGGAGCCGTTCGAATTTGCAGATTCGACATCATCTGAACACTCTCGGGTAGCGGCTCATCGATACAGGTGGTGATCGGTGCTCCCGCCTTGTCCACCGATGTAGCTTTAGCTCTCTGGCTAGCATGGGCCTCCACCAGCAGACGCTGACCATATGACGGTGTTCAGATGACCGGGCGTGGGTGATCTCTCCCTTAGCCGGATAAGCGAATCAACCTTTATAATTCATTGTGACAAGCTGACAGGGAAAATGAGTGTAAAATTTTATACTTACATGAATTTTTGTGTCAGATCACCGTCTGTGCACTTGTTTATCCGCCCGGCCATTGCCGAGGGCTCCTTTCTCCGTGGGTGCTCCGCGGACTTTGTTTCCAGGCCTTCAGACACATCGCCCTTCGCCCTAGTGAATTTGCTGATTAATTTTGGATGCTCCCCTTAATTAACACCCCAAAGGAAAGCGTAGATTTCCTAACCCGCCTTTTGCTGCAGAACAAACAAAAATGAGAGGCTCTGAAGAAAGATGACCTCAGGGAGACAGACGTGCTGATGTCCAAAATGACATTACAGGAGCAATGTGAAGGCCCCGTGATGCTGGGCCTAGACCTGGACCTGGGCGATGCCTCAGGAGCTCCCAGGCCTTTTAATCAGCGACTGGAAACGAGCTCCCCATTAGTCTCATTTCATTTGCTTTAGCGTCGGCAGAGAAGCAGGCCTCGCATGATGCCACCCGACGCTTGAAACATGCTGCGCTTGTGCCAGTGCTGGTGCCGCCTCCGGCCCACGGTCATTAATTGGTGCCACTCTCTTACTTCCAGTGAAATTGGCAGATGACGGACAGGGGGCGAAATAAAAATGTGATTTCTTTCTCCTTTTTCCCCTCTCTTCCTAACATCAGAGTGGATTTCACTAATTGGGTTGAATGGCGCCCATCGCGTCTTGTGACAGCCAAGCAGGATGCATGAGAAGCTGCGGGCAGCTTGGAGAGCTCTCACCCTGCCATGCCAGCTCAGAAGACATGCCGGCAGGAGGGGATGGTGGGGTACGGGGGGTGGTGAAGTTGCAAAAGACACACTGAGACAAAAGAGCGCAGCTAGCGATTGCACGCTCACTTTACGGAGACCTTGAACAAACAAACTTGCACTTTGTCTCGCTGAGGGCGAGAGGATACGCACATCATTGCTCAACCAGAAGGTAGCAAATCAGCTCATGAAAACACGAAGGGTAAAGTCCTCGGAGACTTTTCCCCTGCCTCCGCGGCCCGTGCGTAGTCGGTACATCAATTTCAGTGGGTAATAAAAAGGTTGTACTGAGCATAAACAGCAATGCAGAGGAGCAGGAATATGAAAAGAATACCAATGATGCTATCAATCAGCCACCGCAATGCATTCTTGAGTTGCAAAAATTTCACATTTTAACATTAAAATCCTATTATCCTCACATTTTTTGTATGTCGTGGGCTTTTACAGCACAACAGCCATCTCTACTGTTGCCTTACAAACACAGGATTGGAATCACACCAATAGTGTCCAGACTTTCCTCTCAAAATATCGCAAAACCTGTCACTGCAGTAAGTTGATGTACAGTTTACATAACTGCAGGCTAACACAGTGTCCAATTAGGACCATTAAAAGCACATCCGATCCGCCCGCCTCCAGTAAAACAGACATGGATGTTTGAGCAGGTCGTCTCAGCTCCGCGTTGGACAATTGTGCGCTTTGTTTTTGCGGAGATTCTGGGGGGAAGAGTGGGGAGGGAAGAAAAAGCAGAATTCCTGTTACAAAAGGACAAGAAGTGCAGGTGTAATTGGGATATTTGGGAGTGTCCGGTTTCAGGGCCCATCAGAGAGCGGCAGTGAAATGAAGCCTGTAAGACTAGAGCGTGGACTGGCAGGAGAGGCTGCCCTCTCACTCTCCTCTGCTCTCGTTCTGTCTCAGTTTGACTGCACTCTCTTTTCTCATGCATCTTTCTTCATGTCTTTTATTTGTTTATAGATCTGCACCACCCCTTCTGTTTGCAATTTTGCTCTATTTGGTGTTTCTTTATCATCGTCATGCCTCCTTCTCTTTACAGGACATGACACCACAAGTCCCAGCAAGGCTTAGTTGCACACCACCCCCACCCCTCCTTCTCCCGGGCAATGATAGCAGCTTGATCGGGCAGGTATAGGTAACAAATGAGATCAATTAACGTGTCCAAGAGGGGCACCTACCCGAGAGTCCGGTTGCACCAAACAATCTCCTCATCTTTTGTTTCCCTCTCCGGGATTCCATTTGCAACCTCATCACTTTCCCGGCCGGGACAACGGAGCCGATTGTTCCACCCACCCCTCTAATGGAGAAGGCCCAAGAAAGCCTCCCCCTCCGCCTTCGGCCGCCTATGTATCCGTACTATCAGGACTCCAACTCAGGACAGAGGGCGACCTCGACGAAACGAATCCTCACCTGCCCCACCCTCCTCACCTTTCTCTCTCTCTCTGTGCGGCCCTCTCAGGGCTCGATTTGTAGCAAATTTGTTTCTCCAGCTCCCTTTAATTGAATGACTTTGGCACTAACAAGGAGCTGATTGAACTCAATAACAGCCCTGTTGAAGGCAGAAATGCTAGAGCAGAGGGCAACGCTGCTCCCCCCCCCCTTAAATATACACTTTCTCTTAGATTACATACATCTCAGAGGGATATGAAGGCAATGTTTCAAACAGGAAATGGATCTTGTTTTTGGGCACATCATGCACAACAAATCAGAATGAAATGTCAAATTGATCAATCTTCCTGTTGATGTCATACTTAACTGGCGTTCCTTTGCCCTGCGAGCCTATCAGTTACTGTCCGTGTACACCTTTCTGTCTCATCGGGGTTTTAACCATCATTTTCAGATGAAGCATTTCCCGGCCGCTTGGCATCGCTTTCTAGACCTCGCAGCTGACAAACTGACAGTCGCAAATTTCATCTCTGCTAATATTACATGCAGCTTGATGGAGCGATGGGATAACCGAGTGAAGGTCTGCAGAGAAAAATCACCAAGAGGAGAAGCAGAAATAGGGGCAATTATCTTGAGTTAGAGAGACAGGGGGAGCCGGTGATGGCAACCATCGAACCCCTGAGCGTTCTTTTAAATGTGCTTGATGAATGTGATGTGTGCACCTCATCTGGTTCCCTCCTTCCTTCAGTCTGTCCACAGCAGTTAGACGAGATTGTTTACGATAACCTTGTAATCAGCCTGGCCTGGCTGACAGTTTACCATTACCCCTGATAACAGCTCTGCTGCAATTTGGCCCCTGAAAGACATTTTTTTTTTTTAAACAAAATGCACACACACACACAAACGGAGCGACTGCTCTGGCCCTTTCTGATGCCTTATTGATAGAGCGCTGGCCCTGTTATCTTTGTGCGTAATTTGTTTTCAAGAACGGTGATTTACATTTCAGTAGGATTACACCTTTTAATGCTACACACGAGCGAGAAGTGGGCAGCCGTTGAATACTCCACATCACCACCACAGAAGGAGGTGGGGGAAGAGGGGTAGAGAGATGGAGGATGGGGATGGGGGAGAGGGGTGTTCAAACGATGCATTTCCAAGTCCTCAAGTGGAGAGGATTACAATTACAATTAAAAATCAAAAGGCCTGTGTGTCCATCAAACGACTGCCCATAACCCTTTGTGTACCCAATGCCAAATAATCACAGCTAGTGGAGGGTTGGCAGATGCAAAACGCTTCCCGAGCTTAATTGTAGTGTATTACGGGAGCTTGTTCATCGGGATATTATGCAATAAGTGTTATTTCAGGCAAGGATGCAGGTTCTAAATGGCATGCTAATGTGAGTCCCTTGGCAGCATGTTAAAGAAAATCCATGCAGCACCATTAAAACAACAGCGGGGCCAATGGCAAAGTTCAATCATCTTGTTTTGGATATCGCCTTGATGTAGTACAACAAGTTCAGCTCAACTCCAGCTGCCACGGAGGGCAGGTAGTGAACATTTTCAAACAGGAAGCAACAACATAAAGTAAACAGTATTTATATGTAGGATGCTCAAAAACTCATAAGCTTTAAAAAAAAATTCAAATATGGTGTGAGACTGTATCACAACCATATTTAATGAAGTCTAGAACTCCTTCTGAATATTTATCCTTCTGAGTGATAGTTTACTTTTGGATGATAACATTCAAAATAGAATTGTTGTTTTTTTTAAATCAAGTTAAATCACCCAGCCCTGAAAAAAGACCCTACAAAATCAAAAAGGTGAGAGTAGAAAGAAACGTCCTATGTCAGTTGGTCCTTCCACAACAACACTGCTTTCCAAACACCAATCTGAGTAAACCAAATCATAACCCAACACAAAGAAACCTATCTGAAAGATAAACTAAAAGCTAAAGTTGAGTAGACTGTTACATAAATGTAGATTATGAATTGGCAGACTATCTCTGAAGTGTGAGAGTCCGCTAACCAAGCACAATTATAGGATGATAATTAACATCCGTAATAAAGTACTCATTTTTTTAAACATCTTAAAGCTAGAACCCAAGAAATCCTCAGTTGAATCCCAAAAACAGTGTGTCCTGTGTGAGTGTGACCACAGTGTGACCACTAAACAGACTAAACCAAATTATAACACACAGGAAAGAAAGCTATCTGAAAGGATGGAGATGAAAAAAAACTAAAAGTATAGATTCTGTGACCACAATGGCAAAATATTGTAAATCCAAGGGATGAGACAGGAAAAGAGTGCCCTGTGTCAATTGGTGCTTGAACTAAGAGAATAACTCTGCTTTCCAAACACCAATCAGAATAAACACAATTATAGCACATTACAAAGACAGTTATCTCAAACACGGGAAAGAACTAAAAGTATAGGCTCTATGACCACATCTGGGCAAGTACTGCAAACCCTAGAAACAATATGTTGTTTCAGCTGCTGCTGAGACTAACTGGCATAATAAAACTGCCTTCCGAGCACCAGCCACAGCAAAAAAAACATTATAGCACATTGCAAACAGAGTTATCTCAAACACTGGAAAAAACTAGGCTCTGTGACCACAACTGGGCAAGTACTGCAAACCCTAAACACGAGCCCTCAATGAGACTAACTGGCACAACACTGCTTCAAACATCACAACACCAATCAGATGAAACCGAATTATGAACACAATGCAAGGAGCGTTATCGGAAAGACTTGAAAAAACTGTAAGTCAATGACCACAAACTGGAAATCGAACAAGGAAGACACAAAGATGACAACTGACAGATGAGACTAAAGCAGAGATGCAATCCTTCCTTAATTTAAGCAAATCAGTTGGGAAATTCCAAATTTCTGAGTTAAATGACATCTAAAAATGAAAAATACTCCTAGGAGAAGGAGAAGATCTGAGTGACATTTGCTATATATAATTATTTATAAAGCATTTTAAGCACACTGACTTCTTTTTTTAACTTCACTAAATTGTATTTAGATGCTTTGGCCGCACTGTTTTTAGAAAATATCATCCCAGTTGAATTGAACTGAAAGCTCACCGTGCACGTTAGTTAAAAATAGTAATCAAATATAGGCCTTTGCTCTCTATAAATATGACTTTCTATCAGGAGTTGTTGTTGCCCTGCTTTTTACTTCCACCAACACTCTGCGCAGTGCCAGCACGCCGCCCCCACCCCCTTTTACACGCATCCTAATCATGTGCATTATTTCAGTAATTCAGATCACAACATTTTACATAATTCTTTGTTTATTCATTTTCTCAGACAGTCAGTGAAATTATGTAAAACACGCTCTCAATGGCGCTCTGTGTGTGTAATAGAATGCAGATTTCATGTTATTCTAACACGTTTACTTACTTGGAGGCAAAGTGTCCCATTTAAATGAGAATTACACTTAAATGTCACATGGGTTTATCTAAATTTATAAACAGCGCATTTATTATATTACATTGGGTGAATCCTAAACATGGATTGCGGGGAGCTTGGATGAGAGACGTGCTCCGAGGGTTATGACTTACTAATGCCTATTTAAATTGTAAACGCTTCCTTCCTTTCTGTATTATTTACCCGCCTTTTCTCTCTGCGAGACGACATGGCACCTGAAGAATTGCTCTTTGAATTTCCCCTCGCGAGGCTGCCATTGAGACCGAAAGAAACATCATTTGCTTTTGTCGAATTAATTCAATCATTAGCTGCCAGTTTGAAACCTGCAGTTCCGTGAAAGGGCTGAGATAATACCGCTCCTGCCATTCACAGTAAGCCCGGTGTCTCCCGATAGCCGTGGCAATCTATTGCCTAATAATTTTCTGGCCAAATTATAACGCGGGAATCGTCATTCAGCGAGGTGAAATGTGTGAATGTCGTTGAATGGTGAGAGGGAAGGAGACCCCTTGAATGTCTTTCTCAGAATGGCAGCAAAACAAGGAGATTACAGGGGGAGAGGGAAACTCGTTTACCTCATCAGTGGCCTTTGTACGCCTTGAGTCAGCTTTCTGAGGGGAAGGTGTTTGAACTCAATCATCGCTGGCTGGCTGTGCTGGGACACAAAGTAGTCCCTATCTGAATGCTCTATTAAAATATATACATCCTATTGAAAAACAAAAGAAAGATGACAGTGAAATAAAAAGGAAGCACAATTCATTAAAGTTCATTCAAAATCTATGCACTTCAATTTTTTGGACTCTGCACGAGCAGACAGCATTTCACTGTCCTGTGTTTTCAGTGCACACGGTGGGGATTGTTTCCATATGGGACAGCAGTATAATAGCAATAGGGTACATTAGATCTCCTCCATACAGATGTTCACCTCAATTTCTGCAGCAGTTGGGTCCATCTGTGTTTACAGTGAGCTGCTTAGCGCACGCCCGTGCGAGGAGAGGCATATCAAGCATATGGACATTTTACAAAAGGTTACCCTGCATAAATTAGGTTGAATGGCAATCTGTTGAGGAGAGGTGGCTTACTGTGGGAACTAGGTGGTTCGGGGTATAAATGGATAATAAAGGCATCTGCTTTTGTAGCCAGAACAAATTGAGAAATGAGATATGTGCGGTTTAGAAAGTGAGCGAATGCTGAAAGAAATTGTGCATCTGGGAATGCTGCAATAACAGAAGATTATTTACTTTTCTTATCTCATTTCCTTTAGTAGTTACATGGTAAGATTTTCACATTAAACCTAATGTTATTTAACCATTTAATTTAGTTTTTAGCAAGTTTGAAGACATATTTGTGTCTAATTTAGGCACTTTGTGTTCATTCCTTTTGCACTCACGTCTATGAACCCCCCCAGCCTTTACTTTTTTTTAAGTATCACATGCTTCCAATCAGAGGTTACTCTCTTAAATTCGACTACTTATTAAGGTTTGATTATTATTTTTACTACCAAAACATGCTGATATTTCATTAGAGACAAATAAGGTGCTTTTTTGTCCCAGTTCTGGAGGCAGCGCTTTCACAGCAGGCAGCACTTTAGATTTTTATCACATCTTAGAGTGACATCTAGTGGCTGCTTTTCTCATGATGCCACAAAGATATAAGGTCCCCAAAAAATGCAACCTGCCTTTATTAAAAGTGTGTTGTTACTTTTTTTGTCTACGTTTTCAGATCAGCACCATGTACAAAATATAGCAAATGTTTATGTTCTTTCAATTTGAGGGCACAGATAACATTTTTTTTCCTGCATACTCAGAAAACGTTGCAGATGGATTCAGAACCATCTTTGTGAACATCGGCTTTCGTGTTCACATCTGAACTGATTTTGAAGTGAATTTGGACTGCTTTCAGGGACTAGCTGAGCTACTTATCCATAGCTTACGGTTTTAGCTATTTGTTTACTGCCTTTAGTTACTTATCAAGCCAAATTTAAGTTCATGCTACCAGCAGGTACCAGGAAACTAAGAAAAACCAAACTAGAGAAAAATCTGTCAAAAGGAATAAGGAGAGACCGATGATCTGTGGGCACCACCTGCTAAACCATTCCCTTTGTGCTGCTGTTGGCTCTTCAGTGCACCTGTTGTCTCTTTGATTTGCACCAAAGCAGCTGATATGGATTCACAGTGGATTCTGCTTTCTAACTGGACAGACTGATATCCCTGAAGTTTAAAGGACTTCGCGTTTTACTGAACTGATCAAGTGTTCCCTTGATTTTGAGCAGTTTATCTATTCATTACACTAAGAGACCATTTTGAACAGCGAAGCTGTGGTGAGGTTTGAGCAGGATTGTTCCCATAATTGAAAGGGGATAAATAAAGTTTTGGCAGTTTTGCCTTTAAATCTGACCTTTTTCATATTTTGTGTAAAGAATCATGTGTAATAGAAGTGGTTTTAATAATAAATCTCACCAACATAAAAAACATCTTTATAGCATCGTTATATCAACTTTTATCTTTTACATCTTTATCTTTATTTTATTCACAGATTTTATTCACAGATTAGCAAATAATTTCAAGTTCTTTTTTTCTTACTCTTAGAAAACAACTTCAGCTGTTACCTTTATTAAAGTATTCCACATTTTTACCATTATATTTATTTATTTATTATTTATTTATCAATTTCTTATCTGTCTGTGTTCACTGCTTATCAGTGACTTTTTCAGTCATGCATTTTTTAGATTCACAGGTTTAATTAAATAATAATATGTGTTTGTCAAACAACTTCGGCCTCTGTTCATTACTGCTTTTTAAAAACGTGGACATACATGAACGGATTCATATACCAACTTGGATTTATAAGTGATACTGTGAATATTCCTACTTTATGATTGTAATAATGACCAAAATGTACTAATTAAGCATCATGTTTTCTTCAAAGTGACCTGAAACTAGCAACTAAACTTTACTGACAGAGTTATAATTTGACACTTCTGCAACTGCATGTATTTTTTAGCAACCAGAGCAACTCCTAAGAGTAGATGTTTGAAAAACTATGCTTTGTTTTTTTGTGTGTGTGCTTCAACACCGTACAGGAATATGCAAAGGATATGATTTTTGCAGCCACATAGCTGCAGTTATTTTGTACATGCTCTACATTTGCTCTGTGCTGCCTGTGTTTACACAAACCACAGAGGCCACAAAGACTTTGAGAAGACATTTGCTTTGGGAGACTTTATAAGTCTTGTTTTCTGTTGTTTGGAGTGCACAACACGAGCAAATCCCCTTAAAACAAAGTTTTCTTGTGTTGCAGATCAGCAGGGCGTTGAACCTGACATGACATCCCGCCTATCGCTTGCTTCCCCTCGGTTCCTGTCACACCTAAATGCTGTCAGGTAACACAGAAATAACCTTTAAAATAACCAATAACTCCAGTTCCATGTCAAACGCCCCTTCAAACACACACCTCCGCCTCTAATGTGCCTCTGTTTGCTCTCATCTCTGAGTTACCTTCATCGCCGTGTGGGTGGTTAAGATTGATTAACAATGAGAGCAGCTGACTAGGCAGGAATTATTCACCAAAAACAAAGCGTCCATGAATCAAGAAGGGCTCGCAATGAGAGATGGAAGGAGGAGGAACCACCGCTTCCTACGTGTGGTCTGATGTTGGCTAATTGAAGCTTTGTCAAGCAGATCGGGGGTGGGGGAGGTTCAAAGGCAGACCGAAGTCTGGCAACAACACTCGGTTTATTTTGGTAGGCTCGCCACCTTTGATGTGAGCTACTTCTTCAGCACATGCAGCTTTGATACGAGAGGTCACCGCCGCTGGTCAAGGGGGCTTACCGGACACAACAGGTCCTCTGGGAAAATGAGCGGCCAGGTCATGACAGAGAAAAACAAAAACTGAGCAGAAGAGTGCTCGAGTGGTGAGGATTCATATTCATACAAGGATCGCACATGCATAGACACCACAGAAAGGGCTTTCAGGGTAATTAACCTCATCCTGTTGTGGCCGTGCTGCACGTTTTGGCCAAAGCAATTTCTCCAGAGAGGCAGGTGTTTAAAACTTGTAGCTGTTTTTGATGCTTTTTTTGCACATTGCTCTCCTTTTCAAGAACACTTTCTCTATCACACACACAAACCTAAAATTCAGGTTGATTGATTACACCCAGAAATACTGTCAACTAAGAGACCTCGCTGGATAAGGAAGCTCTGACTGAATATGAATATATATGACAGTTTCTAATCAGTTTATACAAATTATTTAGGCTAGCTAATCATTCCATGCATACAAGCTAGCATGTAGCATATAGGAATTTAAAGAAGTGCTAGAAATCCTGTTTATAGGGACGTTTTTAAGGATGGCAGAGAGACAACAGGAACTGTGAAAAGACTGCAATAAAGGGATAAACCCAGACTTTGACTCTAAACCTTACAGTCCATGCCAGCCTGAGTTAAAACTCCTTACTACATGCTAGCATAACTTAGATTGTATTAATAAATTAGCATGGTTTCAAGCTAGGTGAAAATCAGGGCAGCAACAACACCCCCTGCTAGAAAAATATATTCATATTTAAGCCCATATTGGACTTTTCGCAAGTTCACTATGGATTAGCGAGTGGTTTGCAGGTGTTTACAGACACCGTGCCATCTTCCATAGAAGCTGCTGGCAAGCAAAGCAATCGCCAGGAATTTAAAGCAGCACTGTATATGTCTTCATGACCAATTTCACCCTATTAAGTAATGGCAAACTCCAGAAACCACTCACCAGTTGGTCACAGATTACACTGGTCAGTGTCTGGGGGTCCCTGGCCGATCTCTACGCCTGTGTCTCTGAGGTCTTAGACACTTTCTTTCATAAATGGATCAATCATGATGGCGCATAAGGCACCTCTTTCACTGATTCTTCCAATCGCTCTAGTTTTTAACCCATGTTATTCCTGCTTCACTGCCACAGATTACAAAATAATAACATTTTTGGCACTATAGTTCAATTTTTCTAGGCTGTTATATCTGTAAATTGTCATAGCATTAAAGTTTGTTTCACATAATGTAACAACTGGCAGTAAAAAGTAGTAATCAGTCTTTATTTTGGAAGCTGCAGCTCCAGTTTCATTGCTTTCACAATGAAGGATGGTCTGCCCTTTCACTTACACATGGACCCTTCCTAAGACATTCACAGGTGAAATGTATTGACCCGAGCTGAATGATGCCAGAGAAAGCTTGTGAAGGTAAGAGATAATGCCATAGGAAGACAGATGTTCCTACTGTTACAATTCCCTCTTTTCAGCTCCCATAATTATGTCTTTTCAGGACCTTTGTGTTTATAACCAGTGACACCCAGTCAAATGCTCCCTTTATTTTTGTAGCAGAGTGGTAACAGCCTTTAACTCACTTTTCCAATGTCTTTTCATGGCCAGTTCTTTTGTTCTCGAAGATAAAAAAGTAAAGAGTGTACATGCACTGGGAGGGAGACACTCTGAATAATGTGCTGATCAATAAAGACCATCTAACAGAGAGATAATGTTGTGAAATTTAGAGTGCAGGTCGTTGAAGTGTCATCAATAGTGCTCACAGTGAGAGGGTTCATGCTGTAGGTCATTTTCTGCTACAGCTGAGCTGACCATACAAAAGCAAAGGTACGGTTATGTCTCATCTCCAATACAAATTCTGTTTGAGGAGGTTTAACAGCTGTGTCAAGGGGAAAAAACATCAAGGACATTTCATTAGGTACAAGACTAGTTTGGACCCGTTTTGCCTTCAGAACAGCCTTACTTTTTCATGGCACATTCATCAAGGTGCTACAAACATTTGTCAGTTTTTGGTCCTGATTGACGTGATAGCATCACACACTGCAGCTCTGTGGCTGTAGCTCAGGAGGTAGAACATGTCACCTACTACTCAGAAGGTTGGTTGTTTGGTCGCTGGCTACTCCAGTCTTCATGCCAAACGGGCTGGCAAGATACAAACCTCAAGCTGCTCTCTGATGAACACTGATAGAAATGATTGTGTGAATGATGTAAGTTGTATAAAGAGCTTTGAGTGCTCGGGTAGAGTAGAAAAATGCTATATAAGAACCAGTCCATTGCTAACCCTAACCCTTATTCCTGCTGCTAACATAGACTATTTAAATACACAAGCCACAATGTACTAGCTGTACACTAAACAATATGCATCATGTTTGGCTTCACTGTGTGCAGCCCCAGTGGCCTAATGGATAAGGCACTGGCCTCCTAAGCCAGGGATTGTGGGTTCAAGTCCCATCTGGGGTGATTTCTAGCAGAGTGGCGCAGCGGAAGCGTGCTGGGCCCATAACCCAGAGGTCGATGGATTGAAACCATCCTCTGCTAAGACTTTTAGCCAGTCTGCTTGCAGTCATTAATGGAATACAAGTTTCCCTTTATGCACTTACTGGTTATGAGATTTCTAGTACTGGGTTGATACCCCTTTTTGTCTCCTGATCTTCCATGGCACAGATTCAACAAGTTGCTGGAAACATTCCTCAGAGATTTTGGTCCATAATGACATGACAGTATCACACAGTTACTACAGATTTATAAGCTGCACATCCCAAAGGTAAATGGTAAAATGGTAAATGGCCTGTATTTGTATTGCACTTTTACTTAGTCCCTAAGGACCCCAAAGCGCTTTACACTACATTCAGTCATCAAAGGAGTTTGCAAAGAAAAGCGTCTGGACTTCTTTGAGTTGCTTGAAGACGTTTCACCTCTCATCCGAGAAGCTTCTTCAGTTCTAAGGTCAAATGGCCGAGAGTCCCAGATTTAAACCCAGTGGGAGTATCCCCCCAAGGAGGGACAAAGGACCCCCTGGTGATCCTCTAATCACATGCGCCAAGGTGTGAATACTCCCACTGGGTTTAAATCTGGGACTCTCGGCCATTTGACCTTAGAACTGAAGAAGCTTCTCGGATGAGAGGTGAAACGTCTTCAAGCAACTCAAAGAAGTCCAGACGCTTTTCTTTGCAAACTCCTTTGACTACGATGACCTGGATGACTGAGAACCTTCACAGACATACATTCAGTCATCCACACACTGGTGATGGCAAGCTACATTGTAGCCACAGCCGCCCTGGGGCGCACTGACAGAGGCGAGGCTGCCGGACACTGGCACCACCGGGCCCTCTGACCACCACCAGTAGGCAACGGGTGAAGTGTCTTGCCTGAGGACACAACGACCGAGACTGTCGGAGGCGGGGCTTGAACTGGCAACCTTCTAATTACAAGACGAACTGCCAACTCTTGAGCCATGATCGCCTCAGTGTTCTTTTGGATTGCGATCTGGTGACTGTGGAGGCCATTACGGTGAACTCATTGTTATGTTCAAGAAATCAGTTTGAGATTATTTGAGTTTTGTGACATGGTTTGCTATCCTGCTGGAAGCAGCCATCAGAAGATGGTACACTGTGGTCATAAAGGGATGGACATGGTCAATAACAATACTCAATTAGTCTTTGTTTAAACTAAACTTTGTTGCTAAAGGGCTCTAAGTGTGCCAAAAAGTGTCTCTCACACCATTACACTACCAGCACGAGCCTGAATTGTTGATACAAGGCAGGATGATCAATGTTTTCATGTCTTTTACACCAAATTTTGACTTTGCCATTTGAATGTTGCAGCAGAAATGAAGACTCATCAAACAGGCAACATTTCTCCAATCTTCAGTTGTCCAGTTTTGATGAGTCTGTGTGAATTGCAGCCTCAGCTTCATGGTCTGAGCTGATAGGAGTGGCAGCGGTGTGGACTTCTGCTGCTGTCATGATGCTCTTCTCCATACCTTGGTTGTAATGAGTGGTTATTTGAGTTGCAGTTGCCTTTCTGTCAACTCGAAGTAGTTTTGCCATCCTCACCTGGAGAATTCTTGCTTACTGGACTTTTTCAGAAAAATTTCTGTAAACATTGCTTGTGTGGAAAAATCCCAGTAGATTAGCAGTTTCTGAAATACCAGCCCGTCTAGCACAAACAACCATACTAACCATCAATTTCATTTAAGTCATCGTTTTTCTAGATTCTGATGCTCGCTCCAAACTTCAGCAGGTCACCTTGATCATGTCTAAATTCCTAAAGGCACTGAGTTGCTGACATGCCTTGCAGGTGTTTGTCAACTGTTGAACCTGTTTATATTTTACCAGACAACCTTAATGGTCAATCGTATCATATTGTCTTGTTCATACAGGATACAGTAAACCTGTTGTATGTGCTGGATCCAAAGTTTCTTTCAGCATATGGCTTGTTTAATACTTTTGCTCTAATGTTAACTATAAACATGAGCAGCTACAGACATCAAATATACTGAAAGTCAAAGCTGTTTAAGATTTTTCCCTGCCAAATGACCTCTAAGAAGTGCAGCGTGCCAAAAATGGAAGCCAAAGAGTAAATTTTTATAACCAACAGGCTTCTTTTAAATCTAAAAATCAAATCTCAGTCTGCAGGCCTCATGGAGTGTCTGCTGAGGGCAAGGTGAGTGCGAGGATATCAGCGTCATCGCCCGCTCCTCTCACTCTCGCCATGATGAGCTGTGCTGCCGAGTGTGTTGTTGCCTAATTCTCTCTAACTACAGCCCTGTGTAATCACATACCCCAATTAACCACCTCGGCTCCCCGTTTCCTGCGACGCGCACGCCGCCCTGTCTTCTCGCCACACCGCGTAATTAGCTTTCATCTGGAAATGAAAAGAAAGGAGCAGCTCAGCAATTGTGCAGCCACTCTCTCTTTCTCCCCCGTCTCTACCCATCTCTCTAGCACTCTACTTCTCATATCATAATGGCCCGCAATTTCAATCAGATGGATTTTTATCGCTGACACTAAGAAAAATTGGCTCTCATCCTAGTCCCTCCTTTCACCCCCCCACCCCACCCCCAAACAAGCAGCCCGCCTCGTTTGATAGCTTATGCTTGTGAGACAGCCATCAAGGAGAGTCCTTGTTGTGACTGGGAGGTCTTAGTTTGATATTTACAAAGGATTTAATTCCCTTTTGTGGATGGGTGTGTGGCATTATGGAAGGATCAGGTTTTGCATGCTCTAACAAGGTGTAGTACAAATTAATTCCAGTCCACATAAATGCGAGAAAGGATGAAACAAATACATTGGAGATTTTTGCTTTTAATCATTTTGTTGGAAGAGATTCCCGCTATAATCTTCAGGTACATTATCAAGAAATGAAAGCATTAATGCTTGCTTTCATTGAACAGGTTAAGAAGGCAAGGGCCAAGTATTGCTCTACTCTAATTCACACTAATGAGCACAGCCCCAGAGCCTCTTTTTACACAGTGGACCATCTTTTAAATCCTGTAAGTTGTAATAAGATTTTGTGGTTGACTGAGGAATGCTAAAATTTCTAAACTTTTATAAGGATAAAATTAATGACTTGAAATCCTAAATAGTAGTTCCTGATTCTTTTATTGATGCCCTGCCCCAGCCATATCATTTTCTCTTCTTTAATGCAACTATGGACGAGCTTTTAAGTACTGTGGCACGACTAAAGCACTCATCAAGCTGTTAATATGAGCTATACCTCCAAATTTTCTCTGTGAAGTGTTGGATATCACTAAGGGGCGTTTTGGAGGATTTTTTTTTTTTAAATGGGGAGCCATGGGGGGACCACAGGAAATCAGAATATTGAATCATGAAAATGTTCATAAGTGTGCTCATTTGCAGCCCTGCATCCTGTTGCAGATGTGGGAAGTGGAGCTGCATAACCTTGCAATGGATAGTTTGTTTGCAAAGTGCAAAATTCTTTTTGAGTAATAGTTCACAGCTTGAATACATATATATTTAAAGTACCTAAAGTAAATTTACTCATGTAATCTTACACTTTTTATATGGTATACATCATTTTATTGGGCTATAATTATTAATTTAGTGATGTTTATATATGCTTAATGTTGCAGCTGTTGATTGTTTTTGTTTCATTATTTATATATTGTTTAGTAGCTTATAATTCCATAGAAATACTTAAATGAAGTGCAAGTACATAGTACCCAAGTAATTATTATGTAATTATGTAATTATTTGTTGTCTCAAGGGGGCTGGTGCCACCCCACCCCACGGATACATCCCTGATGTCACTGATCTTTAGTGGGAGTTAACAGTAATCTGCCTGTTTGCAACCACTCATCAAAAAACATGATCACTCTCATTACAGAGGACTCTCAAAGTTACCTTTTATAGTAAAATGTCTGGAGAAGACTGTCTACAACTTCCTCATGTGTTACAACAGAACAGCATCTTCGAAAAACTTCGGTCAGATTTAACATCATACAAGTTGCATAACATGTTCATATTTGGTGCCTTCATGGTGTGATTTGGTCCAGTTTCGACCTGGTTCAAGAACTCCTTCATCATAGCTCTCTATACTAAATTTTGAACTACAGATCTGTTTAGAAAGTATAATAAATGGCCTATCTAACATAAATAACTGGATAAATAATCTTTAATAAATGCTTCAGAGATCAGGGAAAGTTTATTTTTTATCATTTGTTTTTGAAAAAAAAAACATTGTGAATTTTGTCCATGTGTTTTGTCAAAAAAAAATGAATGACATGTCAGTTCCAACGAAAACCACACTGTCAAATCTGACTTAAACTTTGCAGCAAGATTATTACGGGAACCTGAATTCCTTTCAAGCTTTGTGGTATTGGTTTCTATAAAATACATATCTTAAATGTCAAACATTTATGCAACTCTGCATAGCAATTAACAGTACAAACCCAAACTAAGACTTATTTTCCCTCGAACATATCACTGGGAATATAAGAAACAAAGTCAAATATAAATAACATAAAATGTCACCATTTCAAATCACCTGAAGACAAGGGCATTGCCTAACTTTGTGGCAATATGTTGTTGTGTTGGGTCACTTCAAACCTACAAACCCAGCAAACACAGTTGGAACAATGGCTTTAGCCAAAAAAATATCACAAAAGGGGCAATGGTTATCAAGTGGATGACCAGAGAGGGTACCTATGACAGATAGGTAGGTTGTTACAGATAGGTTGTACCTATGGCAGCTGGAATAGGCCCCAGCACTGCCATGGCCCTGAACTGTATAAGCAGAAGAAGATGGCTGGATGGAAAAACATATTTTTATGCAATTTTTATGTAAATCGTGTTCTTGTGTCCTCATGCACTGCATGAAAATTTGATTTGTACAGTATTCTTGATTAAAACTGAGCCCAACAACAACAATCTGTGCTTCTGATGGACATCTGGGCAAACAGATGGCTAGGTAATACCACACTTTTTGTTGATATGATGATTTGTCATGAATGGCCATTCAAATTACAGTCACTCAACTGCAAAATGTTTGCCGGAACACAACTGCGGTCTTTAATGTGATTTATAAATCAAAGTGCATTGTAGTTAGTGCACAGCGTAAAATCATAAGTCAAAGTTGACCAAGGACTGAGAAATCTGCTGGAGGGTAAAATCCATTAAAGCCAATAAAAATGTTGAGGTATTCAGTGGTAGCACAGGGCAGTAAGGGGTGGCTGTGGTTCAGGAGATAGAGCACATCGTCCAGGTTGGTGGTTCGATCGCTGGTTCCTCTAGACTAAATGTCAAGGTATCCTTGGGCAAGAGATTGAACCCCAAGTTGTACCTACTGTATCAGTTGGAGTGCAAGTGTGTGAATGTTGGGTTAAAAGGTTATTAGGATGAGAAAAAGCTGATTGGGTGAATGAGTGCTCAAGTAGCACAGAAATACACGGGTATAAGAACTAGTGTTTTCTCAGGCCATAAACTTTAATTCAGGCAATGTACAAACTGCCAAATTATCTGGGTAGTGGTATGTCTGTGAAGGTTCTCAGTCATCCAGGTCATCGTAGTCTAAGGAGCTTGGAAAGAAAAGCGTCTGGACTTCTTTGAGTTGCTTGAAGACTTTTCACCTCTCAACCGAGAAGTTTCTTCAGTTCAGTTCTAGGGTCAAATGGTGGAGAGTCCCAGATTTAAGCCCCGTGGGAGTATCCCCCCACGAGGGACAATGGACCCCCTAATGATCCTTTGGGTAGTGGTTGTTGGGGCTTATGTTGAAAGGAGCTGCCTTCTCCTCTGCAGTCTTTCTCTGCTTTCACCAGACACTGGAAGTGGTTTGTGATTTCTTTTACATCTTTTTATATAGTTAAAGATAGAGTCATGCAGGATCATATCTATGTAAGAAGGGGTCCCCTTCACCAAAGAATGAAAAGGAAGGAGAAAACGCCATCGGTGCCACCTCAAGCCTCATCTCCTGAACTGAAGTCAGGGCTCAAACGTATAAAAACGTGCAGCAGCTGGTTATAAACTGCTGCAGCAGGTCCCTGAGGTCATGTGATCAGGGCCTACTTGTTACACAGCATACGAGGCTGAGAACTAAGGGAGAGAGAGCTTTTGCCAGTCTGGCCTCCAGACTGTGGACTCAGCAGTCTCTTTTAGAAAGCAACTAAAAGTCATCTTTTTGGAATTGCGTACGGTTAACTTTTTGTCTGTTTTGTTTTAAATGCCTTCATATTTCTTTGTGAAGCACTTTGTGATGTGTCTCGAAAGGTGCTCTATAACTAAAATTTTACTTACAAGATGCCAGCTAATGTTAGTTTTCAGACTCCTACAAAAATCAGCCTTTCCACTGACAAACGGTTTGATTACATTCTCAGATGGTGTAAGAGTTTATTCACTAAAGGTGAGAGTCCAACAATACTAGAGCCACTTCAAAGAAAGTTTCACTCACATCAGCTAACAGCAGCTCACAGAGGTTAATAGCAGCTAACAGAGGCTAATAGTAGTTAACAGGAGCAAAAACAGGAGGGCTTACTGACACAAACATTCAGGATATCCTCAACAACTCTGACTCATCGACATGTATCAGACTCCTTTCACAAAGTATTACAGCCTCCTCCAGAGAAGACAAACATGGACATTTCGCACGCAGCATTGACAGCTGAGCTAAACAGCAGACTACCAGCCTTCAACAGACAGGAAAAAACTGCAGAGTGGATCCAGCCTGCTCTCTGATTATACTCACTACCCAATGCAGAATGGTGACCAGAGTTTTTGAGGTGACTTATGGGTTAAAGGGATAAAACAATGCAAAAAATATAACTGATAATATATCCATTTTTTTATTTCTAGATCTATTATGTTGATATTAGTCATTATATTAAAATATAGTTTCTACAAAAATATATTTGTTATAAAAAGAGTAGTAGAAATATGCTGTGGCTGTTATGGAGTACAGTCATAATGCAATAGCCTTTCTATCAAAATCATCTTTCCCCACCTCCCCCACAGCTGAAACCTTAGCAGAACTTATAAACAGAACAATCCAAAGTCCTGCCTGCCTTTATCTTGTTTTCACTTTCTCTAACCATGCGACAAAGTGCTGAAATAAAAAGTTTGATCCCCTTTTGGCACACTGTTAGCGAGAGGCTTCCCTGCAGATGAAGAGAGATGATATCATTAGGAACTTATCAGCAGCATGAATGCTGCTCACAGGTACAGCGGTAATGTGACATGAACACCACACTTTGGTGTCACCAGGAACCGTTCCAGCCGGGTGAATCATTGTTCAGTCAAACAAGTGAGCAGCCTGTTAATGACACTGCCATGACATTTAACACATAATAAGGTGTTTCATCCTGATCTCCTTAGGAAATGATTTGCAGGTGGAACGAACCCGAAGACCTTTTACTCCTACAACATGATGAAGGCAAAGACTGTCTGAATATCTTGTTCTTTCTGCTCTTTTTCTTCTTGCCTCATTTTCTCTGTCTCTTTACCCCACCATCCCCCCGCCGCATCTCTTAGCTCTCAACCTGTTTGTTCTCTTATCTCTCCATGTCCTGAACGAATCGATGAGGCGCTCGTTAGCCCAAGGATGTTCATCGGTGAGCGCTTGCAGGGAGAGAAAAAAACGGTGGATGGGACAAACACAGCTTCACTGTGCACTCAGAAAAACACTTAAATACACTCAGCAGCCCTGCATGAACAAACAACTCCAGAAGTTGTAGATCTAAAACCTCAAATAGGTCCTCCAAATGTCAAAATAGATTTGATCACTAGCAATGCAATATGTTTACACTAGTGTTAAGATACCGTAGCCAGATTTAATATTTAGGTTTTAAAATCTTTTAGTTCACATCTGTAGACTATCTTCATACTACTGTATTTATAATTTAAGGCATCTAAAATACTAGTACTATTAGAGCATTTTAAAACCCCTTTTCCATATTGATGCATGATCCTCCATCTATCATATCTAGCATGACCCCAGATTTGCTTTGCAGTAACTCCCAAATTTTTGTTTTCCACCACCTTGTTCCACCTTAATCCAAATAAAGAAATCTCTGTAGTGTTTTCTAAGCCTATATTTGGTCGCAGCTGTTATCATTACAGTGATATGCTCTAATACTGATGTTTTGCAGTAGTATTTGTTTTGGAACAAGATGGTAGCACATGGAGAAAAGATAGAGTCAGTGAGTCTATTTTTGAGAAACATAAACTTTTAGTCTTACAGAAGGTTGAACCTTGATATAATATTCAATGTTTGGCAGAAATGTGGCCCACATCTGTGGATCTCTTAGAGTCTCATTCTTCATTTCCACACCTCCATCTTATATAGCTCCCATCCACATGTGGCGTAACCCAAGTACTGAAAATCTTGGGTCACATTTGGCCAAACTCCCTGAGCCATAACTGAGCTTGGGCTCAGATCGTTCCCAAATGTGTATGTGTTATCTTTTATAATATGTGGCATGCTAATATAAAGCCATACATAAGTCACTGTTTGCTAATGTGCTTCGTATAAGTTTGAACTTCCTGCTAAAAGAAAAGAAAAACAGGTGGTCATTCTCAGTGATAAAGCAGTTTTGTCTCATCCATTAAAACCTTATTTCACTCACTCGCCATTTCACACGAGTGGAGAAGACTTGCAGGCTTTGATACAGAGTAAACATCTCTCCCATCGGGCGGGCATTCGGACCATAAATTTGAAGTTGAGGGGAAGGAAGTGTAACTGCTTTCATAATCATTTGTTATTTCAACACAATTTCCACTGAATAATTGTTCCATCTGGGTGGATAAGCACATTTAACAAACTTTCTACGAGTACAGAACCGATGTGGCGGTGATCAAGAGCAGACATGGATACAAACACATCCTGAGATACTTAACTGCGCTGCTTCTGGTGTCATTACTTTCTTAACAGAATAAAAAAAAAACAATGGAGAGAAACATACTTATGCAATTGATACGCTCTTTCAGTTTCAATAGATTGTGTTTGCCAAGCAGTGCATTCATTTTTCATTAGTGCTTCTCTCTTGTCGTATAATTTATACAGTGGCTTCCCATTTCTTCTGTGCTATCCAGTGAAAAACACTTTTGAAGAGTGAAATCTGTTTATAAAGTGTGTATGTGTGTGTCTGTGTAGGAGTCCTTGGGTCTTTGATATCACTCAATCACCACTGAGTAAGTGGGATGTACATGAAAAGGAGGGCTTTTCCCCTCATCTTTTAAGCCTGTCCAAATCTGACATTTTTGGGCATTTACAGAGGCAAAGAACAGCTGGTGGCCTTGTGCATCTTACTGATGCTCATCTTCCTGTATATGAATCCTTTTGAACACAGTCGCTCCCAGTATGCTTCTTTTGATGCTCGCCTTTGTTTGGCGACTTCACATCTTTGTGGAGAATAAAGAAGATTACACGGAGATGGAAGTGATTTAAGATCAGTCCTCCTACGGTTAGGTGAATACAGATTTCAGGAGATACATGAGGAAAAAAAAACATGTAGAGCATTTGTGGGCTGCTTTTAGCTTAGTTATTTTAAAGGACAAAAAGTGAGCTACTGTGTTCCCTTTTTGTCTAACTTTTTTTGGAGATAAACTAAGGGATTTGTAGGGATTTCTTTTTCCAATTCAACCTATACTCAGTAGGGCTGGGCATTTCAATCAAAAACACTGTATCTGAGTTTTAAGCAAAAGTATAATATTTTTGTAGTTTAGTTAAAATCCTCGGGGTTTATTTCCTAGTTTGTCGACATGTCTTTGACAGATCTGAAAACCTACCTCCAGTTAATTGTGTAAAAACAAGAGAAAGACATACAGTTGTGGTCTAAAGTTCACATCCACTCATCATGGGTATGAATGTCAGGGTAAATTGGGGTTTTTAATAAAGTCTTTTTCCAGGGTGGAATGATGGCACAGCACGCATCTAGAATGACGTTAAAAAAAAAAGATTGGGTAGATGAATTTGAATTTATTCTGGATTTTCTCTATTCTATACAGGGTCAACGGTATACATAGGTTCGAACATATGCATAAACCTCCATTAATATTTGGTTAAATGTCCCCTAGCAAGTTGGATCTCAGCCAGATACTTTTGGTAGACATCAAAAGTGCCGTATTTGACCACTCTTCTGAGCAGAACTGGAGGAGTAGGAAGTAGAAATAGAAAAGTCTGTGTCTGTGTTCAAATTCAAGAAGTAGCAGTAAAAATTTGCCAGAAAAATAAATCAGAAAATACTCAACAAAGGTGCAGATAGCTGAAAATTCTACTCAAGTACAGTAAGTATATGCACTTCATTGCTTTCCATGTCTGCCAAGAACCAATTGATGTGGGAGTCAACTCAAAGGGGGAAAACTCAAAGGGTATTTGAAAACTGGATGAAAATTCAATGAGGTACAATGTTTTTAAGGGAAGATAGTTCGTTCCTCGACAAACATTACTCCTAAAATGACTGTTGGTATCATCGAAGCACACAATTCAAGCTAAGAAGTTTGGTTCCATTGCTAAACATGGTTTCTACACTCTAGTAGTAGAACTAAAGCGCTATGGCTAGCACTTCATTCATTTTGCAAATTAGATAGATACTTTATTGATCCCACAACCAACATTTTTGAAAATCAAAATAGCAGGCAGTGGTCCAAATCACTGGAAAATTCTGTTTTGTTTTATGGCATGGGATTCAAATTTGTGAGGAAATGTGTGCCACATCTGAGCCAAACATTTGTTGCTACCTGGGAAGGAACTGCTCCATCCTCCTTGTTAGCTCTGAGTTACCATGAAGTCATATTTTGTTGGGGATCTCACCCCACCTGTAGCCACGCTCAGCTCCAGTGAATTTCTTGCCCGGGCCTGCAGCCAGTATCATGGCATCCTCAAATCAGCATCGTCTTGGCATAGGAGTGACAGCGAACCTCTCGCCTCTGAGGTTTGCATACAGAAGAAGGGCTTATCCTCTTAACAAATAAACCTGGAACCTAAAATCAGAGGAACACAGGAGGGATCATTGCTGCACTGCATGGCTCTCCCCCCCTCCCTTCCTCTCCTCTCCGTCAGAGAGGGATTATCCCTTTCACTTAGTGCGAACGCTGCTAATTTCTCCTGCCAGGTTCAACTCCCAGAATGCACCAGGGAGACTGGCTGTCTATGCTTCCTTTCTTCCTTTCTCTCCTCTCCTCGTTGCCATCTCTCTGTCTTTTACTCCTTCTATCCACACCTGGCTCCATGACTTGTTTTATCTCTCTGCTGGTGGGAACACAAACCCCAGTGTTTCTTTCACCTCATCCTCTTCTTTGATGGTGTTTTACAAATTCACTTGGCAGACTACGGCACCGTATTCCTGGGACTCAAGGCTTCACGCATGTGCCTAAAAACAAGATTAAAGGTGCATACTTCTCATAAAAACAGGTGTTGTCAGCATCTAACAGGTTGAATTTTCTTTTCTTTTTTCCTTTTTTTCACATGATGCAACAGCAGGGTTTTGTATTTAGTATCGATGTGACTGAGCCGAGGCTTTTGTTCACAGAAGCATTCATTCATTTTACTTCTCTAAAGGTAAGTCCACCAGGAGGTGACAGGTTAAATGAAAGTAATCTATGTTTTAAAGCTGCATTAGCCAAGAAAGTATGCCTTTCCCTGAACATGCTTACTAAAAAAATATATAATAATCACAGTTTAACTAAATTCAATGTCTGGAGACTAAGTCCCCGTATGCAGCTCACAACATTTACTACTGTAAAACACGTTTGGTTTAGGCAAGGGTTCAGCAAGGGTCCACAGTTAGTTACACTACTCAGGTAACAAGTATGCCCTGCATGTGTTGTTTCTGAGCACACAGTTCTTTGGACAAAAGACAAGGACTTACAGTAATGTCCAGCTACCAGACAGATCTGATTTAAAGCTCTTCAGGTGTGTGAGTATGGTGAGGTATCCTCAAGCCCCAGGAGTTTGGATTGCCAATGAGGTACCAGATGGGCCTCTAAAGCCTGTGTGCCTGGGGCTTTGGTTTGTTTCTAACATCCTGACTGTGTCATGGTCTCACCCGGACAACGCACCTGGAGTTAATTCTTGGCAATCAACGGAGGGTATTTATGGCCAGCTTCCCTTTCACCTCACCGCCAGTTCGTCAACCCACCTAAGTTGGTAACAGGCTCAAACTCTAGCTGAACATCCAAGTTCTTGTATGCTTACCTTGTTTTCTTTGCTCCGCCAGTCCGTTACACCACGACACCACTACTGAGAGTCACCTTTTGGATTCTGGTTACGAACCCCTAAAAATTTTCAGCCACACTCCAGGGAGTATCACCAACCGCATTAACCTGCCTGCCCTCCTGCCATCACCACCCACGCAGAGTTCTGGAAACCTCAGATCAGACCTTCTTAACACTCCTCTGCCAGACACCCGGACCTCTGCCTCCCCCTCCAAGCCTCAGCGTCCTTCTGCCCAAGTAAGCCACTCCATCTCAGTATCCACTAGAATCTCTGGCCCAACCCATGCACCCACTAACACCTTTTCTCTCTCTCTCTCTGCACTCCACGAGCACCACGCCACCAGTCACCGCTTATGTAATGTACCTCGGGCTGCCACACTAGAATTCTCTACCTTGTATTGTATTGTGTATCAAGTCAAGTTTCTAGGTTTTATATTATATTGTGTGTCATGCCACGCCAAGGTTCTACGTTTTGTTTCTCCTTGTCTGCCCTGTGTCGTGGTAAATAAAAGCTTCTTAGTTCAACTGTTCTGCCTCCGCACTTCATCCCGTACTTGAGTCCAGTTCTGGTACAGGCCTCTGGCCCACTTGACAGAATGCTTGCAAAGCAGACGCCGGCAAACAGTCTAAACTATACATGTTCGTTAAATATTGGTAGAACATCTCAGAGGTAGCAGCCAAGTTTCCAAGTCTCAGACCACGTTTTAGAGCCTGGTAGTTTTAGGACTGCTCCTACACTGCTATCCCACACTCCAATCACTAACCAGGTAAGCATCCAAGACAGTAGCATGGCACAGCTGCTAATAGTTAACTCTTTCCTGACCCATCTGCCTATGCTGTCTCTGTGTTGGGTGCCAGATGATGGGTAGCATCTGATCTATAGTCTCCATCATTCTGATCTGATTTAATCTGCTGATTTACAAAAATATACACACAATTTTATAGTTATTCTACATTTTCCTAAAGATGAATCCTAAAGAACAGTAAATGTGCAACATTTGTGATTACACACACTTTATAATAGCAAATCAAACTGACCCATTTACCTCAGATACCCTTCTTTATCTCATTCAGGATTGCTTGCATCGATCTTTTCAGACAGTAGAAACAAATGACTAATACACGTGTTTAGTTTGAATATATCCAACTGTTGACATGTAGTACTACTCCCCAGGTCCACCAGTCTGCAGATCGAAGCATCCATGGGTAAGGTGCGATCGTGGCTCAAGACTTGGGTGTTCGTCTTGTAATCGGAAGGTTGCGGGTTCGAGCCCCGGCTCGAACAGTCTCGGTCATTGTGTCCTTGGGCAAGACACTTCACCTACCGCCTACTGGTGTTGGCCAGAGGGGCCGATGGCGCGATATGGCAGCCTCGCTTCTGTCAGTCTGCCCCAGGGCAGCTGTGGCTACAACTGTAGCTTGCCTTCACCGGTGTATGAATGTGAGAGTGAATGAATAGTGGTATTGTTAAAGCCCTTTGAGGGGTCCCGAAAAGCGCTATATAAATGCAATCCATTATTATTAAGATACCGAACCCCAAGTTACCCTTGAAGCATCCGTCAAAGTGTGAATGTAAAGTGCAGTCCATTTAAATACACATTTTTCCAATCAGTCTAATGGACATCATATAAGGGATCATACTAATTGGCTTGTACTGCATGTATTCACCTAGCATTTAGTTGGCCTAGCCAAACAGATTGAGTAACTCTGCACTAACACCTCCAAAGCAATCAAATTAACACATTACACGATGTTAATTTAACTTTTAAAAGGTGTCAAAACTACAGGTTCTGATTAACCTGGATCATGTCGACTAGCTCTGTCTTCTCCAGTCTTTCTGCCAAGTTTAACTGCTGGCTGTGAGTTTAAATGTCCTTTTTTCCTAATTTAGCCCACATAACATTTTAATTATTGTAATTTTTTCTGTAATTATTGCTGTAAGTAAATTTTCACTTTAACCCTCCAGAGCAATTCAAACAGCAGAGATTCTATCTGACCAAACCAAATATCCCATCAACCTGAAGGCACTGTGGGGAAATTACATTACTGCTTTGGAAACCAGGGACACGCCATCCATCTTACCCCAACCATATGCAAGTCTCCCAGTTGGTATGTATATGAGTGTCTGCTGATTTGGTCTTCTCACACATACAGGCTCTGCCATATATAGTTAATCATAAAAAAAAAACCAGTGTGCATGCTCACAGTATCAGGTTTATGTCTTTTCGTCACCTGTATTTGTATCCTCTGTGTGTTTACTCAGCACATCATGTTAGTCTCTCACCTCTGGCTAATTCTCACACCCTGCTGATGAATTCCATAGCGGTGCACGCCGGGTTGTAAATCGCATAAGCCAGAGAATAAATACAGGCGGTTTCATGGTTTTCATGCTCGCTCAGCAAGTTTTATTTGAAAGCAAAAGCCATGGTGAACACATGCAGGAAAAATAGATTTGAAAAACCTCACAGAGCCGTGGTAGTCTTGATTTTTGTGCTGTTACTTGACCTGGAATTGGAGGTTTTGTCTGCCATCAAAGTGGGAAAAGATGTTGTTGCTTTACCACCCAATCACATTTGACCTAAAAGATATGATTTGATGAAAGTTAATTCCTCATGGGCATCCAGCCAGAATGCAAAGAAAACAGCCGTCAGTGATTTTGCAGTGGGTTAATTTTCCTTTAAATCATCAACAGTAACTTAACTTAACAAAGGAAGACTCACATGGACTGCTAAACTGTGAAAGAGAAAACAGGGTTGTCTTTAAGTCATTAGCTTAGATGTAAAAGGTTTAATAAAGAACAAAAGAAACTCACCTTAGCTGCAGTTCTTATATAATGTGCTTCAGGTGAGTTCAGTTAAGGGACAAAGAAACCCAGGAGCCAATCAGCAATGAGAAAACCTTGAAACGAATTGAGGTAAAGATGGCGAGCTGCGGGAGAGTGAGTAAAGGGTTAATAAAATAAGAATTTTTACTATATTAAACTTAAAAATTAAAAGAAAATAAAGAAAGTTGGAGCGATGTAATCTGCTTTTCTATTTTAATCTAGAAGTTTTCAAATTTAGGAAAACAAAAAATAATAATAAAAAAATCTGGCCAACATCACTCACCTGCTGTTTGGATATGCTCTTTACATTTTTTTTTTTTTTTTTTTTAGTTTTCATGGAGACAAATTCATGTGAACAAAAAAATATCCCTGTTTTAAAAAATACGTGTGTAACCTAATAAGATTTATCCTAATCTTTGACACCAATTGGATATAAAATTTCAACTATGCGTCAAAAAAATGTTCTTTTGGTAAATAAGTCTGTGGTCCATGAATAAAAATTAAGTGACTCTTTGAAAAAAGTTAATCTGTTCGTATAGCAAAAGTCATACATATCATCTTTTTATCAATAATGATATGCACTAACTAACAACATAAAACGCAGATTTAATGCAAACTCTCCTTTATGAGTTTGTACATTTATGAAAGGAAAAGCACAAAAAGAAAGGATTTTATTGAATTACAAGAACTAACCTTTAAACGTCAGATGACCTCACTGTAACAACAGACACTACTGATGTAAACAAATACAGTCCAGTAAATTTAATCCAAGACAAGCAAGAAAACGATTACTTTTAAACTTTAGGGATAAGAGGAAGTATGCACATTTTCACATGTGTAGAACGAATCAGCTTTCCAGAAAGGACCAGATATTGGCAGCAAAAGAAAGTTAACTAACTTTCCTGTCGCTAAGCGTTGTTGCTTTCGCCATTGTTAGCTGCTGTTAGCCTGTGTTAGCTGTTAGCTGGCATTAGTCAAACCTTCTTTGAAGTGGACATAACATTATCACTCATACTCTAAGCAAATAAACATATTATTCTCTGATTGTAATATACAATCAGAGAATGTAATCAAATTGTTTACCAGAGGGAAAGTGTGATTTATTTATTTTTTTCGGACACCTAACATTAGCTTACATAATGCTAGCTTATAACCATCAGTTGATGTTTAGTCTTTTCAGCTGTCTGGAGGCCATGTCTAATCTACTAAAAATAAGTAATTACTCTTATGTATTGTTAATGGTTTACTTACAAGTTCATGAGAGTGTATCAATGTGTTGAAAAATATAATTACATAATATTCTCTGTATATTTATAAGTACAGTATAATTTCTTCTGTTGAATAATGTTAAAAAAAAATCGACTGCACTTTTAAAGAGTGTTCCTGTTTGAGAAATAAAATTATCTGCAATTATGTGACTCTAATTAACTGCTGTAAGGTTTATTCCTGAGTCAAAATGGTCCTTTGTGGCTAACTATGCACTGTATGGACTAAAGGCTTTAAGTCTTTGTTACTTAACGGAAGTCTTTGGGTGTTTCCTTTAACCTTACCTTATTGTTATTTGATGAAGAACATTTTATTTTATATCTGAGTGAATTTAATTACATTAAAGCTTAAAAATATTTTTATGAAGGTAGTAGTTGTTTGGAAGAAACCCCTTGTTTTTATATCATAGGTTTTTATAACTAACCAATGAAAAGTCCACATAAACATTTTAGTGACTTCATGTAAAATCAAGGGATTTTTTTCTTTCAAAGTTTTACATCAGATAACAACAAATTTAACATTTTCTTTAATCTGTCTTACCTCTGACTCCCACCTACCACCTCAAAAACCTTCCACTACCCACCTCACCTCACCCCGTCTCTTTGTAAACCTCGGTACGTGACGGTATTCTGCTGTTATCCCGTCTCCCTGGCTCACCGCGGTGGCTGCTGCTGCTGAGCTGTTTGTTTAGGAATCTGGGCCCGAAAATTGTATTCCATCGACCATGCTCGCTATCAACACACAATTATCTGGGTTAATCATGTGGAACTGTGGCAAATTCACCTGGGGCTCAGGAACTAATGACATTCGCGTCTGGCCCTGCTTTAGTGAAATGGCCCCAGCACCTGCAGCAGGAACACGGAGATTGCCAAAGAAAATTTGGTCTCATTTCGTCGTCCTCTACGCCGCCCCCCGCTCCCACCGATCCAACCCCTCCCTCTCACCTTTTCTGCCTCCCTTCCCCCTTTCCAATCTCTCTGCCTCTCTCCCCATTTCTTCTGCCTTGAATTTGTTAATCCTTCAGGTTTCCTCCTCTGCACCTCTTTATTTTTGTTTCTCCTGCACCTTCTTCTCCGGGCAAGAGAGGGACAAACAGAATCCCCAAGTCCCGCGCAACCAATCGCGATGGCGAGGCAAACGTCAGTCTTCACGCCTCTTGTGTAATCACTATACTTTTCCGGCTTCGCTACCTGCGTAACACCTGAACAGTAGATGGTGGAAAGTGAGGAGGTGATACAGAAGATGATATGTCGTGATTTTGGTTCCGGACAGACAGCGACTTGCGTTCGCGCTGTATAATTAAGAAAGTGATTGAGTGCAGTCAGCAGGGTGTTGATGCTCTTTCTCCATCACACTTTCTCCCCCTCGTTCTCTTTGTCTTTCTATCACACACACTCAATCATACACGCCACGGAGTCATTTCCACCAACTTAGAGGAAGTAGAGGAACTCAATGCTCGTAATTATACATCAATACAAACATATGTTTCCCAATCACAGATGCCATCCATGTGTGAAATGGGTGTCACACTGTTGGAGGTCTCATTATTTGTGAAGTGTGCGCCTCAATACTTTGGATACCACCCACACTGGTCACAGTGACTATGTTATATACCTCCTCTGATCATCTCAAACAGGGCTTTTGCATGCCGAGCATACTGTACGTCAGATTGTGTTTCCAGAAATCCTTATTTGATACGAGGTGTGAAACGAATCCCTCCTCTCTTGGGGAAAGCTGTGGTCAGTATAGTTAGATTCATCGTTCCACCGTAGATGAGGCGTTAGCTGGGTTTTATTCGCACCTTATGCACTCTTCAGTTGTCTTTTGCCAAGAAATAAATGACTACTGTTGTGTTGCACAGAGCTCGAGTCACTGCCCACTGCAGTCATGTTTTAAGGCCTGACTCAAAAATGCAATCCCTTCAGTTTTAATGACGTTCCAGATTCAACCGTTAACGACATTCATTCATCCAAATCCCAGAGGTTATGGGCAAAACTACAATTACTGTGTCTAAAAGTGAGGTCCCTGCCATTTCTTTATATAGTAGGCATGTCTTTAATACAACTCATTTACACACAGGAAGCCTTTAGTATTGCCCAGGGCGAGATATAATATAGTCACGTCCCCACTCGAGGTGCCATTAAATGCTTCAGGTGTTATAAAAACAAATTACCACACAGGTCATGCATAATGGAGTTCTGGTGTGAAAGCTATTGAAAGATCTGATCTCAGTTGGTGTTTGGCCTTCACCTGAAAATTTGGTACCGTTCCCATTGGAGTGAAGGGTCAAACTCTTTGTTTGAGAAATCTTAAGCTGCAGTCAAACCAACCAAGAGACTTGCTTAGCTTTCAAACATGGTTACCCCTGTGAAACACAGCCTGAGACTTCTCTGTATCACAGTCAACCCTGTCCCAGCTTCTGTCTGCACCATCTCTGCTGAAGTGTGTGATAAGTTCCTAAGATCATTTATTGAAAAGCTAGAAAACATGAAGCAGCTTCCAGAGGCCCTCAACTAGGCCTCCTTTCCTAGTTACCTCTATCCCTAAGGACACTTCAGGGCCAAGCGCAGCAGTGGGTGACCAAGAGGAAAGGGACGAAGAAGAAAATGAGGAGGGAGTCAGCCATCTACAAGAGGTGGGCAAAGGGATGAGCTGATAGACCTCATCAGAGATGACATGAGACAGCAAAGGGAAGCTGAGGGCAGCACAGGAGAGCAGTGAAAGGATTCCAGTTTTTCTTAACGCGTATGAATGAGTGACCTCTTCCTGAACGGTTTGTTTAAACTTCCATAGTTTAAAGAAACAGGAATTCTCTGGCAGTGTTGCTGGATCTGATGGAATGGAGTACAATAGAATAGCCTTTTATTGTCATTGCATATGTACAACAAAAGTGTGGACAACGAAAATGTGGAAGTTACTGAAGCAAGATATGTTTTCTGTTTGGTGAGTGGAGGTTCACACAGGCTGGTCTGCAGAGAGTGCTTTGGGATGCTGCTTCCCACTGTCCGCTGAATCGACCATTAACAGGGTTCGCGGGGCTGTTATTTAGAAATATGCAACACTGAAGGTACAAAATGTTACTGCTATAGTTTAGTACTTGTAACAGTTTAAATCAAAGCATTATTCAGATTCTTACGCTTAAGTTAAACATATTAATGCACCGTGAAAACAGTGTTGTACACTATAAGTGTGGAAATTAGCTTTTTTCATGAACTCAAAAATAAGAGCCTGTTATCAGCTTTGTGACATTTTTCCAGCCACTCTACGCACACAGACAAGCTAAAAGGTCAAATATATTAAAAATTTAGAAAATGTTCTACTGTATTTGAAATTTGAGAGATATGTAGTTTACATAGCTATTAAGTAAATGGGTACATTTGATATCTGGTCATTGGGTTGCTGAAATTACCTGTAAAACTAGTTAAACTTAACATGTAATATCTAAAAGCTTGTAGATGAAACTAACTTATTTTACTGGGACATGGTTATCTCTCAGCCTGAGATGCAAAACGTCGGTGATGAATGTACAGAAGTTCTGGTTCCATTTACAGCTGTGTGTTTCAGGCTGTCACAGTTGCTAGTTGATTGAAGATACACTGAGGTAAGGCCGGGAATAGCTGGTTACACAAATCTGTTCAATTTCACAACCGCTCACGTCCGGCCTTTGTGGTTTTTGAAGACACGGGTAGACCAGGTCTTTCGAAGGATGTAGCCCCTGAATTTGGACACTCCAATGCAGTGTTGTCCTCAGTAAGGAAAATCGCTATTGGCTGTCCTAAAAGTCGCTAGAAGTCGCTAAATGACGTCATCACCTAATTTGCATAATTGGTCACGCTAATATAATTGTAACCTATGTTGTTGGAGAGAGAAATAACATCGTGGAAGAGACATAAAGTGAGTAAAAAACGTCCTAAATGCATTTAGAGTTTATTTAGAACTGCAAATTAAATTTCTTTTAGCAATTATTGTTTTTTTTAATGTCACAATTCCAACCCTGCTCCTTTACCCGGGCTTGGACCGGCAAAAGTGACCCAAAATAGGCACTCTGGTGGAGTTACTTTGTGTTTGTGTGTGTTTATAAGTAGTTTTAAACCTTGTGATCCACAAAACAGCATAAGAGTAAAAGATTAAAAGAAGAACTGACTACGTTACAGCACCCGCTGCTTGTTGAGAGTAAAAGCGATACGCGCTTTCACGTCTTTTTTTAGCGACTTTTTATAGAAAAAAAGTCGCTAGGGGGTCTGAAAACTCGCTAAATATAGCGACAAAGTCGCTAAGTTGGCAACACTGCTCCAATGGAGAGGGCTCAGTTATGCAATGTGCAGGGTGTCTTGAATCTGTGCAGGGTTATAGTGAAACCTCACAGCTATCAAGGCTTTATGGTATCACAGGTCATGGGTCCTCTGGCAGGATGATGACCTAAAACACCCGGAAATAGCCAAGAGCAAAATATCGGTCTATTCTATGAGTGTGCTGATCTACATGCTGTTGAACATCTGTGGAAGAACCTAAAACATGCAGTCTGAAGAAGGCACCCTTCAAACCTGAGACAGCTGGAGGAGTTTGCTCACGCTGAGAGCTACAGAAATTGCTTGATTGCAGTGATTGCCTCAAATGGTTGTGCAACAGTTTGTTCTCCCCCTGAAGGGAGTATGTGATCGTCTGTTTGTTGGTCTGTCTGTTTGTTAGCAGTCCAGTGTCCACAGTTTCAAATTTTATGTGACTGTAAATACCCAACACAGCTCGAGGTGATTTAATTTTGGTGAAATCAAGGTTACACCAAATGTGAAAATCAGT
Organism: Oreochromis niloticus; assembly: GCF_001858045.2. Classification (NCBI taxonomy): domain Eukaryota; kingdom Metazoa; phylum Chordata; class Actinopteri; order Cichliformes; family Cichlidae; genus Oreochromis; species Oreochromis niloticus. Next base: position 21,691,406 of record NC_031986.2, read on the forward strand.
AAAAACTTACCCGCAATTTTTTATAGATCGCCTTTAACCTTAAAAAAAACATACTAGGTCTTGGGGGACATGAGTACCTAGGTAATGGTTAGCTAACCATTTGACCTTGATCTCACTGTTAGCGCCCAAGGTCAAAGTAAACCATTTCAAGTTATGTATCATATGAAAGGACATGAAGAGAGCTTTACAACAAACGTTATTTTTTCGATACGACACCTTACATGACATCACAATGACACCATAGCAGGCTATCGCCACCATATTGTAATAAAAACACGATAAAACATCAAAGTTTTAGTGTCGCCTGCCCTTTGGGGGGAGTTTGGCTCTCTATACTCTCTTGTTTATATAACTTGTGTCACTTTAGACCTATTCTCATCACCATTGTGAGTTTTTCTCTCTTCTACAGAAAGGCACCAACAATTTTTTCCATGTCTGTACACGATTCACAAACAGCATTTGCCGGACTCATTGTTTTCCCCAGTTTTATAAAATTGCTGTCTGCGCTTGTGCACGGGTGTGTCTGCACACAGAAATATATTCAGGGATTGTGGGGCTAATTGAAAAATGTTCACCAAAAATAATCAAATTTAAAGCTTAAGTCTGCATTCGAGCCCACATAAGCGGCAACAACAGGAAACACACACACGCTCAGAAACTCAGGGAGCTCGTGTTGTTGCTCTGGAGTCCGTGACACGGTTTAACCGTCTCACAGGATCCATAAAACGCCCCCGAAGGCTTCATATAATCTCCCCTTTTTTCCTGCTTAATAGGAGATAATACAAGTGCGCACCCCGATGAATCAATATGCAACAGCAGCTTTAGTTTGATAATTAATACCAGTGTCGGAAATAGATTTGTGATTTGGCAGGGCAGGTCTGATATGACTCTGGTCTCCCCTCGCTCCCTCACCCTGTTCTACTCTGCATCCACATCCCATTGAACTAATCTCATTCTTTTTTTTTTCTTCTTTTTTTTCAATAGCGCTAATTCTTTGACTAAAGCCTGTTATCTCATTAAAGGCCCCGCGATGGGATTCGATGGCATCCTGACATCTGTATTCATTCCCCTCGAAATTAGTCCTGACACAAATTTAATGAAAAAACACTCCGAACAGTGGAGATTAGACGGCATGCCAAGCATCAGAGAATAGATTGGGGAGAAGAAAAAATCATCTGCTTAGTTTTGGTGACATTTTTGGAAGGATGGATTAGCGCTGGTCTTAAATAAGAGACTGTTTTTTGACTCCTTAGGTCTGCTGGGTCTACCTGTTAATGGCTCGTTTTGTGCTTTTTACACCTAATCTAGAAGTCGGATTGAGACTTGGAGGGGTGTGGTGATGTTCCTGATGGTCTTCAGAGGTAACTTGAGTTTTCTATAGTAAGAAATAGTGAGTCAAGACAAAAAGGAGCTCCCCTGGTCCTCAGTAGATAAACCTAATGCTCAACAAAACCAGAGGTTGCACGGCAAGTGGATTCCCTTCCTATTCCCAGTTGGCTACCACCTTACTTTGCACCTCCTCCTCTTCGTCTCCAGCTCCTCCCTTGTTCCACCCCCGCCCCTCGTCAGTCGCGGCACTGATAATTCTCTCTGTTTGCTAAAAACCAGAGATGAAAGCGTTCACGGATGAAAGAAACTTGGATTTAATCTTTCTCGCAGTCTTCTGCTCCCTCTTCCAGTGCACGGAGCTGATCGCTTTCTTTGGGAAAAGGGTGAGGGAACGAGGGAGAGGCGAAGAGAGAGGGGAGGCAGAATAAGTGGGAACAAGGGGGAGAAAACATGGACAAGTAGGTAAAGCCTATTTGGAGCCAAGAGGCACGGGTGTGGGTGCTAGTTCAATAGAAGCATTTTGCCTCTCCAAATGTACACACACTGACCTGATGAAATAGCGGCCTGGAGAGGCCACAGATAAAGAAAAGCCATCATTTCCTCCTGTGCCTCATTTGGCCCTCGCCACGATAAGGCTCAGGGATATCTATAGTCACAAGGTAAGAGGCCTGTCATAAAGAAGAGATAAAGGCAGTGCAAAACAGACTGTGGGGAGCTGAGGGAAGACGGGCAGAGAGGAAGAAGGGGGGTAAATACAGTGTGCACAGGCTGCAGGAGGGATATTCACCTAATATATGAAATGAGATGGAATTAACTGCTCAAAGTCAACCCACCTGTCACCTGGTCGGTTGTACTCAATGATCTGAGCTTGGAAAAATAAAATCCACGGACCCCACAGAGGGTTATGTGTAGTTCTTCTTTGCGTTACATCTAGCTATAACTGTACTCAGTGTTTACGTTTGCAGTGTAAGTCCACACACTTTGCTACTTCAGCTTTTATGGAAACAGACCTGCTGCTAAAACCGTAGATAGCCTAGCACAGGGGTGTGAAACCTAAGGCCCGGGGGCCAGAATCAGCCTGGCAAAGACTCCAATCTGCCCTGTGAACGTTTCACTGTATTTTTGCAAGTTTTACAGCATGACAGTCATGACTTTCTTATGTCTTCTTTTTATGCATATTTGTCACACGTACATGTAATTACAAAAGTAATTACCAGCTGCGCTTTAGAGCAGTTGGGCCATGTATGATTCCAAACAGACTCATACAAAAACCACGTGTGCTTTGTGTTCTTAATGCAGGAAGGCACTATAGCTGTGCAAAGGTCTGCACGGGCTAGCAACTAGTCATAAAATGAACGTCAGTTCTCCTTCTTCTCACACAGCTCCTTCTTCCTGTATTTATGTTTGTTACTCCTGCCCCAGACACACCTGGCCAATGAGCAGACTGAATGTTCTCACATGGTTTGTAGTGACGCATTTTGGTTCACTTGGATTTTTCTCTGTGCAAAAACAAACCAAACCAATGGAAAAAAGCTACAAATTTACAAATTCATCAACTGATGAATGAACAGAGTAAACAACCTACAGGTGTGAAAACGCCCAAAATTGAGGTGTAATTCAGGAAACACAAAAAAGTAAACCACTTTGTTCAAGGTATGTAATAAATATAACACAGATGTAATTCCCAGAGTTCCTGGGTAACACCTCCATTTCTCATTGGATCAAAACTCAAAGTCTAGGTGATTTTTGTTGTATGGGTCCACTGTGTGTCAACAATTTAATGTTGGATGTTCCCCCCATTACTGGTACAGCCGTTTATCCAGTGGACAACTTTTAGCCAAGGCAGTCAAGGTTGCTGGAAGATTTTGCAATGCAGCTGCAAAGCTGTGAGAATTTCCTCACTGTACCCAGAGACTTGGGGAACACAGCACCAGGCCACAGACCTCATTATCCACCACTGACTTGCCTGAATAAATGAAATGGAGGGCAGAAAAATGAAAAAAAAAAAATCTGAAAGGTAAGATGAGACACTGAAAGCACAGATGTAAGAAAAAGAATCACCTGTGACTCAAAAGAAAAGATCAAGATAAAAATATAAAAGGGAGGTAGAGAAGCTTTTCTTCTTTGCCCTTACACCTGCACACCATATTCTGCATCACAGGAGTTATTAAACCATTTTCTTCTTTCCCATAATTGCTCATTTAGATCATTGCCTGCAGTAATTTGACTGAATGTGAAGTGTCTGGTAAAGGTTACACAACTTCTGGTTGTATTCGCAAATTAAATGTTCAATATTTCTTTTGTAATCGGAGCTTTAAGGCCACGCAGAATGACACATCTGAGCCCAGCTGCTATCCTTTTTTTTAGACTTAAATGTTGATTTGCTGTAAGAGAGCATCACTGGCCCGAGGCCGCCAGCGTCCTCTCCCAGGAGCGGTGCACGGCGGTGGTGTGTGGGGGTGTTGGATTTTATAACCTGCAGCTCCCCAGCCCACCATCGCCAGCCAGTGCAAAGAGAGCCCATATGGAAGCTGAGCGTGGCTCCGGCCAGCTCGGGCTCATATGTATGGAAAACACAAAGTCTGGAGAGGGAAGTCACATGGGGTCGTGCTAGTCAGAGAGGCAGCCCGAGGTCCTGGTGCAGGTTAGAAGGTCTTGGTTCGGGAGACGAGGCTAATTTCTTCTACTTGGCTGAGCAAAGGCCTGAATAATTGCGCCCCCTGGGTTGGCCTCTGGGTAATGTGGAGGTAGAGCAGAGTGTACCAACGTGCAGAGCGAACAGGGGGAGGTTTGGGGAAGGCGGGGGATCAGACGAAAGGCCGTGTCCTGCTTTTAAAGGATGCTCATTATATTTGTTTATGTTGTGAAAGCAGCAAAAAAAAAAAAAAAAAAAAAACTATACATCATTATTTCAGCTTCTCAGTGCAGAGGGTGCTTGACTCAGTGGCATTATATACATACATTAACCTGAGCCTGCCGTTTTGATCATTGGCACTGTACTCGAGCATCAACAGAAACAAGACCAGATGCCAAGATGCTGTTATTTTTAGTCCATCAGGACTAATAAAAAATAGGACTTGCTCCTGTTTTTTTAATGATATCCACAACTCTACAAAATCTAGTCACTGATATCTTATGCTAACTTAATCGTTGGAATAGGGATTAAAAGGCCATGAAGAATTTAGTAAAAATGCATTGTGACAGTATTTTCGAGGCCTGGAGAAGTTTTGGAAAAACCTAAGATAAACCATGAGGTTCAGATAAACTAAAGTGAAAAAAAGCTGGTCAGATTTAACAGGAACTGTGTCCATTTGAACCCCCAAACTCAGATATCTAAAAGGCCTAGCAGAGGATGGTTTCGATCCATCGACCTCTGGGTTATGGGCTCAGCACTCTTCCGCTGCGCCACTCTGCTGGAAATCACCCCAGATGGGACTCGAACCCACAATCCCTGGCTTAGGAGGCCAGTGCCTTATCCATTAGGCCACTGGGGCTGCACACAACAACCACCAACCAGCACAATGGAGGAAATGTCCATTCAGCTTCCCGGCTGTGCGCTGGACTCTGCTTTGTTTGGGTGGTGTTTCTGTTGTTTGTGGAGACTCATGAAACTACACGAGCATCCACACAGAGGTTGATCTAGGATTCATGTGTAACCAGGAGCATCAGAATGGTTGTTGCTCTGAGTATTTCAGAAACTGCTGATCTGCTGGGATTTTCCCACACAACCAATCCAACAGGGTATCTTTTGCATGTGGTGAAACAAGAGTTTCTCTTCGTGGATGTGCAGCTGACAAATCTGCAGCAACTGTGTAATGCTATCATGTCAACATGGACCAAAATCTCTCAGGAATGTTTCCAGCGCCTTGTTGAAGAATTAAAGGAGATCAGAAGGGGAAAAGGGATCCAGCCCAGTACTAGAAATGGCATTACCAGTGAGTGTATATAGAGACAACTTGCATTAATGACAGAAAGCTGGCTGTCTAAAAGTCCTAGCAGAGGATGGTTTCGATCCATCGACCTCTGGGTTATGGGCCCAGCACGCTTCCGCTGCGCCACTCTGCTAGATACCACCCCAGATGGGACTCGAACCCACAATCCCTGGCTTAGGAGGCCAGTGCCTTATCCATTAGGCCACTGGGGCTACATAGCCAACCTGTGTAAATCCTCTCAGACTTCTTGAACACGACACTGAGTTCACTGTACTCAAATGGCCTCCACAACAAGACAAATCTGCAGCACGTGTGTGATGCTAGCATCTCAACATGGACCATTTCCTAGAAACCACAGAGGTTAATAAAAATATAAAGGAACATGAATGGGAGGACAAACGGGACTGGTTAAGGGGAGTTTTAATGGTTGATGTGTTGGTCATAAAGATTTTTACAGGGGCTTGGGGCATGCTGACAGTTTTCTCCTAAATGATAGAAGAAAATCACCTCTCCAACAGTGGAGCTGAAAAGGGAGAAGTCAAAACAGGAAACAAAGCAGCATCTGGAAAATGGCACAGAAATTGCTGGAAAATGCTGGTAAAGACTGAGCTGCCCTAGCAGTTGGGATGCCAGTTTTGGCACCCTTCCATTCACAAGGACAACAGAAGCAAGAAAAAACTGCTAGTTAAAGCTGATAAATGATGGTTAATCCATCAACTTTTGCACAATCTTTTTTTATTTTTAAGAAATAATGCTTTTACGAAGGTGTAAAATAAATGCCTTGGGTTGCTTTTCTTTGTGGTAAGCTCCTTTAAGCAGACAGCTCTCTCCACTGCAAAAGTGTGACATCGCAACTTAAAGGACTCCTGGCAGCGGCGACGAGTACATACATGTTTCCCACAGCACTCCTGGATTGAGTAATGAATCTGCCACAATCTCTAAGACCAAGTGCTATGACTGGATCTCCTCGCATTTATTAGAAAGTAAAGATCAACCCTGGGCTTCGCCGACGAGGAGGAGGTGACAGAGATGTTTGGTGACAGCTGGGGAAATGAACGTGACATGCTCAGGTGTAATTATGCTCACCTAGTTCACAGCGGAGATTAAGAAGAGAAGGGACGGATAAGAGCGGGAGCGTGAGACGTGAACGAATAATGAAAGACTCGTTTTCGTCACTGTATCATCTCGAGGTCTCACTTCTGTTTGCCTTTTCCAATTATAAAAGGTGTGACTGTGGGCCTCCACCCCCTCCTCCTCCTCTTGTGATATAATGTTACTAATACTGAATTTCAAGGGAGGGAAAAAATAATAATTCTTTTGTTTTTGAGAGAAAAACAAATGAGTTGACTTAATTATCACTTACAAATTTCACTCCTGCTTCCCTCCCTTTGCAGACCTAATCTGATGTGTGCACTGCAACTCTGCATTTCACTGCCATGTTGTCGGACATCATCGTAAGGAACTAGGGGAATAAAAGTGATTTTAATGAGGTGAGAGGCAACGCTTCCAAACGCTATCCTGAGCCGACTCTGCCCTCTAGTGGCTGTCGGACGTCTTTACATGCAGGCCAAAGCATCCTTCCTATCAGAAAATGGATTATGACAGTCTAATTTATGATTATCCCCATCCCTCTGACCCAGCATTTCAGATCTTCAGCCTGATGTCCTCATGACAGGCAGCCACAGTCACACTCAATCTACTCACTGTTTCCACGCACACTGAAGCAGCCTTCCTCTCTTCAACTTTTGTCAAACTTGATTTATCAATTATAATAAAGGCAGAGTGAGAACGGGGAAGCATTAATCACAATGGGATCTGTTAAATAGATTAGAAAAATCATTTGCAATGACGAACTTTATCCTCACTGATGGAAGCTTTTTTGTATTTTGGTCCTTTTGACATCGCTGTACGGTTTGAGTGACTTCCTGTCAAGCATCGCTTGCCTCTGATTTTACTCTTAAATCATGCTAATCCTGATGTCATCCATCCAGATTGTTTATATTTGCTAGAAATAATAATCAAGTACTAGTGAACAAGTAACCAGGTACTGGATAGAAAATCACACAGTGGATCGCTATCAGTCACGGATTGGCCTCCCCAGAGCCCGGACCTCAACATTATTGAAGCAGTGTGGGATCATGTTGACAGAGAACAGAACAAAAGGCAGAAACATCCAAAGAAGAGCTTTGAATGTCCTTCAAGAAGCCTGGAGAACTATTCCTGAAGACTACTTAACGAGAGAGTTCAGACTGTGCTGAAGAATAAAGGTGGTCACACCAAATATCGAATTTCAAGCTTTTTAGAATTGTACAAACTGTTTTCGCCTTATATACTGTATTTACGTATATGTTTGTATGTGTTTCAATAAATAACTGCACCTTTTTCCCACCTTTTCCCAGCAGAAATCTGCTTTTCAGTCAATGGAGGCATGAAGCGCTGCATTGATTTTGCACTCAGTGATCCAAGCTCCTCTAATGGCAGCACATCTCTGTATCTTTTGCAGCTTTTTGTACCAAACTTTTCCTTACAGTCACCTTCCCGAACAGCCATCCTTTTCATCAAGGACTTCCTAAGCTTACCCTCCGAGGATGAGTGTCATGTGGACACCTGTCAAGTCAGCAATCTTCCCCATGATGCATGCTGCATGCATTGATCTAGACCGAGAGATGCACAGTATTTATAAGTCACAGAATATTCTTATAATTTTCAGTACATTTGTTTAAATCCTTTTAGCTATAGGTCATAAAATGGAAAAATGCTTGAAGAATTACATTATTTTCCTAATGAATTTAGAATTTATTTCAGTTTCCTAAATAACTGTTTGAAAACATCAAGCTTTTTGAGAATATAGTTGTTGTTTTTTTAGAAGAATTGCATTACTCAGTGGGAAAAAAAAGTTACTTTCTTGCGACATTGAGTAAAAACTCTGGCTTTAAACTGCCAACAGATGAAATCTGAACTGTCTGGTTGTCATTTATATGCACATATGCTCAATTACCATCCTTATGCTGTGTCAATGCAATGAAATCTTTGAGCAGAAGTAGAGAAAAACTTACCTTTACAAACAGCAAAATGCAGTAAATGTAAAGTTACAGTAGTTTAGTAAGTAGTAAGTAGACTGATTTTAACCCCGTACGTGCCCCTACATTGATTTTAGTTTGGTGACCACAAAAATTCCCATCACAGGCCCGTGCAGCTTTAACCTACGAGGTCGACTCTACTTTTATGGATCACCAAGTCCCGTCATGTACATCACAGCAACGGCAAAGTCCCTTTTTTTCTGTCAAATGTCTTAAAACGAGTCTCAACAGCTCAGTTTTCCAACCAGCTTTTCTCACATATTAAACTTCTCTGGACTTCCACGTAAGTCCTGCAGTTCCTCTAAATCCTATTATCTTTAGTAACACACGTTAATGACTAACAAACCTCACAGAGCACAAGGATTAGGTCATGATATATCTTTAATGTAAATGACGCTTTTTGATGTGTTGAAAATTGTCCTGTATGAACGTTGGTTTGATGTCCTTTCTTAACTTTTTATATTGTGTAATTGTATCATTTTTTCAATTACAACAAAAGAATGTATCAACAATGAGGTAAACAGTAATTCAAGCACACGCGACAGGATCACGTGAATTAAAATAAAAACAAAATAAATCTCTAAGCAAAATGAGATGAGAGAAAAATATAATGGCATAAACCATTTGACTAGTCAATCAAATGTCACTGTATTAAAAAAAACACACACAGTTATTTCTTTTTTTTCCCCCACAGCAACAACACAGTCAACATTTCCACTTCAAATTAAGTGGCGGCCATCTGTCTCTATAGACTCAATGTTAGCTATACTGTTATAATGTTATGATGTAATCAGACTGTTATAATGCTCAACTTTACAGTAATTACACAACAGTCCTGTTGAATGAATTTTCAAATAGGAGCTTGAAGCCTACTCAGGCAGTTGTAGCGATTAGCTTTCTGCGAGGCCTCACGAAGCTCAACATCTCCTCTGTGTTTGTCCTGGTGCCTTTTGGATAACTTTAAATCAACTTATCTGATTAATAATGTAGCCTGATTTAGTTTTGGAGAATTAAATTCTGGTGTTTTTTTAGTACTAATTAGCAGATATGTGCAGTTTATGAATGCAAGCTTACCAACCAAGCTAATCACTTAGCACTCCAGATATGGTCACTTCTGGTGCCATGATAACATTAGGTTTTCAAAAAGGGAAGTCCAAATGCCAATGCTTGACAGCACATTGGTTATGTCCATCTTTTATATACAGTCTATCATCTGAATGGACTGTAAACTGTATATAAAGGATGGTAACAGCATGAATATCATTGGCCAGGGTCTCTTCACTTATTTCATGTAAGCATTTCTTTAAGCAGGGAGCTCACAGTGCTGCTACACATGACACAACTAAAAAGACTAAAAATCACAGCGTGGTACAAGTCAAAATCAGATTCTTCAGGAGCCTCCTGTGACTGATTTTAAGCCACAAACATTTGTTTTTCTTCTCAAGCATCATCAGCTCCACATCCACAACTCATCTAAACACCAAGCACACTGCATTTCACTCCAGACAGGTGGAGCGGTGAACTTTTGAACAACTCGACTGTCTGTATTCACAGCTCATCTGTCGAAATCTCCGAGATTTTGTCCATGCTGTCCAGCTCTTTACTCTCGATGCTTCGGCCGACCAGGACGAAGAGGAGGCCGGCCAGCAGGCAGAAGAAGACGGCCACCGGAGCCAGGAAGAACGAGGGGCCGTGCTGGATGCTGAGATGGAAAGACGGGCAGCGAGAGGCTTTCTGGTGGAGGGTAAACTGATCCAGAGTGTCCAGGACCTGGATCCACATCAGATACATCACCACCACGATGAACAGACACACGCCTAACAGACACACGGGAAACAGTGCAGGTCATTCAGCTTCTGATCTATATAAGATATATAGAAATAATAACCAGGTTTTACAGGAGAACCAAGAATGTAATGGGAGCAAAAATGCCAGATGACATCTGCAGTTTAAATATTTCTACTCATTTTACAAAACTTCTGTTACAGCCTTTCTCAGCTGATGTGTTTCTGTTAAATACTGTGTTGTTTGTTTTGTTTTGTCAGCGTGTCATCTACTACACTTTTGTCCTCACTCCGTGGGACACATGTAAACCTGCAGGACAGGTTTTTACCAGTCAGTGGCACAGCAGGTCGTGTTTTACTGCCTGTTTTGACTGCTCAAAGTAAAACAATAAATCGTGCCGCTTCATAAGTACAAACAATGCAGTCATTGTGAAATTCGACTGTTTTTTCTTCAGTTTTTCCTCTGCGTAGAACAGGAAATTGGAAGCATCCATAAAATTTCTAAATTTTGCAACCTTACCAGTATTTTCATACAAATGTTGGCTCGTAACACAGATTTTTTCCGATTTTTTTTCTTGTGTGATCTCTGCAGAAGAGGAAAGGATGTCCTGAGACTAAAGGTATTGATGATTGGTGTTTGGGGTTAGCTGGAACCACACACTTTCAAATTACATTCTTGAGATAAAAGTTTAGCCAAGAGCTTCAGCAAACTAAATACACCAAAACAGGGAAACTGTTAAATGTGCAGAAAATAAAACTGCCAGCTACACAGACCTGGAGGCAGTGTTAGCTAACAAATGTGAACCTCTATTAAATGGTACATTATTTCGAGTTTAAGTGATTTCTAGTTAAAATATTTTTAAAATATGTTTATTTTTTTGATACTACTAAAACTAATTTAATACTACTAATATTACTTTCTACATTAGAATATTTTGAAAATAAAATTGTAAAACATATTTTTCTGAACGTGAACAATTTTTGTTTTATTTTTTTATTCCAAAGCAAAATCTGCACTAGAAACTTTGTGTTTAACATTCATTAATATTTATAATGATTTTTAGAAATATGCTACTTTACTCAAAAGGATTAAACTATTTAGAAATAAAATTTTAAGACAGGTTTATGTCTTTGAAGTTATGCGAAATTTTATTTTATTTATAAATTCTTCCAAATCAGCTAATCAAAATTAATGCACATTATGTAAATTAAATATAATATTTTTAACAATCCTACATTATTTATCATAGATATGAAAGCACATATATATATATATATATATATATATATATATATATATATATATATATTTTTTTTTTTTTAATTAAAACATATTTTATCCAAACAAGTAAAAAGTAAGGTTTTATTAAGGTGTTGTTAAAAAACTTCTCCATCCGGTCAGAAAAAGTGGCCTTAAATGAACAGCAACAGAGGGGAGGGTTTGCCCAGCATACGATTAATTAGGATTATTTCAATCTGTCAGTCATGCAAAGCTACTCAATTAGAGCTGAAGAACACAAATATGGAGGTGGCTATGAGCAGTGGAGAGCCACTTTAAACAACGTAATGGCTAGGTTTGCTGTAGCACTCCTGGCCAGTCATAGAAATCTGCTATTTCAAAGCCAGAACACCAGCTTCACTGTGTAGTGGTTTGTAGATTCACTTGGGAAGAGAAAGGGCACTGGTTCAAGTCTAGCCAGAGACCCATAATCCCTTCAGACTGTGTCAGAAAGCGCATGTGGTGTGAAAAGATGGCAAAGGTACCTGCTGTGATGATTTCTAGTGAATAATGGATCAGCCAAAAATAGTTCTCCTATTTCAGAGACAGATGGACACTGGATAAGAGGACTGTGACCAAAACCGTCATTACAAATGAAGTAAATTATACAATTTCTTCTTTTTGTGGGGCAGAAATCTCACGACATACTGTAAAATGTTCTCATGATAGTCTCCTTCTGAAGAAAGCTTCTGGGGATCTGTTTGAGAAGAATCCTCCAATTCTATATTTAGCCTTACCGCCAAGCAGCTGTAGAGCCCCGCCCACTTTATAGAGCTTGTGGTTGGTCAGTGGGCCGGCACAGATGACAACAAATCCACCGATGATGATCGCCGCCAAACCCATGACGAAGAAGATGGTCCAGCAGATCCTGAAAACTGAGGAAAACGCGACAGCCGGTCAGTGCTTTGTGCTGTTTTTACAGTAACAATGTGCCGCTTGTATAACAAAGTGATGCCAACCAGTGGCCGCATTGCGTTCAAAAGGCTGTCCAGGAAACTTGTGCGGCTCCTCCCACAGCTCCACCGGCTTGTTAGCAGGAAAAGGGAAGAGGAAAGCGGCCTCACACACTTTTGGTAGAGGCTGGTTTGCTGAAGAGGGGGGAAAAGGCAGCTGTCACAATTAAAGCTTCACTGTGTTATTTTTGCCATTTATAAAACATGTAATGAAGGTTCTCACAGATCCAAAGGTCCCATATTGAGTAATCGTGAGAAAAGGCTGTGTAGGAGCACCGCCAGAACAGACCCTCATGGAAAATGGTCACACCCTGCGAATTCTGTCGGATCAGAAAACAACATCTGATGAGAGCTGTGGAAATAAACCCTGTTTCTGACCCGTGTTTGGAGCCAATTTTAATGAACACCTCAATGAATTTTACTCCAGAGCCACTCATCTCCCGGGTTTCATTACAAGAATGTGTGGATGACGAACAACATCCAAATGCAGTGAGTACTTTCTGGCAGGGAGATGTTTAAGTTATGGGATACAGCATATAAGAGGCAGGTTTAGTGTGTCAGGGTAACCAGAGCCTGCTACAGAAAAAGACTGGGGGTCCATCGGCTGCCAGCAAACAGACACATTTGAGGAAGTTTGCACCCAGAGACCCTCCACTGGAGCTCTTCTAGCTTGCACTGAAAGAGGATCATGCTCAAAAACATCCTGATGGGATTGGTGTTTTTTTTATTTTGTGTGTCAATTTGACCTTCACAGAGTCTCAAATTGATCCAGAGTGCATGATAATCAAGTTAAAGCAGCCAAAAAGTATAAGAAGAGAAAGAACACTGACATTTTAAGCAATGCAAAAACTATCAGGACAAAGGACAAAAGGATATTAGTGCAAGAATAAAAACCTGATCTCCTGAATGCAGATCCATAAAAAACTGCACATGTGTGGTCTGAAGGGAGTGGTGCAAAAGCCAACTGGGGGAATACTGCAAGTTGGCACACTGAACTTTGTGACCTCATCTTCTCTCATGTGGCCGAGATTTGATGTTCCCTGTCCATTCATTTAAGTCTCAAGTATCACCATCCAGAGACACTATATGTAATTATTCAATATGTAGGTCTACAACTACAAAGTGAATTTGGAGAAACTTAAAGTCATTATCAGATGCACAAGTACACTATATGTCTATTTTTCAGCCCCTTCTCATGCACAGGGTCTAAAATAACATCAGTTGTTTTGCAAATGTGAAGGGTCAGTGGTGTGAAAATGCTTATTTTACCCCAACATCACCAACTAGCCAGAAAGGCAACCCATGGTACACAGTATATAGGACGTGCTGTGGGCAAGCCCACAAAAATCAATTATGGATGCTAAATATATTACAGGGTTGCTTAGAAACCAGAGTGTTAAATATCTGCTAGTCCAGTGCAGTGACAAAGTAATACGTAACAGTTCTCAATTTTGCACTCCTTCACACCTTTCCATGACCTTATGTTTTCCATCAAGCTAAAGGAAAACTGGTTAGGAATAGAAGCTATGAGCTCATTTGCACCAGAAAAATGCTGTAAAATGGCAAAAAATTGTCATTATGTAAAATACATAAGTTTTAATTAAAATACAGAAAATGTCTGTATTTTTACAAGACAGTAAATTAATATAAAGTTGTTATAGCTTTACATTTACATGAAATCTCCGTTTTGTTTTTAGAAAACAAATTATGTTAAATTATAGAAACCACATTTCAGCATCTGTTATCTAGAATTGAATCAAATTTTAAACATGTGTTTACATTTTCTAGTCCACTGTCAGCAACAAAGCCTCATGCAACAATTCTTAGTGCTCCTCATGATGTTTACAGGACAGTTACAGGGTTATTTATTTATTTTGCTCTACTGTGCCCCCTGTGCCTGAGCGGGTGTACACATAGGACACCAGAGACCACAGAAAAGACCGTTCAGCAACTACGGGTTGCTGCTGCTGTCGAAACGAAGTGGGAGGGTCCAAAAGTTAAACTGTTCTCAACTTTGAGGTGCACAATTGAAGCGATTACCAATGAGAGCGAAGAACACAGTTCACATGGGTGTTACAAGGTTACCTAGGCAACAAGAGCCTGCACCTGGTCCACTAGCGACCTGACAGCAACAAAGTGATGTGCAATAAGCAGCCTGGCAATGGTGATGAAGGTTATTGTGACAAAACAATGGCATCATGTAACATGTTGACACATTGGTTTGTTATACTTACTCTGTTTTACTCCTATTTTAGTATTATTTTGCTCTTTCAGTCTTTTTTGTTACAAAATCATGTTATGTTTGTGTGCAGATTAGAAGTGTAATGCTGTTGCCATATGTAATCCAAGGACTGGCCTCTGGTCCAGTGATCTCCATGCAGTGGTAAAGGTTTGCCACGCCCCTCAGCCCAAATAAGCTTTAGGGAGAGCTAATGGAAAATCACTAGCATTGCACTAACATTTGTCAACATTTATTTCTTAAAATATAATAAAATATTATACACACTTTTGTCTTTTAAATGGCCTGAAATATGAGAGAAAAAAATTAGATTTGTGTTAAAAGATGTAACAATCTTTTGATCTTAGCCATCGAGGAGAAATCCGGCTGGTGCAATCCTATACTGAGTGTTTTTATTTTTATTTATTTTTTTGTTAAACCCATAAAAACGGTAGCACTTTGGGCACCAAATATTTTGCATGAATAAAAAAAACAAAAGTTCCTGTATTCCATCATTAAAATACAGCTGCAGTAGCTAAAAAATTTACATGAAATCTTGTGTATTTTTACTTTTTTCTTTTTTTTCACAGCATTAAGCTATAATTTAAGTTTTGTCTAATAAATAAACATATTTTAACGTGGAAAAATCTGTTTTTCATTTTTTTAACATTACAAATTTTGTGTATTGACAGTTTTCCATGTTTTTTATGTTAGTCATTCAGTCTGTTTTTGTAACTTTGATATTTAATATATTTTAAAAAATAACAGGAAAAAGTCAAAAGACAGATTATTTGGCTTGAAGTATGTTTAAAGTGTTTCCACTGTTGTTCATTTCCCTTTGTTACATGATGTACATAAACAGTATGGCAGGCAGCCCACACTGATCATTAAATGTCAGAGAAACACAGCAAACACACGCACTTTACCTATTTCTATTTTAAATATGCATGTTAATAAATACATCTTTACTCATAAACTACTTTTTCCCTTTCTTAAAAGGCATCACATAAATCAACTCGTCGCTCCTGCACAGTTCAAATACCTTCACGTCTCTCAGGCTGTGTTCTCCGGGGTTGCTGCAGGACTCTGCAGCCAGCAGCCAGTACTCAGTCCCACAGGAGAGAATCAGGAAGAGAAACCCTGTTGCTCCGAAGAATAAAGCAAAGAAGAGGAGCACCTTCAACCTCAGGCTAGACGACATGTTTAAATCTTTCCAGATTCCTCCGTCTCGGTGCTTCTCTTTCTTACTCTATTAACATGTCATGTTTAAAGAGTCCGATAGACTCCTAAGAGGCTGGACATGTCGATTACGCGTGACACTCTACACAGGGCTTCCCTTTTACTGCTGACCAATCGGGCACAAGAAGGTGGCTGAATTAAAATAAATGTGCACCATATGCTGGAAGGGATACAGTTACAGAGGCCAGGGCTCAGACACACATAAATAGGATGGGTACATTTAAAAATAGAAGCAAAGCAAACAACATAATAAAGCCCGAGACAGAGAAATCAACACGTGAAGAAACATCTCCTTGGCGTTTATTGGAATGCCAGCATTGAAATCCAGATTTGGTACAGTACAAGGCTATCCAGTATAACTGAGATCTAGGCAACAGTGACAGTCCAACAACAGTCATTCAAACTGCATGTTCATATATTAATACAACGTTTTGTTTTGTTTTTCCTTCAAAGACGGGTTGTTCAAGAGATGATTAATACAAATGGGGGGAAATTTTAAAAAAGAGCAAAGCGGTGATGATTTGTCATAATGCTGCAGGAGGAACCAGGAAGAAACAAACATGAGCAAATCATTTCATGTAAATTCAAATAAATATTTCTTCCAGGTACTGAGGATACTTAAAAAAAAAGAAAAGAAAAAACAAAGGAAATGGGAATGGTCAGTTTGTTTTGGTGATTTCTATTTTTTTTCCTTCTTTTTTTTTTTTAAAATGCTCGCACCCATTTGATTATCCTAAAGCTGCTGCAAAGAAAGGCTGCCTTTGGGGGTCACTTAGAAAAAAAGCTGTTCTTGAAAGAGAAGCTCTGAGATTGAATTGTTTCATCATAAATTATTAATAAATTTAAATGGAAGTAGGGCAGTGCGTGCTATGTGAGTAGCTACCATTTACAGATGTTCCCTGATTCCTCACAGTTGGTGAGAGCTGCGACTTTGTCCTCACAAGGAACGCCCATCCAGATTATTTCATTGCACTTCATACTGCACGTATTTGGGAGCCCAGCAATACGCCCGTCAAATAACAAGTGGATCAGATGAACAGTTGCTGACACAAGCCAAGAGCGCATGCACATACAGAGGCTCCTCGAATTATTAAAATATCGATGTAGGCTCATGCAGGGTCTCGTTTTCAGCAAGCATCGCTCCTTTATCACCCAGCAGAACATTTTGTTCTTGTTAAAAGCTTGACTGGCCATTTAGATATATATGCATTTATAAAAACTTTTCCAACAATAATAGTGAAGCTCAAAGCTGTGCTGATTAAAGAGGCAATAAATCGGAATCATTAGTCTTTTCTCTGTATGAAAACTGCAGAAAAATTAAACTGTCATACAACAGTGTGTACTATCCCTTCACAAACCGGCACAATGTCACTCTTACAGGTACCATTTAACGATGCTGCCACCTGAGAAGCTGTGAGACTCCTGGTATCTCAGCCCTAAGATGCACTTATTCCAGGTCAGCTGTGTACCCACTTCAGCACCGGTGGCTGAAGCCAGATTCGGCTTTTCAAAGAAAGGATTAGTACACACCACAGACTGAAATCTTCCAGTTCTTAGAACGAGAACACTCTAGGCCTTGTTAGTTTCCACTTTAACTTTAGCTGACCCCAAACGATGATGCCCCAGATATCAATAAAGCCAAACGCTTTGCTTTTTAAATCAGCGGGACAGTTCTCAGTCAGGCTAGCATAATTAGCGGCCTTTTAACAAGCTAAACTTGAACTGGGGAACACTATTTGCCACTAGGAGTGATGGTTACAGAAAATGGACCCAAGTATGCCTACAGAGTTATTTATACATTTCTGATCCACTTCATGTTACATGAGATTTATAAAAAATCTAATATTCTTTCAAAAACAAGAAAATTTCAAAGTGACTCCAAGCTTTTGAGTAATCACGTAGCAAAGCATGTTGTGTTTCTTAAAACAACCGTTACACTTTCAGTTTTTAGAGTACAGAACACATACCAAGAACCCAACCCATATACACAGAAGTGCATTTATACAGGACTCATGTTGATTAATTACATTTTACAACCCTGTGAGGATAGAGTAAGTACATATATGAGGCACGCAGAAATTAAAGATTTATCACCTATCATCATTATTATTATTAGCATCATCAGCCTACTTGCAGTAAACATTTTATCTGAGGATCCTTTGGGCTGAGTCACCTCTTTCCTCTAATTTGTGAGGATGCTGCCACTCTTCTGGCAGTTTGTTTGGTCCACTGTAGCTCTATACAAATAATCTGTCGGAGCATCCGTGCAAAGGCGGGAGGGACTTCCACAGCATGTGAGGTCTTGCATCCTCCGTTTTTTGTTTTTGTTTTTTCTCTTCTTGGCCTCCTCTGAATGCACTCTCTCTCTCTGTCGCCTAAGACATGACTCCAAAGACGGGGTTGTGGCGGCAGATGCTCGGCCCGATCTCCTCGTAGTCTTTCTTGGTGTGGCACACTTGGTAGAACTCGGGCTGCAGAAGCAACACACAAATCACACAAATGTAACAACGCAAACTTAGACACTGAATAACATTTTGGAAACATTACAGTGTAAACAAAGAAATTCAGGACTTAAATGTTGCAAAAGAAGCCTGTTAGCTTTCTATAATGCGCACCTTCATATAGGAAACTTACAAAATAAGTTCTTTTACGTACTGGATACTTAAGAGAATACATATTGGATAGTTCAGCGGGTATGTACTGGGTAGTAAAGCGAGTAAGTACTGGACAGTTAAGAGAACACATGGGTAGTAACGGTGTGCATATATTATGGAGTTAAAAGGGTACAGCTTACATCACTAGAACTAGAGAGTGTAACTACAGGTATTTACTACTATGATGAAAACACTGATTGCAGTGCAAAAGTACAGATGTCCTTGAAATACTCACAGTAGATGCCAGCATTGATCCTCCGAACCAGACAGCGTACCTCTGCATGTGATGGGTGATGACTTGCACATCGATGGGCTTGGGCTGCAAAACAAAGATGATTTGTGCTCAACAGTTTACTGAAAAGGCCTGGAAGCTTTGAAAGAAAGCTTTCTTCCGTGGAGCAAAGTGTTTCACAGATTTATGTGAAGCTGCCTGTGTCAGCTCCTCGTGCTACTTCTACCCCCTTACCTTCAACTTCCCACCGCTCAGCTCTTCGCTTATTTTCAGTCGTGCGTCCACAGTCCTCTTCAGGTCCCTCTGCAGGCGTCTGCCGAAGTCCCTGAACATGGTGGAGCCTCCGGAGAGCACGACATTCTGTGACACAACACAAAATGATTACTGCTATGTGCTGCGTGTCCATGTATCAAACAGAAGCAGACAGGTGTGTGTTTACCTTGTAGAGAGGACGCCTGACGTCGATGGGACAGTTCTGGATGACTTCATCCACCACCTCTGAGATGGGCTGGGTGAAGTCTGGGTTGGCAAACTGGATGAAAACGAAAAGGTAAAGTTAGAAAAAAAAATTAAAAATACAAAAAAAAATTAGAGGAAATGTGAGCAAAGCGTGTCAGCGTGTTCTGTACCTCAGGGTGGAAAAAGATCTCAGGGCCGAGGAAGCGCTCGTACCCAACGTCGATGGTGAACTCCTTCTTGGTGATGGCGTTGGCGCCCGTGTACTGTTTGATCCATTTGCTGCCGTCTGTGTCGTACTTGTTAAACTCTTTAACAAGGTCAGGGCACACATAGCTGAACCGCTCCTAAAAACGCACAGCACAAAATATTTGGCAATACTGTAAGACAAATGCACATCAAACTAAACAAACAACTAAGAGCTTCCTGTTTTTTAAAGTCTGGAATGAATGGAGAGGCTAGCAGTTTTCAGTATAATTTAACTATGGCTTCTAGTAGCTTCTGTTAGCTATGAGTGCTTGATGTTTGTTGTATATTTGCTGCTATGACAACTCAATTTCCTTCTGGCATTAATAAAGTTTCTCATATTCTGATGCTTCTGATGCCACACTGACCTCTAGTGGCCAAACTGATAAGTACATGACAGAAGCAGTGCAGCAATCATCTGTCAAAGGTATCACTTCCTTTTCTGCCTTGTTTTCTTACAGACTGCATCTTGAGTTAGTTTCATTTATAAATTAAAATCTATACAACAACAACACCGCATGGAGAGGACAGCTTCACAATGACTCTCAAACTGGTTATATACACACTCATGCTGTCTGCAATGACACAAAAGGTGTCCTCGTGAACAGAGGCCCAGTTAAACTCTGTCGCTCTAAACTCTGTTACAGAGCTTGGCCAACATGCCCCTGCAGTTAGCTACAGAGATGAAGCAATCCCTCAAGTTGTGTGCCAAGGCTGTCACATAATCCTCCCGGTTTGTCTGCACTCTTGCTATGACCTGCCGATGCCTCTTTCAGTAAAGAAGTGCCAGCTTTAAGGCAGGAGTGATGACAACAGAACAGCTGCACCCCAGATCTTTTACCTCAGCAGTACTCGCTAAGAAAATCCACAACCACAGAGCCGGGCTTTTGTGTTTTGATTCTGAGCTCCTTGACTGAGAGACACCTTTCTATACGCCTACTCATCTACATGGACATGGAAATCTGGTATTCGTGGCAAATGCCAATCAGTCTTCACAGTGCAAGGCAGTGAGCACAGGACCCACTAGAGGGCGCTCAGGTGACCCTCATGAAGTCAGAGACATTCACACTAGTGACCTGCTGGAGGTCATCTGACAGTGCTCAGTGTTAATCCTTACACAAAGCAGCAGATACCAGTCCTGCTGATAGGTTAAGGCCCTTCTACAGCTCTGTCCAGCTCTCCTGGAGTAACTGCCCGTCTCCTGGAATCTCCTCCATGCTTTTGAGACATAGCGAACCTTCTGCCAGTGGCACATATTGATGTGCCATCCTGGAGGGGTTTGACTACCTGTGCAACCTCTGTAGGGTCCAGGTGTCGTCTCATGCTAGCAGTAGTGACACTGAGACGAGCCAAAAGCAAAACTAGTAAAAAACAGTCAGAAAAGATGAGGAGTGAAAAATGTGAGTGTCCTCCAGCTGTAAACCATTCCTTTGTTGCGGGTTGTCTTACTGTCACCTCTCTAGTGCTCCTGTTGTTAATTTCATTAACACCAAAGCAGCTGAAGCTGATGAAAAACACCCTCTGCAACTGAACTGACCCTGCTTTATTGTCCATTGTACTCTGCACAGCAGCATAATTTCATATTTATTAAGACTTTAACTTAGTAACTGAGACCATGAACTCATCAGGAAAATCTTTACTCCGATCCAAGATCAACTGAAAGCCAGACTCACCTTCCCATATATTTCTATACAGTCTGGCTGCTTTTATCGCCCCCTGCTGGCCATTAGAAAAAAGGGCTCTTTTTTTTTTTTTTTTTTTAAACCTGTCTTTGGTTGGTAAACATGAAGCGTACTGACCTTGACAGCTTTAGCCGTCTCCAGAGACTGCTCTGGAGGAATCCCCACCTCTCGTTCCCTCAGCAGCTGCTGGATGAAGTATGTGATGTCTCGACCGGCGATGGGGATGTGCTTGATGCAGCTGCCGATGACGTAGCCTTCAGCCTGGAACGCCACAGAGCAAAGGTTTAGAGCTCCAGGGAGCAGAGGTGAGGCTGGGAGCTAAAAAGCAAATAATAATCACAAAAAGGACGTGACACCGACCACCGGGATGACGTGCGTGACCCCGTCTCCGCTGTCGATCACCGTCCCCGTCAGCGTCCGTTCTCCCACCTGTCTGGATGTCCAGGAGGCAGCCAGCGCCAGGACAGCCTGGGGGAAGGGAAAAAAAAAAAAAAAAAATCATGAAACGTAGGTTTATGCTCAGGACACTGATGTGCATTTATATGAAGTAAGAACAACCCAAACAAACTGTAAAACCTTGAAAAAGAAGAAGTGAAAGCCCGCATTTCCCCATAAAACATCCTCGGAATCACATTCTCAGTCAAACACACAAATCTAATTATACGCACACAGCTCACACGTCTCAGCTCAGAGTGTCTGAACCAGCTGTGAGTGCTGGGGTTTGAACTTTAAGGGATTTGTTTCCAAAACTCTGAAAAGCCTTTGCAGCAGTCTTACCTGAACAGCAATGTAGAGGCCGGGGACATTGAAGGACTCGAACATGATCTCTGCTGTGTACTCTCTGTTTTCTGGTGTGTTGAGGGGAGGCTCTGTCTGAAGAGAGAAGACAGAAGATTTTAGGCTGATCGTTCACACGAGACGGTCGTTGCTATTACTGTTGTGCTCTTGATCCCTTAGCAGTTTGTATTGAAAACAAACTCTCTGCAGAGGAGCGGACACGTCTGACAGATTAGAGAGGCGAGGCTGAGATGCTTTGATGGTTACTGGGCACAGCTCAACTTTTAGGGGTTTCATTAGGCGGTAGCAGCTGGTACCAATTACTTTTTTAGTGTCCGTTCAGGCAGGGGCTCCAAGCGATCCGAAAATGTGACGTCAACATACTAAATGCCACCGATTGGCCAGTCAGTGGCGTCACTCTATGGCTACGTTCACACTGCAGGTCTTAATGCTCAATTCCGATTTTTTGATCAAATCCGATTTTTTTGTCTGCTTGTTCACACTACAAATAAAATGTGACAGCAAACGCGCTCTAGTGTGAACGCTCAAAGCGGCCCGCATGCGCAAAAGAAGACGTCACACACAACGCGCTCTGTTTAGACCCAGACCAAACAGTATTGTTTGACTGATGGCCCTTAATATAAAGACTTCAGACTTCACGTTTCCCAATTTTTGCTTTAAGTTATTTTGTTATTTACATAATAATGTAAATAACCTAATAATTATCATTATTGCTGTTTTAGAGAGGAGCGGTGCTTCAAAGGATCGTTGCAGATTTCAGTCAGAATCTGCAGATTATACAGTACAAATAAAATGTTCACGTTTCTCCAACGTTGTCTTCCCAAAAGTCTCACTAACATCTACAATAGATGGCCAGGAAGCGTTCGCGATGTCTTATCGGGCGCTTCTCCGGCGCTGATAATTGGCGTCTGTCTTGTGTCAGTGACGTAAAAGATGGATTTAATGCGACATGACCGTTCACACAGCAGTCGCTTTCTAAAACATCGGATATGTATCGGATTCAGTACCACATACGAAAGTGACCCAGATCGGATTTGAAAATATCAGATTTGCGCCGTTCACACTGTCATACCATGATCGGATACGGGTCGCATAGGGTCAAAAAAGTCGGATTTGATGCGCTTTCGCCTGCAGTGTGAACGTAGCCTATGAGTCATGAAAAGTCCGTCTTCCTCATGAAAATCAAAACTGAAATGGCTCCACACAAACCCACAATGTGGTCCCAGAGTCTGTCCACTGTGTTGCTGAAGCAATACTGACAGGGACTAGAAAGAGAGAGCATATTTCTCCTGTTTTGGCTTCCCTTCATTGGCTTCCTGTTAAATCCAGAATTGAATTTAAAATCCTGCTCCTCACATACAAGGTCTTAAATAATCAGGCCCCATCTTATCTTAATGACCTTGTAGTACCATATCACCCTATTAGAGCACTTCGCTCTCGCACTGCAGGCTTACTTGTTGTTCCTAGAGTATTTAAAAGTAGAATGGGAGGCAGAGCCTTCAGTTTTCAGGCCCCTCTTCTATGGAACCAGCTTCCAGTTTGGATTTGGGAGACAGACACTATCTCTACTTTTAAGATTAGGCTTAAAACTTTCCTTTTTGCTAAAACATATAGTTAGGGCTGGACCAGGTGACCCTGAATCCTCCCTTAGTTATGCTGCAATAGGTGTAGGCTGCTGGGGAAGCTTTCTCACTCACTACCTGTTAATAGACCTCTCTGCATTTAATCATTAGTTATTGTTATTCTTTGGCTCTCTTCCACAGCACGTCTTTTGTCCCACTTTCCTCCGTCACCCTCAACCAGTCGCAGTAGACGGCTGCACATCCCTGAGCCTGATTCTGCTGGAGGTTTCTTCCTGTTAAAAATGAGCTTTTCCTTCCTTTCTATTTTTGCCAAAGTGCTTCCTCATAGGGTCATATGATTGTAGGGGTTTACTCTGTTCTATCATTGTAGGATCTACCTTACAATATGAAGTGCTTTGAGGCGATTATTGTTGTGATTTGTGATTGTGTCACATACAAATGACGTCACAGTACTTCAAGCTGTGTCACTATAACAACCACACCCAGGGGGGCTCAACTGTAATGTAATGACATGTAATGGAAAACGACCAATAGGAACAAGAGGAATTATTATATTATTTAGGTCGCACCAGTTTCACAACACTGAGACATGAACCAACCACTCCACTGAGACCCCTTCTATGAAGGGAAACAACATACAATTTGATCCCGCAAATATACTCGGCCGACCTGAGCGCAGTCGTTGATTCAGTCGGACTTGATTTTTAGGAGTGTAGTGAGGTTTCTAAACTGTCTGGTCAATTAAATTGCAACAACAGGGAAAACTATTTTGACAACTTTTGACTTGATTTCAGCCTGTTTGGTCTCTTTTGAGCACATCTGTATTTTGCCGAAGTTTGTGTTTGGTGTAGACAAGAAAAAACAGCAGAGGGGCCCTGCCTGCTGCTTAGCTCTGACTACCATTAACACACAGTGCCCTGGCCTTACCAAAAGGAAGTAATGGTCTTCAGGTTCTGCCCGCAGATACTTGAAGATGATCTGCTCCATAAACCTCTCCATCAGGTCCCAGTCTTCCACAATCCCGTGACGGATGGGCCACTGTAGACGCAAAGAGTGAAAAACAGCATTAATATCAATCCCCAAACACAAATCTGACTCGGCCCCCACGTCGGCGTCCATCTCACCTTCGTTGCATACGACGGTTTATCGATAGCTTCATCCCCGATGAAAAAATCCAAATCATCGACACCCTTCATCATCCTGCGCTGGGCCTGGTCTCCGACCTTGGCCGATTCTTTGATCGCAATACCTGCAGACAAACGATATAAACTGTAAATATTACGGGTGGAAGGAAAACAAAAAATTGGTACAGCACAGTACCAAATATATTTTATTAAATAACTATGAACAACAGGATTCATCATGCACTTACATCCTGAGATAACATTAGTCGAGCAAACTTAGATTCAATCGGCTCAAGAAAAAAACAAAAGAAAATCATCCAACACTGGACACAATTAGCTTGGCAAAAATATTTTAGACACTCAGTCACACGAGTGAAAACGGGACAGCTGCTTCCTGTCTAAATAGTTGCTCAGAGTTTGATGGCGTCGCACACTCATGAGGTCACCACAGCGGATCATCTGGATGTTCTCCTTCACTGCATCCATGAATGTGCTCTGAGGTCTTAGTATTAAACATCCTTTGTCCAACTTGTGATCTGTGAGGTACGTCTAACCCACTCCCTTAAATATATGCAGATCAATCACGCTTACAACCACAGTCCCTCCCTACTAGAATTTACATTATGAGCCAGGAAAAACCTGCTATGCGTGCGTTGATAAGAAAATATTGTTCCAATATGATGCCAGCCTTACAGAAACCAGTTTAACTGCTCTGGTACCTCTCTAGGCTGAAAGGAAGTCGGCCTGAAACTGTTAACCTGCATTAAACCACACAGAGGCAATCCACACTAAACTGTTGGTGTTTATGCAACTTAACGAATAATGCAGTTTACTAATAAGTATGCTCTTTAACAGCATCCCAGCACGTAAATAAATCCACATGTTCGACCTTGCCTTGTGTTTAAATTAGTTTTAGTTGGTGTAATAAAACTTTTGTGGTGTTTTTTTTTGAGAGGGGGGATCTGTTTACTTACATGAAGGCATGATGAACTGTGGCTCTGTGTTTCCTGCATATCCGAGCTTCGTGTACCTAAAAGGGAACAAAATCAGGGATATAAGACACTTTCTCCAGGCTGGAGCTAACGTAAGTGTGTAATATGAGGGCTGCTTTCTCCAGGAAGTAACATTAGCTTCAGCGGCTAGCAGCAGCAGCTAACAGCAATGACAAAGCTGAGGGAAGAACAAAAAGCCTTCAAAATAAAGCAGCTGGAAACTTTGGCTGGATTTGTGGCATTAACGCCGACTTTACCGACGAGCTCAGAATAACAGAGAGGTGTCGAGGAGGCGCTGAGCAAAAACCCGCAGCCTGAAGGCTGAATAGGGCGTTAGCTGAAGTTTGACAGTCGCTTATGTGGTCAATGAAAAGCAGGCTAACGCTAACTAGCCTTTTATTGTGCTCCTACTCACCCCGTACCGCAGTCAACAACACAAGCCGGTAGCCGACCAGCCATGCTCGCTCTCCTTCAATCTGTCCACGGAGAAGTAAATGAGGCGCCCGACACAAGCGGAGAGATCAACAACGGCTGAATGAAATCGCTGCAGCCTGAATGAATAGCAGAATAGCAGCAGAACGGAGAGCGCTTCCGGGTGCGATGGAATTTCTTCTAGTGCAGAGTCAGCAGGTTCAGACGGGCAACTGTGGCCCCAAGTGGACGGAGACTGCAACTACAACAGTAGAAAAAAATTGAATAGAATTTATTGTCGTTGAACTTGTCGGTGATCCACACCAACTGTGCTGAAATAAAATATAAATAGTAAGACAACAGGAATATCTTCTTGATGCATGCTCAATCATCCAGGTAAGTAAATCACCTGTTCATCTGGACGTAGCGTTTTCAGTGGGAGAAATGTTTCGTCACTCATCCAAGTCACTTCTTCAGTGTCAGCTGACTGCAGGTTTCCCAACCTTATAAACAGTACATTTGCATAATGACTGAAACTAGCACCACTGAACAAACGAATGGGCTGGGAGGTCAGTTCCTTGATCAATAATATGCAAATTCTCATGACCATTGATCAACCACCACTGATCAAAACTCAGTGATCAAAGACCACTGATCAATGGCCATGAGTACGATTCACAGAGAGTTGGGGAATGGCTGCAATCACACAAAGGGCGGGGTCTTATTTGGCCTTCTGTTTGGATTCGTGGCTGCGTTCGTCACGTTTCACCCACAGCGTCCGCCTGATCGAGCCCCTCTTTGTCTTCATGTTCAGCTACCTTTCGTACTTGGTGGCTGAGCTGTTTGCCTTATCCAGCATCATGGCGTAAGTGCAGTCCAGACACGACAATGTTCACAGCTGAGAGCAAAATGTAAATAAACCTGCACCCAACATTTAAAGTGGAAAGTGTCACCACAGTGTGAAAAATCATCATGCAAGATATATAAGCATTGTTAGTAAAATAACAATAAATGTAATTGATGATTAGTTTGGTGTTCAAGTACTTTCCGGCTCCATATTTTAATTTAAGACTCTACTAGAGGAGCTTTGCATGATTAACAGTTCAAAATAATCCTTATTTATCTGATGCTCAGCCTTAGTGGAGCCACTCAGCTATTTCAGCTCCTCTTCCTTTAAGACAACTTTCTTCTTATTTGCTGCCCTCTCAAATGGAAGGTTTAAACATCAAGTGGGCGGGGCTTCTGTGTTCAAAGACAGAGCTTTATGCCACAGATGACCATGTTATGGATGTCTGTTTTAAAAAAAGAATCACACAGAGGCAAAAATAGAAATGTTTGAGTGCAGTGATCTCATTTGTTGTATTAAATTAAACAGTTTGAGATGATGGAGATGATCAGAAGATGGTGCACTCTGGTCATGAAGGGATGGACATGGTCAGTAAATATACTCAGGTAGGCCGTGGTGTTTAAACGATGCTCAGCTGCTGTATCCCATCTGCCACAACCAGCTACATATAGAGTCACTTAAATCACCTTTCTTCCTGATTCTGATGCTCAGTGTTATCTTCAGCAGGTCACCTTGACCATGTCTGCATGAACATCACCACAGGCTGGGTGGTCATATGCAAAGTTAAATCCAGCAAACAGGGATTTAAAGCATAAAAACATTATAGACTCTCTGTTGTCAAAGAATCATTTTAAAATGCCATTAAAATTGGCATTTTTTAGCTAATTAAATATAATAAACACAAATGTGAATTTAAAGCTTTGATAATACTTTGATATGACAGTTTCTTAATAATCAGGTAAACAAATGCTATAGCACCCCCGTGTGGCCAAAAAACAATGTAAGGTTCAAAAATCAGTTTTAAACAAAATAATATTTATATATGTATATATAATATAAATATTCCCTCTCTTTTTGGTAATGTTTCATAACACTTAGTTTGTCGGTTAAAACCTCTAAAGTTTAAATCTTTATTTCTGTTATTTTTGCACATTTTTCCCTTTTATTTTATTTCAGTTAACACATTGAATCAGAATCTGATTGGTGGCCTCTGAGATATTATCCTGTGTGGACAGAGCTGTGAAAAATAACCTTTCACATCTTTTTTAGAGTTACAAACAATTTTTTGGGTTTGTTTTATTGTCCTCCACGCAGCATTGTTGTATGTGCTATAACCCCGAAGTACTACGTGGAGGAGAATGTATCCCAGACGTCCTGCACCACCATTCACCACGTTGTCAAGATGCTGTCCACCGTCTCCAAAATAAAACCTAATATATATAAATATATATGAATAAGTCACACAATAATCAATAATATTACTACTATAGAAGGATGGATGGATATGTTGCTGACATGAAATTTATGTAGCATCTTTCTTTTTTCACTTTGAATTTGCAAATTGAAATAATAATTATAAAAAATAAGAACAATATCATCATCATTAATATGAATAATAACAGCATGAATTTGAATTATTATTATTATTATTATTATTATTATTATCATTAATATTTGTCTTTATTATCGTCCTCATGCTGCTGTAGCGTGTGGTGTATAAACATGTATAATGTAACTGCAAAGAGCAGTGAGCCTGTTCTGTAACCAACTGTACTTTCTGTGCGAGCTTGATTTTAACATAGACTTCAAACATTTGCGGTGTAAAAAGTATCCAGCGTTTATTCTTTATGTTGTCTGTCTTTGCAGGTTTTCCCCATATCAAAAATAGAAAGCATAGAAAGCGACCTCATCTCACTCTGTTGACTCCACCAGATAATATCAGTGATTTAGGTCCCATCAGAAGCCAGACGAATTGGTGCCAGCCCTCCACCGCAGCGCGGAGGCCCGCTGATAAAGACGATATATGAGCAGGAATGAGCTTTAGGGCTTGATTCTGTCTCTCGAGCACCTTCCCACATTAAAGCCAATCCTACGTCCCGAGAACATCGGCCCTTTGTCCTCAGGCAGACTCATCACTCACACAAGAGTCTCTTCACCACATAGTCTCCCATAAAGGCCCTTGGCTCTGCAGCCTCTGATAGAAACCGTCCTCTTCTCGTTCCTGTGGAGTCCGGCTGCTTAATGAAAAATCTCTATCAAGGACTGTGGCTGAAGCACTTTGTTTCATCTCTGTCCGTGGCAGCAGAGCAGAAGCCGTTATTGAAGAAGGACTTCCTCTCTACATCAAATAAAATAAAACAGCAGAGGCGTGTTTTCTCCTACTGAGGGAAAAACAGCATTTCTGCATCACCGTGAAACAACAGAACTGTACCAACAGGGTAAATAGTATTTAAATAGTGTTAAAGAGCTTTAATTTAGAATGCAAAGGAAAAGAAAAATAAGTTTTTGCAAGGTTAAACAGGCATGTGGAAGATAATCCCACAACCCAAGTGCACTGACCAATGTCCAAAATCCCCTAAATATGTATGTATTGTCTATTTTTGTCCTGCTTCGGTGGTATTTCCTGCAATGCATTTGTAACACATGCTACAACTCTTCCTGGAAGTCTTTCCACAGGTTCAATGTTTTTGGGAGTTATGGAGCGTTCCTTCAGAAGCACATCTGTGAGGTCAGATACTGATGTTGGACGAGAAGGCCTGGCTCACAGTCTCCACTCTAGTTCATCCCATAGGTGTTCTGCTGGGTTGAGGTCAAGTTCATCCACACCAAAATCTCTCCTCCATGTCTTTATGGACCTTGCTTTGTGCACTGGTGTGCAGTCATGTTGTAACAGGAAGTCTCCATCCCCAAACTGTTCCCATAAAGTTGGGAGAAAAGGTCTTCACTGCTCCCCAATGTAAGGCTGGGATATATAGAAGCCGTAAATCACCATGGCATAGAAACCCATTCAGTCAAGCTCTCTATCCACTGTTCTTGAGTTAATCTGAAGGCGACATGAAGTTTGGAGGTCTATAACACTGTGCTGATCCCACTCTGCACTCTTATAGTGTGTCATCCAGAGCTTCATATTCTTGTGTGTCACTCTTTTGAATACTAGAGGGCACCACTGCTCACGTTTTCAAGGCATCCAGCCCTGAGCGTGCTTCACTCACTGGAATCACACAAAGAGCAGCTTCTCCACCTTTTAAACAGCCTCCGTTAAATGCAGGGATTTTTTTTTTCTTTTTTAAATTTTTTTTTCTACTTGGCCCTCTTTGATTCAGCTGCTTCTCTCTGCTGAGGTGCAGAGTGTATTTAACACTCGTCCGATGCTTGTTAACGTCCTCACAGCCACAGATTAATCTCCCCCTTTGCGCTAAATTGTGTTTATTGGCCCCACTTAGTGAAATGGAGATTTGTGTTCATGCTCTAAAGTGGATTGGAGGGAAGCAGTTTGTGTCAGCTTGACTGCCAAGTCATCAGATTCAGGATCATTATTGGCTCTACCCACTTTCCAGGCCTGACGGTGTAGACAGTGCAATCTGTTAATAGAGTCTCGTCTTAATTTAAGGCCCACAGCTGGGCTTTGATTCGCTGGTTGCAGCTAATGGAATTTAAGGAGGTTGGACACACTGATGGAGGGTTGCTCTCATTTAGTTTAACTATGTGTACAGTATCTGAGGCTAATTGACCCTCTGGAGCTTTTGTGATCTCGCCGTCCTCTCTTCGTCCTGCGATCTGTACCTCCCACACCAGAACTGATCATTTCCTTCTCATTTCCAAACAACAGTAAACAAAAGTAGATGAGTTGAGGTCCCTCGTCAGCTTGAGTATTTCCGCTGCCAGAGTCGTACTGTGACTGCGTCATTAGAGCAAGGCAGAGGAGGGCCTTATTATTTTTAATAATCTCCTGTTTTTTGCTGCTTCTTATCCCCCAGAGGTCTGCAGTCGGCACTTCCCCTCTGTGATCGTCAGCCCTGACTCCCTCGCCCTCCTCCTCCTCCTCTGCATTCATGCTTAATGATGCTCAGTCATACAGGCGCACCCTCACACTGCAGGACTCTCACTGATGACAGGCACAAAGTTTAAACTGCAGCAGCAACACGCACACACAAACACGCAAAACTGAGGTTTAACCTCCCCTAATGTGAGTAACGTCACCGCGTTCATGATGGGTCCCACGAGCTGACGGTTGTCTTTTCACCGCTTTGCCAAAAATTATTGCACATTTCTCTCTATAGTCTGCAGGACTCATCCAGTGGGAGCTGCTCTATTGTGTCTCAAACAATGCACCGCTGCATTGTCAGGCGTATAATTGAAAACGGTTACTTGGAAACACTGTTATGGCTCTTACAAGTCAATCATCCATTACTGGTGACGCTTATCATCGCAGCCACAACTGGACTGTCAAAAGTCTTCAAAACGGTCGGCAAAGAAAC
Organism: Oreochromis niloticus; assembly: GCF_001858045.2. NCBI lineage: Eukaryota > Metazoa > Chordata > Actinopteri > Cichliformes > Cichlidae > Oreochromis > Oreochromis niloticus. Next base: position 21,722,723 of record NC_031986.2, read on the forward strand.
TGGAAAAGTAGCTCACGAGGCAGCGTTTAGCACACATGAAGAGCTTAGGGGTGTTCCCACCTGAGAGCTGCTCCTTAATAAATTAAATCATCATTTAAACACTGCATTTTGTATTTACACAGGTTATCTTTTATATTAAAATGTCGTTGATGATTTGAAACATTTAGGTGCAACAACTATGCAAAAAAAAAAGAGGAAAGACCCCAAAACTAAGAAATCAGGAAGGGGGCAAACAGATTTTCACAGCAGTGTATTTAAAATGATACACTGAGGAGGAAAACTGTTTTTCCTAGAAAAAAAATGACTCTGTAGATGCACGAGGGGCAAATTTCAAAAACCGAGCTACCAGACAAACAGCCACTCGAAGACAGAGGTGTAAAACAGGTTTGCTGTTCATTCTGATAAAGTTCTCTGTGTGATATAACACTTTTATCATGTTTACACTGTTGGCAGTCTTTCTATCAACTGCAGATTCACATAACAAGACTGTGCTTCCTGCTCAATAATGATAAGTGAAAACTGTCTGAAATAAATGTCTTGATGTATCATCATTGTTCATCTGGATGAAGCATTTTCAGTGGGAGAAACGTTTTATCACTCATCCAAGTGACTTCTTCAGTCTCAGCTGACTCCAGGTTTCCCCAATTTTATAAACAGTACATTTGCACAGTTACTGAAACCAGCCCACTGAATGAACAATGGGCTGTGAGGTCAGTTCCTTGATCATGGGCTAGGTTCAGTTATTGTGCAAATGTACTGTTTATAAAGTTGGGGAAACCTGCAGTCAGCTGAGACTGAAGAAGTCACTTGGATGAGTGATAAAACGTTTCTCCCACTGAAAACGCTACATCCAGATGAACAACCTTTTGGGATGTCTGAAGTAAAAAATGCTGCAAAAACGTACATGTATAGTCATTTAAAAAAGAACAGCACAGACACATGTCAGCAAAGTGTGGTTAATTTAATAAAACACCACAAACATCCATGCTGTCCTCGGGCTGCCTGTTCTCAAGGTTAAAGACTCGGACAGAGCGGTTAGGCATACCTAACCCAGCAGGGACCACCAGCAGAGGTGAATATAATTTGGAGTTTCGCCCCCCCAAAAAAAGTTCATGCTGAGGTGCAGTGAAATTCTAATATCAGACTGAAAGCAGGATGGTTTTATTATGAAAAAGGCATTAACATGTGTGATATTCCAGCACAATATTTTATAGACTTTAAAGGTTCCCTGTAATTTCCTAGATAATAATTATGTGGCTGTAAATTTGCAGCAATATTCTGTTAAGGGGCTTAATTTGTTTCTAATTACTGCAAAGGAAGAAAAAGAATCTGTGTTCAAAGGAATTTTTTCGATAAATTAACTTTAATTAAGCAGTAACCTCTGTAAGTCGGAGCACAGAAGGTCAGCAGATATATCGTAAATGAAAATGTATGATTAATGGAACATCTACACAGGCATACACTCAGTAACCATCGCTCCTGTGTTGCAGTTGCCCCTTGTGTTACCAAATGTAAGTTTATCATGTTATAAATGCTGATTGGTCATTAGAGAAACTCTTTTCCAATTATGGTAGCAGAGCTGAAAAGCAGAAACATGAACCTTTGTGGGTCTGATTGTTCTCTCTAAATGTCCTCGTAGATGTTTGGGAATATGCCTGTCAATTATTTCCTGGTTTGTTTATGTCCAAGTGGTGGGATTTTATCTTTTATTTAAAGCTTTATGGATTAACTGGCTAGTATTTGTCTTTATGGGTGGACATTTAATTGTGTAAATGAGCTTCTGTTTGATTATCTGAAGTTCATGTTGCTTGATCTAATAGTACCGGCGAAACTAATAAGAGTTGAGGGTCCGAGGTTGCTTTGATGAGCAGAGGTGAGGCCGTGCTTTCTTTTACTTTATATTGTTTAGTTTCAGTGTTAGTTTTAGTTGTTTTTTGTTGCTCATGAACACAACCGATCATGGTCACGTTCTCAAGTTCAAACTGAGCATCAGAAACTGTTGTGATTTCCCACACAACCATCTTTTTTACGCAGAATGTCTTGTTGTTGGCAGAGGTCAGAGGAGAATGACCATACTGCTTCCAGCTGACAGGAAGGGAACGGCAACTCAAATAACCACTCGTTTCAACCAAGTTATGCATCTCAACGGCAGCAGAAGACCACGCCGGGTACCACTCCTGTCAGGCAAGATCACGAAACTGAGGCTACAATTCACACGGGCTCGACAAAATTGGACAAAAGAAGAGTAGAAAAACGTTGCATGGTCTGGTGAGTCTTGATTTCTGCTGCAACATTCACACGGTCAAAATTAGGTGTGAGCAACATGAAAACATTGATCAGCCTGCCTTGTATCAATTCAGTCTGCTGGTGGTGTAATGGTGTGGGGGATTTGTTTTTAGTAAAAGTATAAAGTGGCCAATGAAAGCATTTGTAATGTGCATGACATTTGTTAGGGGCAGATTTGAGAGGTTCAGACTAGCAATTGCAATGCAAACACTTGACGACATGCGGACATGCTGGTCTCGATAAACGTCCAGACTGTCTCGGTGCTTGTTGGACGAATTTGACCACACTGACAAAGACTAAAGCCGAGGACGTTTCTCTATCTATAAATAATGAATTTTAGTTTGTTTTATAAGCACACAATATTGTTTCTGTTCGTTTTTATTGTTATTTCCCTTAAGTACAATTTCGAATCACCTATTTTTAGCTTCTAGTGTCATTTTAATGAATTATTATTGCTTTGGTCAGAAGTCCTGCAATTTCTTGACAATTTCCCCACCTTAAATTGTCTTAATTACTTAGACCAAGAAGTTTCCAAAAAGTAACAGAGTTATTATTAAATGTTTAATAATTTACACTCCATTATCTGTTAAACTTCTTAGTTTTCAAACAGAAAGTGAACGAGCTCTTAGAGTGAAATCACAACGTCTTGCTGCTTAACGGCAGTTTTTCTGCAACATTTCTGCAACATTTATTTACATCACATATCAGCAGAATACAGTGTTACTCTTCACAGAAGATCAATAAAAAGACAAAAGTTTATCAGATGGCCCGTCTCTGACACAGCTGTTTCAAATCTGGAAATAATAAATTCAGGTATGCCTCTCCTCTTCACGTTCTTGAACTGCAGTCTCTTGTCCTCCGCTCTCCTGGGGACCGTTAAAACCTTCACGTGTGGCATTAAAATACAGCGCCGGAGTGCCTGCATCGCCGTCCACAGCACATTCACCACAGAATAAATACGATACGGTACAGATAGCCAACGCAAGCAGCAAAACAAATATCCGTGATAGGAATAAATAGGCAAACAGATCATTTAGAGGCAAATATAAATGCAGAAGTTTTCTAAAATGCTCATCTGAACACTGAAATATGAGAATCAAACCAGGTTTCAGTGATGCCAGTTATGAAATTTGTTTTACAGCATGCAGAGTTAACCATGATTTTGGGGCCATGAAGGATACTTAAAGGGAAATATGACAGAGATCACCTGAAGCAAGTCTCGAGTGAGAATTTTATTTGTACTTATAGTTTTTTTTTTTTCTTATTCTGCACTATGTAATATGAAGGTTATGAGACAATTTAATAGATCATTCTACACAGGAATATTAATGCCTACTAATAGTGCTTTATATCGCAGAAGCAACCCTATGATTGAGAATGAAGAAACAAAGAGAAATGACGGTTGATAGTGGAAAATGAGCATAAATGTGAGAGGAAGATGCAAGAGAGCTGGGAAACCTTCAACTTGTTGCCTCAGTCAAAGTGCAGTCTTCACGGTAACATATGAGAAATAAAACTAAAGTTTGCCTTCGTAAGGTCAAATCTGTGTATTCAGAGCATAAACAGCTACAGCATCGACAGGAAAATGAAACCAGCAGTGCTGTTTCAAACCGTAAGACCAGAAAATGAAAAAGCTCAAAAGTATTATAACCTCCACCAGCACTTTTTTTTTTTACAGCATCTAATAACCAGAAAATAACTTGAGACCAGCTTCTTCACATAAACGCTCCACTTCACAAAAAGCCAAAAGAGAAAAAAAACAGAGAAAAGAAAGAAAAAAAGGCGAGAGATGCCTCAGCCGCATCCTCTTCAAACCCGAGCAATCAATGATTCACAAAGCTCTGTATGCTTTCACTTCTCCGGGGTTTCAGTGTCACTCTCAGCGGTTACGCCATTTTATCAATAACACTGACAGTTTTCCATAAAGCTGAGAAGCTACGAAGCCGATGTGGTGTCCAAATCTCCTCGTATATCACAGGTCCAGACCCCGGGATGAACCTGTGGCGACAAAAAGCACATCGTAAAAGCTATCTTAAAACAGTAACTCTGAAACCATTTCTGTGTGTGTTTAGTCTTTTCACCTTCATGTTAAATATCTCACAGCCAGCAGAATTATTTTTACTTTATTTTATTTATTTGCTGTAGTGTTTTGAAGCCTATAGCAAGAACTCAGGCAACACATACGATGCAACACTCGTTGTTTTGGTTTTCATCCCAACAATGTTGAATTTTGGTTGAAATCAGGGCTTTGTGCACTCCACTTACGTTCATTTATTAAAAGATGAGAAAAGTAATTTGTTTAGGGCCTCCAAACTGTTGCAAAGCAGGAAAAGCAGTTATCACTGTGGAGAGCAGCATTAAGATTTCCCTTAGCTAATTTAAGAGTAATAGATTGAGGACATATGCTAATTTGCTTTCTAGTGCATATCAAATGAGACGATTGATACTAGTCTCACATCTGCCCATTAAGTTTACAGCCAGACGGTAGTTAGCTCAGCTAATACTGGAAAAAGGGGGAAAACTATCACCCTCGTTCTGTCTAGAAGACAAGAGCCACCCACCTTCACTTCTAAAACTGTCAAAATGACACAACAAGACTTATTTGTTTAATCTGTTAAAGAAGCACAGTGTCCTTTGTCTCCCAGGTCAGGTTCCTCTCATAGCTTCCAGGTTTTGTTCACAACTAAGACAACCTGTTGTGAGCAACCTGCAGGACACCGGCCCTCGAGGCCTGGAGTTGCCCACCTCTGAACTAAAGCATTAACTCACACATGATCAGCTTTACCTAAAAGAGGGCAGACAAAAGGTCCTGTAACTAGTTTAGCCTCCATCTCTCTGTGGTGAAGCTACAGGCTGAGCTCATAGACTGTATATATAAGATGGATGGGCCACCATAACATTACCCAGTGATTTGTAGACTATCCATTGAGGCTTTGAGTTTGGTACTTCGTCCCTTGCAGTACTGTCCATACCTTTAATCATGCTCTACTCGGAGCCTTGGCTCTCACTTAGGCGGTCACAAGGAAAAACCAACCACATGGAGAGCAGTTGCTGGAGGTTGCTGATTGTTACCAGGAGAAATTGGTAGCAAAGAGGGTGCTGTGCCAAAAGTTCCTTGAGATTGCTTTGGCTGCTAGCAGACTGCTGTTGATGCCTGTGGTTTACACGGAAGATGCCGACCTGTCTGCAAACACTTACCAACTACTTCCCGATCTTTAGTAAAATTTGAAAAAGATGCAAACCAGACACAGAGAATCTTTGCCTTAAAAGTAAATGTTGTACCTTTTTGATGCAAGCAACACATTAAAAGAGGAGATACCTTTATTTGGTCACTGCATTTCTAGTTTGCATTGCATTATTTGTAGTTTTCCCGCTCTTTGATTTGTTTGCAGATAAGTCGGTGTCTCTCGTGTCAGCCACTGACAACCCTGGCAAACGGCTAGTGACTAAAGCAATCAAAAGGAGACCTCTTTGAATGCTAACAACAAAATCATGATCTCACTGGTTGAGCAATACAGATTCTTCCCTTGGCACCGGTGGTTGCCAGATGGTTGCAGACTGGTCTATAGCCCTGTGTAACTGAGGCCTTAATAAAACTGAAATGCTGGAGTGTCATAAAAATTCAGTTTTAATTTAAAGAAACAAACCAAAGCTTTTTGGGGGGGTCATGCTGTGAGCATGTGTATATCTGATTTAAAGGTACTCGGGGGACTCGCTTCCTTTTGCAGTGACCTTCAAGTGGCCATTCAAGGAACTGGGGGGTTTTGTTACTTAGGCTTTATTTTAGAAGTAGAAGTTCAGCAGCAATAGATCACTGGCTCTGCAATAGGGAACATCCCCGTTTATATCACCTATTTATGGAAAAATATACTCAGCATGAATGATGGATGCACTTTCCTTGTCTGCAAAGTGAGAGCAAAGCAAAAGTGTCTGAAACCTGCATTTTTTTAATGCCCCCCACGGGGCAATTTGTAAAAACCGTTTGGAAATCTGTGGGTAAATGTCTCTTGGCCCTGACTTGAGTAATTACTGTCCTGATGTGTTTGATAAGCTCAGTCCGTCAGTCATTTTGGGTCACACTGATTTAAAAAAAACAAAAAACATTAAATCTACCGTCATATTATCCCCTCGCTTATGTGGTTTTAACACCATGCTTTCTTTTACAAACTTGACTTTAATTCTGATTGGAAAGGTAAATTCTTTTAAATGGTTTAGACAGAAAACAAACTGTACAGCGAAGTTGTGGCGAGAACATCATCTACGTCAGTAGGAGGAGCAGCAGTGTGAGCAGGAAAAGAGGCCGGTTCGTCCGGAGGGTGGTCGTTGCCGCCGAGTTGGTGGGACGCTTCCTCTTGGGGCCGTTGCAGAGTGGGGTGTTGCAGCAGGAGATGCAGACTGAATTCAACCTGCCGGTGCAGAACTGCTGGTAGCCAGAGGAGGCGATGAGGCAAGCCCCCGAGGATGCACACGATTTTCGATAATGTATCCCTGAAAAAAATAATCAAGAGCTCTCTAAATTTTTCCAGTGTTCAAACAGAAAAAATAGTAAAAATAGTAAAAGAGATTCCAGAAGTTGGAAATGCATTTAACAAAAGTTGCAAAGAAATGTGGATTCATTGTCCCTGCTGTAATAAGATTGCTTAGACTCAACTCAAAAGAGCTGCAGTACCTTATTGCACTATTTGGACTTTGAAAGTACTGATTTCCTGTCTCCTTTTATTAACTAACGTTGCGCTGTCAGGGACAATGTGTTTCTGCAATGTGTTGGAAAAACGCTTTTTATTCACTCTGCACTTTCTGACTTCTTTATCAAGTAACATTTCTCTATCTGGTACCTATTGCTGTTATTTGTTATGTTTTTCTACGGTATGCTTGATATAGGAAACATTTCGTCATCTATGTGATATTGTTACTGTATTATTCATGTGGTTGTTTCTGTTGTCTGCAAATGAAATATTCCCTTGCTGGACAATAAAAAAGTGTGGATTAAATCAAATTCAGATAAATTCAATTTCTGCAGCAGGAAGTTCTATTAAGTGGAAAGGCAGGAAAAATGTGCATCTTAGCATTTTCCCCCTTGATAGTGTTTGCTTGGTATGTGGTAATAAGGCACATGTTTCTACAGAACTGCTTCTCTGTCTGTCAAGGCAAAGCCTAAAATTACTATCTGAGGCAATGCTATGAGGGATCAATGTCTTACTCAAGTACACCACGCAAGGCTACTTTGTTGCAAGCACTGAACCTATAAACTTCCAATTATAAGACATTTCATCAAGCCACGTGCTGTCTGAGATTTGACAACTAATAGGAAAAATCTGATAAGCCAATCAATGATAACTTTGTTATCTGAAGGGACTTTTGCGGGTAGCTGCAAACATAATATTGACAGTCTGTAAAAATAAAGAATATTTTTACTTCAAATACTAGGCTAGCAAACATGTTAGGGAAAGCTAATGCACAATACCATGTAAAGGTGGCTGGAGTAGTTGAAATATAAACATCCCCAAATTTAGTAAAAATTGAGCAAAAACCAGGTTACAGTCACTAACGTTAGTTTAATTTCTGATTTGCATAATATAATAACATAATTGTTAAGGCAGGAAAAACTTTTACATAGTAAAATGATAGTTAATGATGTGCTTCAGCCTTGGATTAATTATATTAATATCAGTACTACAACGGAAACTTTCTTTTTTTCTTTAATCGAGCTATATGTTTTGTGCACTTTCATGCTAGAGTGTAAACACCAAAATCCAACAAAGAACAGGTTACTGTTGACAGTTTCAGCTTAGATTCTAATAGCATTTTGCGCAAGCTCCCTAGCTAATGACTGTTTGGGCCTTGGAAGCAACGCTACAAAAATATGTTTGATACTAGGTTAATTAATATCTACATTAAATAAAAATACATTTATGAAATGGAAGAAATTGAACTAAAGGAACAGGACTGAATAAAACTGAAAATGTTTTTTTTCCCCAACACTATAATAGAAAAGATTTTTAGAAGAACTAGCCGTTGTTTGTGCACATTTTTGATTATGTTAGCTGGGGATGCTAAAGCGTAAACGTCCTCAAAATGTAATGAAAATCAGGTTAATAATTTCTGTTTGGAAACTGAGAGCACCTTGAATGAAATCTTTCACAGCTCTTTAAATAAGATTTAACCCAACAACCTTAAAGTTAATGATGAGCTTTGGTCTTTGAAGAAATGCTATGCTAATACTTTTCATACTTGACTATGCTAGTTAGCTAAACAGATGTTAGCAGATAACTACACAGATAAATATTTTATGGAAGCTTGGTTTTGCTACTGAATTTCAATTATTTAGTTTTGCCATCAATAAATTAAAATGTTAGATAGATTCTCAAAAATTAATAACTTGAAATTTCGAATTAGATATGCCAAAATTTTAACTTGAAATTTTAAGTTACTCAGTAAGTCCAAATTTTGAGGTAGCTCAAAATAATATTCTGGTGGACAAAACAAACTAAACTTCCTACCTTATACTGCTCTGGATGTGAAATAAAAGTTGAAACGCTACACCCTTATTGTGGCTGTATCCACTTTTCCTTTTATTATTTCATATTTATACATTTTTAGACAATAAATGGAGGTTTGTGAATCAATTTTTGCATTTTCTACCACATGACCCCTGGTAGGTTTCCTAGTTTGGGGTTTTAAAAAAAATGACTGCTTAAAAAATTATCCCACCTCTTTTCCAAACTGTCAGTTTGTCACTTTGTAGACTGAGCCATTTTATTTCCTGTAAGGCGGCACAAAACTAATCTTATCTTATGTCAGTGGCAGCTGAATGAAAGCCTCTTGTCTTTGACAAATGAGCTGAATGAAGTAGTTTCAGTCAGCTGGGGTTTTGGATCAGCAAAACAACATCACAATACAAATAAGGCTTACATGAAAACGAGCCTGCAAATAAAAGCAATGGATGGCAACGTTTACATAGGTTTACAACTGGAACATTTTTACACACTGTACCACAGCCCAGTGTTCCCTCTGTGAGACTGAGTCGTACACCAGAGTCAGCCTACACATCAGTCAGTGCTTCTCTTTTCCTTCAAAGCAGAGCAAAGGAACTAAATTACAGATAACAATGTCTATTTCACTGAAAATCACAGGAGATTGCTCTTTTGGACCAGTTAATAAGACACACAGCGATTAACAGGTATTTTGGGATGGAAGAAGTTGGGTATCCTATGGTACTTTCTTTTTTGTCACTAATGACAGAGAAAATTACAAACATCTGCAAACATCACAGTTAATTTAATGAGTTGTTTATGTAGGCTCCACTTACGTGACTCGAAAATAAAAGTCATGCTACGACCAAAACGAGCGTAGTCAATTACGGCAGCCTCACCTAAACGGCAGAGAAGAAAACTTAAGAAGTCACGTTCTCTCTGAGCGATGTGTGTTCAGTTTCATCTCTGGTTTCCAGACGGTCACCTTCCTTCTTTCTACTGATAAACAGAAACTCTATCTTTGTACTTTCGGCTGGCTCAGACTGTGCATTAATCCTAGTCTCTCAACCTTTATGGACTCTGTTCTGGAGCGCGTAAAGGAATGAGAAAACCAAGAAAGACATTCCTCCATCAAGCATACATAATTCTGTAATCTCTGTAACGTTGGGGCCTCTACTGAGGCATTGCCAGACTTCACAAGCTAACAATGAGAAGCAGCTTACCATCAGATTTGACCAGCACCTCCTTCTGGCACATGTCCTGTACGTTGACGGTACAGTTGACGATGTACTCCGGCGTGGAGCAGTCATTGTGCTTCATCTCCTCACACTGGTAGCACTGAATCTGAAGGGTATCTCCTGTCACACAGAGTGGAAGCAGGAATGAAAAATGTTCAGTTATTGCAGGACTTTTGTTTCCCGCCCTACAGAGTTCTTCACGTGGATAATCAATCCTCCCGTCACAACTTGATAAGCAAAGGAAAGTGTTTAACATTTGTTTTTTGTCAAATGTCAAAAACACGGAGCTTAAAAAGGTGGCAAGATTTTTTTATCTTGTGAAGAAAATGAGTAAGATAGGCCTAGCCACTGTTTCCAAGAGGTTTGCAAACTCAAGATTAGCAGCAGGTGGAATCTTAGCTTACTGAGAGATCGGAGCCATTCCGAATAAGCTTTGATATTACTTATTGATACTTTGAAGACTTAAAAATATGTGTTAAAGCACATAAGCTGCATTCTTCTATTATGCACCACCGAGTGATAATAAATGATGCTCTGTGATTAATGTGACTGTGCAAAGCTATGAAATTTCAAGCAATATGATTTTTAATTTTCCAATCATTACATAGAACTTGAATCTAGCGTTTGAGTCCATCAACCGATCAGAAAAAGTGTTTACTGAGGTTGTAAACCAAGGAGAGTGTGTACAATCTGAAAAGCAAAAGCAGTCACCCCCTGCTGGCCATTAAATTAAGTCACTAGGTCCACAGACATTGCCTGCTTTTAAACTCATTTTCAGTCCCAGTTTAACTTAACAACCAGTGTCTACAGCCACCTGTGAAACACGGTGGAGGCTCTGTCATGGTTTGGGGCAGCGTTTCAGCCAGTGGTGTTGGAGATCTTGTCAAAATGAATAAATTCTGAACACAGAAAACTACCATCAGATTTTGATCCACGATGCAAAACCATCTGGAAAGTGTCTAATTGGCAACAGCTACATTTTTTTGATTGACTGGCTTCTCCAGAGCCTGGACCTCAGTGACTCAGACAGCAGGGTTTTTCACACCTCCCCCTCCTCTCAGTGGCGTTATGCACCATAGCAACTGGCCACCACAGGTGTGTGGTGATGTCACCCTTTCCCCCTCACTGTAAACCTCATCATGGCTGATCCTGTGGGTGTGTACGGGCTTCAGCGTGTCCTCTTCAAACAGCAGCTTTAAAGCAAGTAAGGATAGCCGTTATTCGTCATATGAACAGCACAGATGACGACTGATGAAGTTTACTGGATTTTTCTCAAGTTTAAAGCTGCTCTTCACAGGACTATTTTTCTTGGATTATTGATATTTGTTCACAGTATCTGTGAATCAGGGCTGTGTGTTTACTTCCTCCCCCGTGTTCTCCCAGTGTCGAGCAATAGATGCTTGTACAGATTTTAGCACATATACCATTTGTTCAATGGTATATTTGCTCCAAACATGACTAATGGCGCTCCACGAGAGCGCACTGTCATCTTTTTATCTCCCGCTCGGTGTTTTGACTTTACGCCTACAAGCAGATGGACAGTAACAAGGTCTCCTGACTGCACGAAGCACATAAAAGCACATGTTTTTCTTTGCTCTCTTTTATTGGATGTCTCGAGTGTCAGCAGAGAGGTTATAAATTCACACAGAATAAGTCGTAAAGAAAACACATCAGCAAAGCTCAGAGTGGTTCCTCTTAATTCCCTGGTAACCCGTGGATTTTATAGCTGATAAAACTCCATTTACAACACAAAGCTGCCGCGCTAAATGTAATCTGCTAGTGGACAGATGACCCATGTGCATCCACATCCCCTGAGGTACTAAAACCAGAGTCCAGATTGCTACTGCAACCTCTTGTAAACATACAAAATGCACTTTATGTGGCTTTTTGCCAATTTCATCTGCCGCTTCTTTTAACTTACCAGCAGGGGCACCTGCAGACCCCACAGGAGCTGTTCAAAGACCTACTCGGTCCTCATTTTTCAAATAAATCATTCTGTTCTTTGCATGTTCTCTGTGGAGCTTTAAAAGATCGTCTCTAATTTAAAAGGTGGACTGGACTCCGTCAGTCATCGCAGATGCAGCAGACATATTTCTTTTGCATGCGTCAAGCTAGATCGTGAGGATTAATTTGAAATACATATATTCAGCCTTTATTTTGAAAGAGCGCCATAGGCCTTTTCTAACTTTTATACTGTATGAGGAAAAATGAGCCCAGAAATCACAAAAATATTTATTCTTCTCCTATTGCCAGAAAGCCTGAGATGCCTCATGCTCTGCAGAGATGTGCACAAACCGTGAGGCAAAAAGAAAGTGAGTGTAAGTAAACATATGAATTAGACATCACAGTGCTCACAATGACTTTGTAGTCCTGTTTAAGTGACTGCTACGATTGGAAATCAGATGATCTACAGACTCAGTGCCACCTCTGCATCATAACAAAAAGCAAAGTCTATAATTTTTTATAATCAAATCTCAGCATTTTTCATCAAATCACTGCGTATGCTCACTTGCTGCTCTGTGCCAGGGTATCTTCATCAGAGCAGCTCAAAAATCCATCCCTGCAGAAACGCCTGCCCTAAACATCCCACTCAAACTTATAGATATCACTGGTGCGACCATTTAAATGGCAGCAAGCATTCACCTCCAACTTTAAAGGTCCTCATATCATATCCACCACCACAACACCACCCTAACACATTTAAACCAAGCAAATACCTGCAGACTCCTGAAACCAGGACACCAGGGCAGCATCCAGCTCCCGAGCTCTGCTCATCACTTCTAGAAAACTGCTCCAAATCCCCCGTTTTCTTAGTTCCGCTACAGAAAACAGAAGCTGATAAGAAAAACAAACCACATCCTTTTTTGCAGCTTCTGTATCGCCATCCTCTTAACTCCAATCACCTGACGCACTTCGGAACAACTAAATACTATCAGCGCGATGTGGCAGAAAGTCATGCAGCAGCGGGAACAAGCGGCTCGCACTTTTAAAGGGCGTCATTGGCGTGGATCGGTGTTACTACCGTTCCCACTTTGCTCCAAAATGAGCTCGGGGTGTGTGAGGTGTGGGGTGGGGAGGGGGGCACTCCTTCTCCAAAACCGTAAATCCTGCCTGCTGTTTCTCCACTTATCTAAAAACATCTGGAAAGCTTCTCTTTTTTATTCTTTATCTATTGGCACAAAGACGAGTCACCAAAATGTTACACCGGCTATGAAGTAAAGTTCATCTCGACTGTCTCTAAACGAAGTCTGCATTTCCTCTCTGTGCGTGGACATGACTTCTATCTTCATACGAGACCACTGCGGTCTTCCCAAAGTTGCACCTACCCGCATCGAGGAGGACTCCGAGCAAAGTCGCGAAAACGAGCAGACGCATTCTCTCCCAAATGATGCACGGAGGGGAAACATGAGACCAAGAGAAGAAGAATGGGGGGACAAACACGCGTGGACTCGCTCAGGTTGTTATAAGACAAGGAGGAGGTCGACCCGCCGCAGAGGCAACCCGGACTCGGATCCGCTCATCCTCCCGGCTGGCTGAAGTGACAGCAAAGAAAAAGAGAGAAACGAGAGAGAGGAGGAGAAGTAGTAGAAGAAGAAGCTCCTGCCCGCAAAATGCGCGTCTCCTCTCCACGCAGCGCGACTGGAGACAGCTCCGGAGCGCAGAAATCATAAAGCGCAACCACGTGACTGGAGCGCACAGTTGGCGTTTCCATTTCTCATCCTGTGCCCGCGCACTAATTGCGCATCATTACTAACCGGTTGTTATCCTCTCACCGTGACTCTTTTTCAGCGCTGGCGTGTGGATTTGGATAACAAATAAAATCCCCCGTGCGCAAAACTTGGATTGGCGCGTTTTGGTGCTTCCTAACAGCTCGCCAGAATATTTCAGTGAATGGAGTCTGTAGCCCCCGCAAAGGGAGACACTTTCCTCTCGTCTGCTTTTAAAATCTTTCAGTCGTGTCAGACTCTGTGGCCTGGATCACATAAAACACGCACGCGGCAGTAACGTGTATGTTTTTTATGGCGTAAATAGTCCGCGTGCAGACGCATATTTAAATATTAATTAATGTAATTGAGTCAGCTCTAAGGTGGGGTGGAGGGCCACGGTGCGTTTTTATACTATTACTGTTTTTCACGCCATTTAATCGCCATGAACTTATACTAATGACGTATCATTTTACGCCCAATTTTACTTTGGAAAATAAAAGATGTAATGTGAACACTTTTATCTGCGCGCGCGCGTGTGTGTCACTGAATGCATTTAATTCCGTTTTATTTATATAGCACCAAACAATCACTTTACACTGTGAAGTAAAGACCCTGCACTAATAGATTGATTTATCTACTGATAATTATCACTGAATCACTGTAAGTGTAAGAAAACTGTACCTGCCTGTGTGCACTGAGGTAAACTTTGTTATTTAAGTAACATCTGTCAGTACAAACTACACAGAGCAGAAAAATGTTGACTTTAAAATTAAATTCAGTGAGGCAATCCATCTTTTTTTAAACTATCATCCAGTTTTGGATTCTAACTACATACACAGAATATTCAGAGGAGATGGTGTCATCGCTGTTGCTTCAGTGTTTCACTCCGCTGCAGGTGTTGGGGTCCTGGGCTTATTAATCTGTGCTCAATACACCTGTGAACACCACTGTTGGTGAACATGTGGCTAATTAAGTCATCAACTACTTCGGTCCACCTGTTCAACTCCTCGTTAAAGCAAATATTTAATTGGCCAGTCACATGGCAGCAACTCCAGGCCCTTAGGCACAGCCTGCTGAGGTTCAAACTGAGCATCAGGATGGAGAGGAAAGGTGATTTAAGTGTGAATGTGTCATGGTTGTCGGTCTGAGTGTTGGCATTTCCCCATACAACTGTCTTTAGGCTTTACAGAGAATGTGCTGAAAAGAGACAATATCCAGTGAGCAGCAGTTCTCTCAATTAGAATTCTTTGTTGTTGACCAGCCTGGTTCAAGCTGGTAAAAACAGGCAATACTAACTAAACTAACCACTTTTTGCAACTACGGTATGCAGAAGAGCATTTCAACAGGAGCAGAAGCCCACTCCTGACATCAACCAACAGTCGTCTTCTTCTTCTTCTACTAAAAACAGGAAACTGAGGCTACAATTCAAATTCACCAAAACTGCACAACAGAAGATTGGAAAAATGTTGCCTGGTCTGATGAGTCTCAATCTCTGCTGCTAGCTTCAGATGTTTTCAGAATTTGGCATAGACATTAAAACATGGATCCATCCTGCCTTGTATTAGTGGTTCGGACTGCTGCTGGTGGCTGCTTCCAGCAGGATAACACACCATGTCACAAAGCTTAGATCATCTCAAACTGGTTTCTTGAATATGATAATGAGTTCAGTGTTCTCAAATGGCCTCCACAGTCGCCAGATCTCAGTCCTATAGAGCACCTTTAGGATGCTAGACGGACAAATCTGCAGCAACTCAGTGATGACATCAAGTCTATCATAGACTAAATTCTTTAAGGAATGTTTCAAAGACCTTGATCCACGAAGAATAAAGACAGATCAGAAGCGAATAAAGGGACACATCAGTACTAGAAATGGCAAAGCCAGTGTTTCTATACAAGGACAGCAAGCTGGCTGTCTAAAAGTACCAGCAGAGGATGGTTTCGATCCATCCACCTCTGGGTTATGGGCCCAGCACGCTTCCGCTGCGCCACTCCGCTGGAAATCACCCCAGATGGGACTCGAACCCACAAACCCTGGCTTAGGAGGCCAGTGCCTTATCCATTAGGCCACTGGGGCTGCACACAGGAGCTAGCAGGTACTAGCAAGGTTTAAAGACCATTTAGACATGTTAGTGTTTGTGTGCTTGATTATTACTTGTAAAATTAACCCATCTTTTATGGAAGACTTTTATAATCACTTGATTACTGCTCCATTTGATTATTTGCAGCAATTTACATTGGCTTTGGCTTCCGGACCTTTTGCAGGTCTCTGAAGCTCACTTTGAGAACTGGAACTACTTTTCAGTTTTTTGAGTCATATTTTCAGTGCTGTGAAAATCCATTAAGTTCTTCACTTTGTGACTCATTTTTATTTTTGTAATACTGCTGTGTAGTCATCACCAAATTCTGTGACCTTTTCATGAGATTTTAATAGTTTTTTCTAATAATAAATCAGTGCACTTATGTCTCTCTTATTTTTTTCCTCTCTTCTCTTTCTCCTAATCCTCTACCAGTTGCTTCCACTTCCTGAGACTTGGTCAGCTGGAGATCTCTTCCCGTTAAAAGGGAGTTCTTCCTTCCCACAGTCACCAGATGCTGCTCACAGGGGTTATTGGTCTAATACTGTCAGGTCTTTACGTTGTGATTCACCTTGAGGAGGTGCATAGAACAAAAGAAAAAAAAAGCATACTACTTAACCTCGACCTTAAATCTGCTCGCGTGCTGATCAAATAACCTACAAGCCTATGCTTAAGAGGCAGACACAGAGAAAGAGAAATCTTCCAAGCGTGCTTTAACTAATTGCGTTTATTTATATGCGTATAATTACCCATCAAGGGACTAATGGTTATAAATCCCTCTGCAGCGAGAGCTCTGAGCTTCAGCCCCTGCTGACAGATTGTGAGGGGGAAGCGGTGATTACACGCCACGAAACATTTTGGGGAGGGCTTTCTCCAAACCTGGATTTTCACACTCAAAGAAAGGTCGAATGAATCACCGCGCATGAAGGTGCATGAAGGTGCATGAAGGTGCACGAAGGTACATGTAGCACCTCCTTCATTATATTGCTCAGAAAATCACACAGACATCCTGCAGCTCAGGTTGAAATAGGAAATAGTTTCTCGTATTTATTTAGGAAATAGTTACATAAAATATAGCATTAAAGTCTAGTGTAACAGACAAATTGCACACAGTAATAATAATAATAACAATAATATTAATTACCAAAGTAACACTGCTGGTAACTTTCTCTTTACAAAGGAAGGTTTAAGGAAAGAGGTGAAGCATGACAATCACACTACAGTCTGACAGTACAAAATGTGGGTATAAATACTGGACATCTAGAAAAATACACAAGTCCTCTTCAGACTCTCTTCATACAATATTAACAGTTTCATAGAAAAATCGAAAACACACAGTCGGCTCTGTTGATTAGCACCAGCTGGTCAAATTCCAGAGAGAAATTTGGCATAAGTCCACCTAAAGTTCAAATATGTCTTTTAAAATAAAGTGATAAAAAACATTTTAGCGTTAGCTCTTATTGATCAAAATAATATTTTTACTTTTTTTAAAAACAAGAAGAAGAACCCCCGAAAGAAAACACAAGACGGCAAACAGCAGACATAAAACAGGTTGAATGATTGGCAAACAATTTACATCTTTTTACTTTCTTTTTGTTCTTACTTGCATATATATCGATCAGCAATGCCCGTTCTGATATTAACTTATATTTTTTCAATATATACAACATAATATACAGCCACGAGAGGAAAGCTGAGGTTTTGGAGAGTTTGGGTGTGCTATGCTACATGAGACTACGTTTGGATGCTTGGAGAGCCATTTGTCTACGCTTTCCCGATGGCTGCGTTTTCATTTTTACAATCGACTTTAGTCCAGTATGTTCCCTGAGCTACGGGCGACGACACCTTATATTTGCTTGTTTTATCTGTACCTGGTCTCATTAGTTCATGTACCATGTGGAAACGTCCTCGTTAGAGAAGCTGCGGAGCTAGTTTGCCACCACTGGGTGTTTAACCGCTTAAGGAAAAACACAACAAGATTAAAATGATCAAAAATGACTCAAAAATAAAGAAAATTTTAATTCTTTCTTTGAAAAATATTGCTTCAAGAGAGTAGACAACGATGAATCAGGTGACTTTTTAACTTTTCAATGGGCGTTGTACATAGCAGCAATCCATAAAATGACACCTTGGGTTTTAAAAGAGTTTCAAAAATGGAGTTTTATGCAAATATTGCCCATCCTGCTTGTCGTGTTTTCTTTTATTTTACACATCTTTGTACAGTATTTGTTACAGTGCAATGATAAGAAGTACCCCAGCATGGTGGGAGGAAGAGGAGGAGGGGTGGTCGCTAATGATACAAACGTGTATTGCTGTCCAGTCCACCACACCCAAGTCAAACCTTTAAAAGTCTTGTTTTTTTTGCTTTTCTTTTTTTGGTTGAGGATTCATCCTCGCGTCTGTAGCTCTTCTAAGTGCTTCTTGTTGTAGGCAGAGAGGACTGGCACTCGTCCTTTCATGGCAGGGCTGTAACTGAGACAAGTCTTTTCCAAGATTAGCTGAAGGTTGAGAGAAAATCAAAAGCAGATCCAAACCAAAACCAAGACATTTTTGCAAGGCCGAGAACAAAGAAGAAAATAAACACAAACTAGTGTTTAGGGCTGGGCGATAGGATAGTGACCGGCTCAGATGATTGGCGGTTGTATTATTGTGGGAGATTTTTGGCGTTTTAGTTTGCTAATTTTCTGCGTTGCAACTGTAGACAGTATAAAAGATGGACGTGGCTATGGTAACATCACCCATTGGTTTCAGAAGGTCAAACTTCCGATGTTTTTAAACTGCAGTTGAGGAGCGGCGGACATGGCACACCCCGGATAATCGTTAAACTTCAAAGAATGTACAGAATGGACTTAAATATTTACTGAGTATGACCCAAATTGAGCAAGAGAGCTAATAAACGCATCACGAAAGTGTTTACTTATGTTAAATCTCTGGGTTATTTTCCCATAGACTGCTACAGGACAACAAGTCTTTCTGGAACTACAGGTCTGCATTTCCTGGTGGTTATTAAAGAATAATGCAGGTTTAAGGCACTTCTGCGTTGGCTTTATTTCTTTATTTATTTTGTTATACTCGGAAGCTACGTCCACCTTTTATAATGTCGCTGTAAATAATTAACTCTAAAGTGCAATTGCTCCTTACTTTTTGGAGGTTTTATGAGCAAGAGTGGAAAGCTGTACACAGATATCAAAGGAGGTGTTTTTAGTTTTTCACTGACATGCCACATGTTCCTGGTTTTCCACCCTAATTGTTTAATAGAGTTGTTGTTATCTCATCTGTGGTTCCCAAAGTTTGGGTGTTTACAATAAATAAATACAAACTTTTTAAAATGCCAGCTTTCCAAAACGATGCCACTTTAAATTGATAGTTTATTAATTAATATATATTTTTAATTTGGGAATGGCTGCTTTAAGATGCTGAGGTGTACCTCAGTTTGCCAAAATAATTAGTTGTGGAGATGTGGCAGAAAATGTTAATGTATCGCCCAACCCTGTTAGGGGTAATCCCCTAGTAAAACAGATGTAATCGACCCAAAAATCCACTCCATAGGTCCACTGTGTCGTTCAACCTCCAGCCAATCAAGGCATGATTTCCAATAAGAAGGACAGAATCTGAAACCCAAAGAAAGACTTGAGGAGTCCAAAGATGGAAGAGAATGTCTTGAAAACTGGACTCCATCTCTACAGCCCTGCTTTTTCAGACTTCGTTGGATCCCTGGCTGGTGCAGGAAGAGAAGCTGTCGTACAGCGAGTCGCTAAGGGAGCCCACAGGATCCACCCCAGGCCTGCTCGTGAAACTGGAGGAGGACGAGGCCTCGTCTCCTTTGAAGCAGCTCTCCCCACTCTTCCCCCGTCGGCGTGGCAGTCGGCTCTGCGGCCGCCCGAGCCCGTGTCCGGGTACAGGCTGCTGGAGCTGCTCTGATTCAGCTTGTTTAAGGACTCCAAAGAGAAGTCGAGAGAGAGCGGCTGGCTTGCGCTGACGGGCATCTTCTCCATGGGAATCTCCTTCTGCAGAGAGAAAGGAACATCTGTTAATGAAGAGTAAATACACGCTAGTTTATGTTACGGTAAATGCTGCAGTGTGAACTTTTGCACTGCCCTGTCTCTACTCTAACAACAGTGAGTATGACAGTGATCTATATTGAGATTTTTGTCACGCTCAACGACCAAATGTACGTCTTGGGTGTGGGCGGGCATTCATTGCAGGGAATTTGGTCCCCTCGCCACTCTTCCTGCTACATTAATTGTGCCATTCAACGTTATTATTTCTTTTGCATTACCTCTGACCATCTGCTTTGTAGGATTACATTAGTAAAAAAAAGCTACTGTTTGTTAACACTGCTTCAATTAGCAGGAGTGGTTTCATCTATTAGCTGATGCCAAAATGTGCCGGACCAAGAAACACACCTTTAGCCAACTCAGCTACAAAAACTGTAAAAGCATGCATTAGCCGTCTGCTTCACTGTCATATGACCCATTGCCACACAATCACAGAGTAAAATAATCCCTTCAGAGGGAAAGCAAAACAACACATACACCTAAAAATAGTCTGTTCTTATTCAGAATGTACCTGCTTGCCAGTATCTTTTTAATGCGTGTCTCAAAAGACACTTTAACAAGCTAGTTACTGTACCACTCAGCATCAAAACACCTCCTCAGAGGCTGTAAACAACTTTATTTCTGCAACAAATCGAGCCTGGGAGCACAGCAGCTATCTTCATAGGTGCTTTTTGCAGGGGTAAGTACACAGAGGAGTAGCTGCAGGGGCTGGACAACCTCTAGGGACACTCCAAACCTGGACCGTTTAGCATTTAGCTGCGAGCTGTATCTCCCCTCGGACATAAATCCAGAACTAGTTCACACAAGGAGCACAAACACATACATATGGGTCAGAGCTGTTTTTTATGTAGCAAATATCTTGAAGTCATGACTCAAATGGTGATGCTAATAAAGTTCAGTGAACCACAGAACTTTATTAGCATAATTTGGTCCATGCAAACTCTTATTGCAAGGGTCACGCACACACAGAGATCTTTAAAAGTTCCCCTTAATATGAAGGTCTCATCTGCTTCTTATCACACTGAAAAAGTAATCACATTTGTCTTACTTAGCCATAAATACATACTTTCACAGCCTTTATTACAAAAGTTCCACCTAAATAAAAACCAAAAGAGTTTGATTGAAAAGTCATAAAGCAAGGAATTTCTCCTTTTTATCAAAGAGGCCACAACGAGGAAAAGTTTAATTTGGTTATTTCTGATTTAACAGTATGTAAAACTGGGCGACCTAAGGAGACATTAGCTCACCTTTTTTGTTTACTCTATCAAAATGTCTATGTTAATAATGCTGCTATATCCCAGCCTAATTAACATACTGTAGGGTGAAAGTTTCACATGAGCCTGTTGCTGTTAGTCTAGTCCACAGGACTGACATGTCCAGCCACAGAGCAGGAGTGGGCAGGCTCGTAGCATCAATGTACAAGAAGCTGGAGTCACGTGACTTTGAACTGTAGCAGGAAGTACAGGCTCCCTTTATGTAAGCACAGCTGTTAATTAATTAATTAGTCCTGTTGTCTGTTAAACCATTGATTGAACATCTTATTTTAATTTATTTTTTATTATTTATATTTTTAATTCATTCTAAGGTCTGTATACAATGGAAGTGTGCCCATTTAGAGTTTCTTCTATTTCCTGCTGCAGCCTGATCTAGGATGTTTTTCTCCTTATCAAGTAGCCTCATCTCTTATCTTATCAAAATATTCCACATTTGGTGATGTGGTGCTTCTGTAGATGTATGCAGTGACAGCTTACTGACTAAATGACATACCGCTGAAACCGTATTTCTTTCTGTGAGACATAGCAGGCTGTTCGTGCTCGATACAGGGGTGTCACTGCTCTATAGTGAAACATTAGTGAAGTCTTCTCAGTTTGTTCTCTTACTAACAACCTAATTACATTCACGTGCCAACCCAGGTGTAAACTATGTAATGATGAGGAAAGGATTGAGAGGGAAGAGAGGAAATAATTTGCCTCTAAATGCAGCATGTCTCATAAGAGCATCAAATCCTGGAAGAGTTTTAAACATGCAAATGTTAAAGAAAATGCCTGAAAAGTTATACAGGAAGGCTAAAAATGAAAGTAATCACCTCATATTGTGACCGATGCCGAATCAACACAAAACCCTAACATCCCATCGAGGCCCATTAATCTGCACGGTGACCTTTGTTGGGAGGCGGAGTCGTCATAAATTTGTAAAGAGGCCGGAATCAAAAGAAATATTAAAAGAAAAATGTGCCCAGAGGTGACGTGTGACTCACATCTGACACACCGGAGCAGCTTTTTTTTTTTTTTTTTTTTGCAGGTGCGGAGGTTAACTTCCAAATTAAAAACAGGTGCTGAATGCAGATTAGACCGGACGAGTTTTAATTCGACACCCACGCGTGCTTTTTCATAGCTTTCCTATTTTTGTGTCTGATTTTTGTCAGCTGTACAAAAAAGAAAAGAACTGTCGTTAAACGGCCTGGGGGCAAAAAAAAGAGCGCACAACGTGAATCTGTGATTAGCTGCGCGACAGTGAAAAACAGTCTTCAGATGCTGATTCTCTCAGCCAGCCTCCATTCGTCAGAAACAAGAGGAGAGAAAAGAAAGGGGGGGGTGGCTGTGCTATCGCTGATTGGGTTTGATTTCGGAGGAACACAATTACCAGCAGATCGAAGCTTCCCGGTGCAGGTCTCTGTACCACCTGCGGGCGCAGCCAAAATGATGGCTCCACACATAACTCAGGCTCCAGGCGGACGTCTCAGTGAGAGCTTCCTTCTTGAAAACACGAGGGCCCGAATCAGCAATTGGTTCTGCATCACATGCCAGTAATAGGATGTCTAAACTCAAATTCAGCAGACCCGCTTGCTACAAAAGCTGAGTGAAAGGGTCTTTTATTAAGGCTCAAGCAAGAAACATTTTCTCGTCTTCCCCTGCTGTTACGTATTTTTCCTTTTTTACCTTAATATTCTGAGTCGTACAGATGTTACACGTCTATGCTTTAGATTTGTAATCCTTCAGATTTCTCATGAAGTCAAACTAACTGTATGCACACTGCTATACTTAGTAGCTTTTAATGACCGAACTTGTAATAGCCACACTCTGTAAATAAAAGATGGCTCTAGTAACAGTTGCCATCTTGGAGTTCCCGGGGAGGGGGGGTCGCCTTTCCTGGAATGAGAACACATCAGCAGCCAAAGGTAAGGCAAAACAATTGCTTTACCTTCTAAGGAGGCTGATGAGAGTCAAACTGCCCCAACAGCTGCTCATCACCTTCTACACATGCACAACAGAGAGGATTCTCATAGCCTGCATGACAGCCTTGTATGGTAGCTGCACCAAAGTTGACACAAACATCCTCCAGCATGTTGTGAAAGCAGCACAAACAAAAACAAAATCATTTGCTTCGTAAAGAGGGCCAAGCAAAACCATGAAGACAACACACACCTCGGACGCTATCTGTTCAGGCTCCTATGAATAAGGCAGGCGCTTTAAAACTATCCAAACACATACAGACCGACCGAAACACAGCCTCCTCCCCACCTGA
Source organism: Oreochromis niloticus (assembly GCF_001858045.2). Classification (NCBI taxonomy): domain Eukaryota; kingdom Metazoa; phylum Chordata; class Actinopteri; order Cichliformes; family Cichlidae; genus Oreochromis; species Oreochromis niloticus. The sequence continues at coordinate 21,746,085 of NC_031986.2, forward strand.
ACACGACCCCACAGTAACTATGTATGAACCTCATGTGCAGTTTCACTTCCTACCCTTCAGAACATACCTCCTTATGTGGATTTTATACTATGCAAAATAACTCATGTAAAGTGCTCAGCTTCATACCATTACAGCCCTCATGTATCTGTAAATTAGTAAACTATGTTTAGATATGGTATTTATTGTCAGTAATTTTCTTATGCTGGGATATTGACAATGAAGAATCTTCTGTCTAGTGACAGTGATGCTGAGATGAGCTGTTTAGGGCGTGTGAACTTTTCTGTCAGTAAGTGCAGCTGTTTTTGCCGCTGTTAGCCTCTGTTAGCTGCTGTTAGCCTCCATTAGCCACCGTTGGCTTCTTTTATCTGACATTAGTGAAACTGTCTTCTATTGGATTGGACTTGGACACTTAGTGAATAAACTCACCTAGGATTTGAGAATGTAATCAAACTGTTATCAGAGGGAAAGTGTGATTTTTAGGACTCTCAAACCTAACATTAGCTGGCATAATATTAGCTTATAACCAGCTGTTGCTGTTGTTTAGCGAGCTCGTTGTCAGATGTCCAGAGATATGAGCATCACATGTCTAATCTGCTGATAATAACAGTATCAGGAATAAATAAGTATATTCATCCACATTTTTGTGTGTTAGTGTTCAGGAGATAAGGCTTGAGGATAACATTTTATTATTATTATTAAAATGTTGTTTGCGTTTTTTCTTTCCTTCGCGTTTCTGCTTCTTTGGTGAAGAGGACACGTTCTCATATAATAAAACATTGGCATGACGCCTCATATCTTGAGTCTGCAGTTGCAGTTTGTTAGAAAACATAATTACACACTAATCAGTGCATATTTATAACTATATTATTCATTTTTTTCTATTTAATAAAGCAGCTGATGTAAAGCAGTTGGTCCAGAAGTAAACTCTGAGGTTGGAAATTGCAGCGACTGCCATTTACTGACGTATCAGTGCGTGTCAAACGTATGGCTATGCTGGTATGTACATTCATGGTTCATCATTATATATTTCTATGTAGATGATGCTTTAATCCTGCATAACCTTGAACCTTAATACAATTAAAATGGATGGATTAAAGGAGCACTCATGTAGTTTACAGTTGTTGTGAACGGTGAGATTAGCTATAAAGATCTAAATAATTTTCGTAACAGGCTGTAAACGCGTTTATTTCTCCTATGAAGTGCATTTTTAACATGAATGTATATGGAGGATTGACTTGCTTCTTTTGACTGGTTCATTAAAGATATAATTTGCAATAAGATGACAGATATTATTATCTGTACTGTAAACCAATTAGCAAACCTTCCTGTCACCACGAGCCAAGATTGAGAGCTCAAGGACTTTGACATCAATGTTATTTGTTCATCCTCAAAAGAAAGCAACGAGTCCACTGCTGGCATTTAAGTTTGCCGAAAGGATGTGATGAGAAAAAAAAAATTAATAGAAGCAGATCTGCATTCAGCACATGGAGGCATTATGAAGCGAGATTTGTGTTAATACTAACAAAACAATTTTTTTCCCATGTTATCTGCAAGAAAATCAGAGCAGCTGTGGACAGACATCAAGCTGGGTGTTGAATGGTTATTAGAAACTATTCATGGCCAGTTTCAATGACGTAAAAGTGTATTCAGTGTGAACTGCGCTGAAAGGAGGCAACAAATCACAAGTTTGGTCAGTGTCAGGTTTCAGAAAAGTTTGGAGGGAGAAGTAATTGGAAAACTCATTTTCTATTGTTGCTGACAGAATTTCAGCAACACTTCGTGTCCGTGATATCGTGTGATCGTAGAGTCTGGGTTACTTTACAATGAGGACAACAGTGGTGGTGGGAGGGGAAATGCTAATATAACTTATTTATTGTCTCAGGCTATGTGTTGTCTTTGCTGTCACCACTGCGCGAGTAATTTGATCGCGGGCCAGTGTGGTGGAAGCGCGATGGCGGCTTCTCGCTTTCTATTTCGGGGTCTCTTCCATCTGACTCTGGCGATGCTATCAGCCTGACAGTGACAGAGAGGGAAGCGCATATTCCTGCTGCTGATATTTATTTGTACACTGATGCAGTTTTGGTTATCTAGCGGCCTTATTTCAAACTGCATGTCAACTGAAATGTTCCCCTAACCCTCGCCATGTAATTACTGCCCAAGGTAACAAGCTGTTCCACACTTGAGGAGTCTGCTGATTTGTGCTACACGGCAGGGTTTTGTTTGGACCTGGGCCACAGGAATATCAACGATGCCACACCTTGGCACGAGTTCTGATGCTGTTTTCCTGCAGCAATATCCCAGACAAAGCGTGGAAATAAAGGGGGGAAAGTAATGAGTAAGCAGGAAAAGCAATAAAAGCACAAAAGTTAGTTCAAGGAGGACAAAAACAAGACAGAAGGAGACAAAGGAAACCTGTTTAGAGCGAAAGCGGCAAAGTCAACTGGGAAGAAAGACAAAGAGAGTTGTATGGGAGACAGAAATAGAGAGGGGCAAAACTGAAGGGGAAGACAGGCAAAGACACGTGGGAGAAAGAGAGACTGGGAGGAAGGAGAGGATAGAAAGGAGAAGGGGGCGGGGCCGCCGTTAGCGGGGCTGTCAGGTGCTGTCAGGATGATGAATGGGAGGCCAGCACGGGCTGTGAGGGCCCTGATGGGAGCCGCTGAGCTTTACATCACTCTCCTGAGTGTTTGTGAAAGGTTATTAAAGGCGCTTAAATCACGGGGCTCTGACACAGCCCCGCTACCAGCCACCAAACTTCCCCAAACTAAAGCCGGTGACAGTCAAATGCTCCCGAGCCACGACAAAAGGAGAGCGGCCGCACAGGTGTGGACGTGCACAGCCAGGGGTGAGGAGGTGATGACACTCGGATAGATTGTCTTTTTCAGGGGAATAATGCGGGGTAAATGGGTTCAGAAGCAGTCATCCATCATTACGGCCGGTTCATGGCTGACGAATAAGGTTATTGTCGACACGAATGCTTATTTTAACGCAGAAGTTTGAAATCAGTGGAATTAGCTGCTAGTAAAATCACAGCAAACGTACACAGTGCGATAGGATGCTTCAGTAAGTGGGTTCCCATCGGAGTAAGTAAATTTACTATGCAGCAGTAGTAAGGCAGAGTCAAACTTTACAGGTCAAATTTTACAACTGTTCATTTTTATTGGTATTTTGGGTTTTTTATTGGTGCTTTGTCTAAAAACTGTAAGTTTACGATACTATATGTACCTAAGAAAAAGTTTAGACAAACTCAAGTGTGCTGTTGTTGCATTTGAAACACCTTTTATCTTTCATTAAAGCTAATCAGACTTCCTCTTCATCTTGATTTGTCTCCCTGGGTTTGAAAAGTCACATTTTACATGGACTGGTACTTCCACTCACCAGTGACTTCATTAGGTACGTGTGTTTAACTGCTTATTAATCCAAATACCTAGTCAGTATCAGCCAATCACAGGGCCCATGCATGCATAGATCCATCATGTCTTGTAGCAATAGACATAATCAAACTCGGTTAGTACTAAAGGAGCCCAAGGCGTACCAAGAAACAGGTACTACAAGTACTTTAAGCACTTTGTCTAACATTCGTTCAAGGAGTTCTAAATTGGGACCAACTTGGGGTCAGTATCTCGCTCAAGGACAGTTTGACATGCAAACCTTTGGATTAACAAACAACCAGCTTTACCTCGTGAGAAACGGGACTTGAGATGTAAGCTAAAGGTAGCAGGAACAGATATTATTCGTCATATTATTTGGTTAGCCTAGCAGACAGGTGTGGATACTTGCGTTGTCATCCACCTTCCAGTGAAAGCAGCCGGGCTCTTAAATTGGGGGAAAATTGGTTAAAACCATAAAAACAGTTTTTAGCTGCTGGGTGGAAAGTTGTTTATTTCCTCTGTAAAACTGGAGGTCTATGGGGAACGAGTCATTTTCAGAGCCAGTAGAGGAACTGCAGTTTCTGAAATGTCGTTGTTTTTGTTATTCATGCATGGAAGTTGCTGCTTTATTTGAACTTTTTGCAGTAAACATGACTATCATAAACAAATAGCATAAAAATACAACACATTTCATACCAAACGCAAAGTGTCTTGAAATTAGAGTTAGAAACCTGCAAAGTGGTCTACAAGTAAATTACTCCTCATGACAGTGTCAGCTAAATATCGATATATTATTGAGTAAGCTGTTTCTTTAATCTCTTGGATCAGTTCATAAACCTCTTTGGTATATTTCCAATGCTACGACAAGTGGTAGTAACACTAACACTCAGTATCGCTGTATTACTGCACAATGTAGGCCTATTGATAAACTGCATTTGGGGCCATTGCAGCTTTGGTCCTGAAGTACGTGCTCAAAAACACGTGAATATTAGAATTAGGCACATCCACAGAGTAATATACTCTCACAGCTGTGAAGCAATACTAAGCAGCTTTTTAAAGAAAGTTGAGCAGCTTTATGACAGCAAGTTTTCACGGGTTACACTCTGATAAGGCGTGCTTCTTGGGTGTTCAGGGGTTGAACTTCTGACCTCACGTTATTGCAGCAGTCCCTGTAAGTGTTGCAAGCCATGTTGCAAGCCAACGCTCAACTGGGAAACGTAGCCTTGCGCATCCAATTACATGACAGGCAGGTCTGAGGATGAGACAAACACAGCCTTGCTTGTCCTGTTTGAGTCCGTTGCGTGTGGGCTAATGGAGCTGTGCTTGCAGCTTGGCCGCACAGCGCCGCTTCAAAAACTTCCCATTCGATGCTTTGCCTGTCCACCGGGACTCGGATCGGAATCAGAAATCTCTCTCTTTCTGTTTCCTCGCTTGTAGTTCGAGTGGAGTCGCTGAACTTTGCTTTGTTAAATGGCGACTCGGCCTCTGTACAATAATGTAATACTTGATCGAAACCTTGCTTTTGCTTGACTTGGCAGAGTCAGCAAACTGACCTCGGCGCTTAGGGGGATTCATTTGTGCTCGAGTGCCGCTCTCAGGACACTCGGGTGTGTGTTTACTTGCTGAATCACCCTGGACTTACGACTCACTGCATCACCTACACCCAGCGCAATTTGTCATAATAATTTGCAGCGTGGTTCAGATGGAGGCTGCATGTGCACAACAAAACTTGAGTGTTTAATGGTGGGAATGAGATCTAAATTCGAAAAAATGCTTTATTTATTCTAATTTGTGGGTGTAAGTGATTACAAATAGATTCGATCTGATCTCATTTTAAATTCCAAGATGACTTCAGAGGTCGAGAACCAGCCCACACCATAAATTGAGATTTTTCTCCCCCATCTCTAACAGACAATAGTTTTTCTTAAAAAGTCGTGTTGAGTCAGGCCTCTTTTTTTTTTTAAATTATGGATTTTTATGTCAGGGCTGCTGCTGCTGGGGCAAGCGCACTGTAAGAGAGTTTGTCCCACAGAGCTGGCATATTGCAGGCTGCAGGCCATTTCATGGTCTCTGATTCTAATTTGTCATTCAGCAGCGTTAAATACTTGTAGGCAAATACCCGCTGACACAAGAGGGTGAGGCGATCGAAAGCAATTAGGCGGATTTTTTCTGTGAAAATCTGCAAACGATTCCAAACGGCCGAAGAGAAAAACCTTGGGAGCGCAAACAACTCCAGTGGGAAGAAAAAAGAAAAACCCTTGGAGTTTTAGTGACTTTGAAAGAGCTCTTGTGCTTCGGGAGTCTGACCATCTGAGGAGTCTCCTTGCCGAAGTTTGCGACATACGAGAATCCTAACGGTCCAATTTATTCTTCCCCCCTCTGCCTCCGCTGCAAGGAAAGCAAAATTATGCATCTTCCATCCTGGGAAGACTTTCATTGAGGTCAGGCGCCGTTTTTCTGACTCAATACTCTTTCTCTTTATGCTGCATAAAGAAGCATACATCTGGGAGCTGCATGGCTTTTAACACTTTAAAGTGCCTCTTTTTGGGCTACGCTAAGAGCCAATTGATTTATCCTAGAACAACAAACACAGGGCGCAGTGCATTTTCTCTTTCTAATGGTATTCTGAGGCTTACCAATCAATAATAACTATTAATATACAGAACATTCACCCTCCAAATTTAAACACTTAGAAAGTGACCTACTGGACGCTTCCTGGACAGGAAGGTTTAACACGAATAAAATGCTTGATGGGAATCGGCAGCAGGCCTGTAAAACAGCTGTTAATGAGTGAATCTGATTAGCGGGGAAACAATGAGGAGTTTGAATACTCACACTGAGCCTGTCTCCTGCTTTTCCATCAAGGGCCGACTCCTTGTGCAGCAGGTTGTACTGCGAAATCTTCCTGCTGTCCTTCTCCAGGTGCGAGAACATGTCGTGTTGGTAGTAGTCCATGATTGACAAGGATTTTTCCACACTTCTTCTCTTCAGGGTGTCCTCATTCTGCTCGACTGGAAACGCAGGAAACAGATTCACAAAAAAGGCATTTTTTGTTAAACTTGATCCAACTTCTACAAAAGATAATGACTGAGGAAGCTTCATGAAAGATTCAGCGACTACAACTTTCAACCACACCTGAGTCATTCCTCTTAGCTCTGTTGATCAGGGTCTTTTGCGGCGAGCCCAAAGTGCTTCCCGTCCCCTCGGGTTCAGTCTCGGTGTCGCTGCTGCTGCCTGAGTACGTGCACACTCGCAAGGCTCTTTCCTATTCACAGACAGCAAAAAAGTCATTTTAAAACAGAGACATAAAGCGCCTTCAAAGCCATACGAGCGCTATTATGCAGTTTGGTTTTTGCACAGAGAAGATACCAGGAAAAAACTTTAAATATAGCCCTCATGACTAAGTTAACTTTTTGCAAAGCAAAGTGGTGTTTAAGCTTCTGTCTTTTTTAGCTCAGTAGAAAATTTAGTTATTCATATGTAGATACTTACAGTGTTGAGAAAGCTTACTTTCAAAAGTTATTTGCAACATTATAAAACAGTCGGTAATGTTACAGAGTCACAAAGGCCTGGAGACCGCCTGGGAGCCATAGATCCCAATCCCAAAGTGTCAAAGTGTCCCCTTAGCAACTATACTAACCCTATAAATGCCCCTGATGTGGTGCTAAAGCACCTAAACAGCATGTAATAAGGCACTGCATTAGTGCATATGAATGTGTCTTGTAGTGTAAAGGTGCTTAGAGCGGTCGGTAAGCCTAGAAAAGCACTATTTGAATCAACGATCTATAAGATCTCAGTCACACAGGTCTAGAGTTTGGTCGGCGACCCCCCTGGCAACCAAGAATAACTTTGTTGGCAACTGGCTGCTGGAAGTTGCTTTCTAGGTGAAACTAGTTGCAAAGAGGTTTACTGTGCTTGGGGAGTGACCTCCTTTTGATTGCTTTGGTCTCTAGTGGTTGCTGCAGTTGCCAACTAGTCTGCAAGCACTCATCAACTACTTGCTAATTGGTAGTGAAACTGTGAAAAGTGTGACACAAACCAGAAACAGAGACTATTAACCGTCAAATAAAAAGCCTTCTGAAACATAAGTGAGGAGAATACGCATTTTTCACTCATCACCGGAGGTTGCCACGAGGTTGCAGACCAGTCTCTGGGCCTGTGTGATCTTACCTGCTGAGGAGAGTAAAGTCTACAGTACTTCTGGGTTACTCTTTTTATTTTCATTTTCTTCCTGTGCACCTTGGAGATGGACTAACTGCAGAAACATCTGATCCTAAACACACTTTAACCAGTGAAGTGATGGCGTGAGTATCTGTACACCGTACATCACGCTGTAGATATTGGCCAGCTTTCTTTGATCTCAATGGGACTTACTGGTTAAATAAAGGTAATAATTAGCTTGTGCATGTTGGTTATGTTGTCAGATTGGAGTATATCCTACTGGACTTCTACATCTGAATGTATTCTCCTCTACCACATAATCAGCAACAAGCTAATTACTCCCCCTTGGAGTGACAGTTTCAACTGACCTAAAAGCTAGGCACTGATGCTGTGCAGCCGCAGCACGGTCAACACCATTCTTCTCAACACACGCACACTGCATTTCACTGTGATGCAGTTATTGTCTCCTTTCAACCATATATTCAAAATAAAGTGAATACTTCCATGAAGAAAAGGCTGTCTTTTCTGCCATCTCACTAGCTTAGCAGCGTTGAAGAAACGCATTAAAAAACTGAAACTGCTTAATTCAAAAGTAACTAACTGCAGAGCCAGAGCTTTTTGCTACAACAAAAGCAGATATTTCTAAGAAGCTCCTTCACAACACGTAACCCCCAACAGTTGGTAAGTACACAGCCTCCCTGGTGACATTAGTGGGAAAAATGCTAGTGTGTGGCCACCACTTTATTACCTCATTACTCAAAAACAAGCAATGATCATTTTCAACTCTGCAGCTAATGAAAGAATTTCATCTTTGAAACTGTGTAAAGTTTGAGACATTGTCTGGGTATCTCTCGAGTCCCTTTAAGAACCACAAATATGTCAACTTTGAATAAGTGTAATGTAAACGACTTACGCCCGGCATATCATGGTCCTTGGATTTCATCTTCCTCTCTGCTTCTGTCTCTTTGTCCTCAGTGGAACCTGAGATGTTGCTGCGTGGGGCACAAAAACTCAACCTCTTTGTTTGGATTGCATCTAGAAATCGAGGGATATAAAAGAGAAATGAGGCAGGAGGTTTATAACAAACATGACATGACGGTGATGAAGGTGATGCGGCGAACACTGACCACTGAATTTTACAACAAGAGCTGAACTAGCATATGATCAAGTGGATTACCTGTGCAAACAGAGCCTGGAATATCCATTGGCAACTAGATACATGCATGATTTTTGAGTATTTGAAAAGTCATTAAATTATAAGTGATCAAATAGATTATGCAACTACTTTTTCTCTTAAAATTGATATATATGCGGTGGTTATCGTGGTGCCTGATAGGGTGTAATGTGCTACTGCTGCCAAAAAGTGGTAATAATTCAACTAGAGGCTGTTCAGCAACAATACAGAAGCAGAATGGTTTGCTAGCCAGCTAGATGCTACCGCACAAACAGGAGAAACGGCCGTCAAGCTAGCAAGTCAGAAGTCTACCGTGACAGTCATTTGAGGAACAGTCAAATACTTCAGAGTGACAATCGAAAAGGACTTTTACTTAAAAACTACAAACTGCAACATATTTGGATCTAGGGCAGATAGACGTGGGAGTGGAGCAGGGAAAGACCACTGTAACTCTCGTGACAATTTCTCCTTGAGCTGACAGGCTGATGAAACACGGGATGAGTACATCTTGTACATCCATTCAGTCGAAACCCATCCAGCTGGCTACAAACCCATTTCCCATTCGCATATCTGAATGAAACATTAACAGCGTCCACCCTGTGACTGCTCCATCCACGACTCCTGGCAGCCAACAGAACAGCTTTCAGCTGTCGTCCCCAAATGACGTCGGGCCGTCTTATTATCACTCTACCCAGTGCTGTCAGACGCCAGTTTAATTGTCTCGCATTCAGAAACCTCTCTTTCAGCTGCATTACAATAACGGGCTGCTTTTGGCTCGTGTTCTGTCTCCATCTGAGAAATCTGCATGGAGATCATAAAAGTCCTTTCCCCTTCTTCCTCTCACCCATTACGAAACAAACAATGTGACAGACGTTCTGTCTGTTCAGGTATGCTTTACTTTTTTTGATTTTTTTATAATGATGAGGAAAAGGACAAAGAGGTAAAACCTGTGATAAAGACGCACAGCTTACTGTTAAGGCTCTCCTAATCAACTTGTTTCACAGGGAAGACTCAACAGGAGCCACTTTATGTTTGCAGTTATGCCTCAGATTCCTGCCTCTGCAGTGCCACCGCAGCACTGGGGTGAACGAGATGCCGCCTAATGTCTTGTAAGCATAAATCTCCGGGTGTGAGCGCTCATCCCTGCATGTTATTGTAGCTTTAATTAGCCATCTGATTGCATGCTACCCTCCGCAGTTCTGCCGTGCATCACGGCCGACGCCGAAGCAGAAGGTGCTTTATGATCTATGGCTGCGGTGACGCGCCTATCTAATTGTATTTGTTGGTTTTCCTCGGGGCATGGGAGTGTATGGCTTTCTACTATCTCAACTGAGTATCAGATGTCAGTGTTGATGCATTAGTCTCTGAATTAGCTGAACAAACAAGGTTCTTCTTTTAATCAGAGTTTAATAAACCAAACGGCTTCCTCTTGTCTGCTCCTCGGGAGCCCTTGAGCAGTCAGGAGGAAAATGCATTAACATAAAGTACAGTGACATTCAATACTTCACTTAACTTCCTGAAAGGTAAATAAGCTGTCTGAGGCTTTCGAGCCTAGGCTTTTTTGTCCATCAAACATGATAATGGTAACGTTTACAGGCATGGATTTAAATTTATTTCCACTGTGACCTCGATGGAAAACATGAATAGCCTGAAAAGAACAATGAAAAGCACTGTTCTTTCTATTGTGGTGCCACATCCTGGCAGCTCTGATCCTCTTCAAGTTAATTTAAAGAAGAAAAAAAGTGCTGTACAAAGCTAACAGTAAAAAGCACTGTTGAGTATCAGTGATATATTTGATTAATAAAGCCAGACATCTATTATCTGTAAGATATATATGAGGCTGGCACCTTTGCTTTGATTTATGAAGCACTGCAAGTTGTAAATGTAATGCTTATACAATTGAATGCACAAGCTAGGGTGACTACAGGTAGAGATACTGCAGAAAATCATCAACCATCACTTGAAACATTGAAGGAAAATCTTCAGAAGTGAAACTGCTGTCATTGTAGTGGATTTGTTCATTTGGCCTGAAAGGCAAATTAGCTTTGAATCAAATATTCATCCAAGAGAGCCACAAACTAGCTAGCCATATTTACTTGGCTGATATTTTAGTTTGTGTTTAATCCAATACCGATGCACTCATGTCAGTGTAAAAACACGATTAGCTGGGTGTATTCTCCACTTTGACTGTTTCAAAGCAAACAGTTGGCCTTTTTGGGCAATCGCCATCTCTGCTGTTTCAAAAAAATCTTCCACAGATTTCCATTCAGGACTACAACCTCATTCCATTTAGGAAAAATTGGTGGGTGCCCAATGTTTGCATTGATTTTTTTCTTTTCCATTTGGTGAACGAGTGCAAGTAGTTAGCAGCAACCAGCTGGTTCCCCAGAGGTTGACTGTGTAATGCCCTCAACTTCTGAGGAACCAGTTTCAATCACAATACAATTAAACAGGTTGCTTATTGGGAGGCAACCTGTTTCCAAACAATCAGAGACCAGCTCTGGCTGACTGCAATCGCTCTCAGCAAAAGTTTGTAAGTAACTGCTGTCTAATTTATGCAACTCCCAACATGTTGCAGTCAATCTGATTCACTCTACACCAATGGGTACAACTTGTCTGCGATGCCATAGGGGACTCGACTCAACTGGTTGCCATTCCACTTTAAATGAATGGGCAATACTATAAAGGGTCTACAAACAGGAAAAAGAAGGCTATGTTGTGGGGCATCTGTTTACAGTTAATATTCCTGACTTACCTGAGGATGCTAATTTGGGCAGGCGGCTCTGGGTGTCCCGAGCGTTGTCGTTGCTGCAGGTCACAGTGGGGTCAGACAGGGAGTGACCCATGCTCATAGAGACATGCGGGTGGGGTTTTGAAAGGGAAGGCACTTTCACAACAGGTTGTGAGGGGTCAGGGTGAGAAGAGGGGGGCTCCCGATCGAGCTCAGAGGAGCCGCCGGTCACCCCTCGGGGCTGGATTCAGATTTAGGGATATGTCGACCGCTGGCCCGGGTGACAGAATCGGGGAGAGGGAAGGTGCCGATGCCACTGTCCAGGGTTCTCATCTGACAGCCGAAGCCTAAAGTGACAGGGAGAGGAGTGTGACGTCTGGGAGAAGCAGGAGACAACGACACAGGAAAAGAAAAGGAGGACCTGGATTTACATGCAGCGGAAAGGGTTGTGTGTAAACAAGGAATCTGTAGCAGGTTCAAAACACAATGTAAATGGAAAAAGAGAGAAAACAAAGCATTTTAAACTGACACAGTACTTTTTGGAAGCTCCTTTCTGATGCCCATTTTTAGTTATCACAATGGTGAGAGGCACACAGTTCTCATATAGTACACAGTACACAAGAAACACCTGCTGCCAGCAATTCTGAACTAAATACACGATTGAGCTGCAACCCGAGGACATGCTCCTTGGATTCATCAGAGTGCACGCTGGGTTGTAATCAGGCGATGTGACAGCGAGTAGGAACAGATGGATGTCGTTTAGAAACCACAGTTTGCAGAGCCTTGACTCAGGCTGGAACAGATGGATGGCCATTCAGCACAGCACAGGTCCTTGTAACTGTGAACGGTAATGGCCAACAGTTACATCGGCTAATTATTAGTGGTTTGCAACTTTTTGCTGAGTTACACTGAAAACCACTGAGGATTAATTAGCTTTCTTACCAGGGACCTGTTATTCTTTTTCTTGTTTTCAGCTGTGTATACTGTTCCAATGGAGGAAGCTCATATTAAACATTGCCAGAGTTTTGCATAATGAGATAAAAGTACGTTAAAGTAATTCTTGGGTCAAAAAGATTCAGATTAATTTACAGCACTGGGAAAAGCCTTGAGCCACCCCCACTTCTTTCTATTTTGCAAGGAAAATGGGAAATAGATGCAGTGATTTAATGAAGCATGTGTAAACATACGTGTAAATACAGCATATAAAGCAAAACCATAATTTGTAGAATTCTATCGAGCTTGAAAGTCGGTATTTGGAATGACCAAGTTTTTACTTAATATCTCTTTGGGAATCACCTGGTGCAAAAATACCATACTAGTTCAGCTATCTTTGGTATTTTTCATAGATTGTACTTAAGAAATGGGAAAAAAATGTGTTTTTGTGACAGGCTGCTAATAAAAAAGTTAAAAATTAAATTCGGCTCCTCACTAAGGTGTCTGTAATATACAAAAACAAAACTGGTTCATCCATTGAGTTAGGAGTCTTTTTATGCTTGAATAATTTATAGGTCAGAGTTAAGTGACTTAACGAACAAAGCAATTCCTCTTAAAAATGGTTGGGAACAAGTTCTAGACTGACAGTGAGTGAAAAAGAAGCCAATGCCCAAAGAAACACTTTGAAAGACCTTCAGAAAGTCTGGAGAACTATTGCTCAAGTCTGGTTCCTTGGACACAAGAAAGATGAGAAGTAGTGGAGTGTAAACCTCCTAAAAAGTTGTCTGAAGTAAAAAACAGTGGAAGTTCAAGACTTTTGCATCAGTTCTGCATCTCCAAGTATTGGTTGTTAAAAACTCTTAAAGCGAACCTGAAGGTTTTCTTTTCTTCAGTCTCTCAGAAATGCGTAGATATTTACAGATTCTGGCTCTCAGCATTACTAAAGGGTTTCTTTCAACGCTGTTGTGCTTCACAGTGAGCTTTAAAAAGAATTTGCAAGTACTTCATCGGGCATACTTCAGAATTAGTTTACCGCTTGAAAGAAACACAGAAAACAACATTTACACTTAGATGTGAAGCTCATACCATCTATCCATTTTCTCTTTGGACGTTTTTCTAGCAAGGATGCCAAGTACATTACTTAAATGTACATTATCTAAATTTAAAAGCATTGCCGATAGATGCACAAAGTAGGGGAATATTTGAGCGAGTTTTTGAGAAGAAAAATCGGTGCATGTCGCCAACTTTCAGCAGATTTCGCAACATGCTGTGAAAACGACTCCTTATATAAGTGTTTGGATGTACAGATACACCATGTTCATTGCACAGATGGCCTGTTAGTTGGAAATGTAACTGCTATCAGGCCCTCGAGGACACTTACATTTACTGGAATAAACAGAAATGCTGATCTCAGTGCATGTCATAGCCTTCGTATGCACATGGATGTTTACTTGTATATGGGAGCGAAAGGCGGAGAGAGCCATAGATTACACGGCTGTGTAATTGAATGCCAAGCCTGGCAGTTCAAAATGCCCTCTATAACCAAACTATAACAAGGTCCACAGTAATTCTACCCAGAGGGAACAACGACTGGACATAATCTAGTTTTTCATGAGCTCCCTATCACTTCTGTATACAACCTCCAGGGTTTGAGCAGAGAGAGTTGCCTTATTGATACCTCCTCTGCGTGGAAATGGGTTTATTCGACAAAGAAAAACACAACAGAAATTGTAAGGCTGGATTAATACAACAGAGTGTACTATCTCTTTTGTTGCTGGAGCAAACATCCAGTTGAAATTATTCCTCTTTGGCTGAAGAATACAGTCTTTTTCTGTTATTTTGTGCTTTCGTGCTTGTTAAAAAAGTTTTAAAAAGGCAGCGCCATTTTCTAAAAACAAAAGTCTACAAAGTAAGTTTTGAACACCACACACATCAGCACCTGGTGAAGTAATAGCTGAATTATTAGTATTGATCAACAGTGCCATCAAAGCTCTGCAGACGTATTAGAGTCATTTTGAGCTCCGGGTCAGTCAAAACGTTATTTATTGTCCCTTTATGAGGAAAAGAAAACCTGCCTTGAGGGAAATTCTTCTAATGCACAGTACAACTGACCAGTGTGAACCTCCAAGCCCACATTCATAACTCGAGCTGCTTGCATCATAAACCGGCTGGATGTAAACTATTTATATGATTGATGTGTTTACCTGGCATTAAAGCCTGTGAATGCTGCACTTTGGAGGGACGTGACATTATAGCAGTGCTGAAGAGCAACGAGCAGCCACAGCTGAACCTTTATTAAATATTTAATTCAGGCTGTCGGGAAGCGCTTAGTTGGCAGAATGTAAAAAAGGCAGCCTGTTAACCAGAATACAGAGACAATTAACATTTTTATTTTTGGTGACATGGCTCAGACCCATTATTAGTGGCTCAAGCCAAAAGTATTTTGTGATTGATTAGTAGCTTCGCAGCTCAATCTGCCAACTCTGCGCTTCTGTGGAGATTATTTCCATCTGCACTCAGCCTTAACAAACACATTTATTTTAATTGTGAGAACTGGCAGATGTATAGATTTTTCACTGTCACCAGCATGCATGTTTTGCATACAAACAGGACTAATTAAGATGCAACCCCAGAGAACAATGGCCAGCTTTTGCATCTAGTTAAAATATATTACACTTGGAGACTAAGACTTTACTGCTATTGTTAGTAAACCTTTGAATATTCAGTTTTGTTTTTGCTCCGTTTTGATCTCCACCAACTCCTGGAGGAACTTTCTGACTCTTTAGCATCTGAGTTCTTAACTACACTCCCTGGCCACTTTGTTAGGTACACCTGTTCAACTGCTAATTAATGCAAATATCTAATCTAATAAGTAACGCAACAACTCAGTGCATTTAGATATGTAGACATGATCAAGACGACCTGCTAAAGTTCAAACTGAGCATCAGAATGAGGAAGAAAGTCGAGTTAAGTGACTTTGAATGTGGCATGGTTGTTGGTCTGAGTATTTCAAAAACATAGACGTTTCTAGAGTTTACAGGGAATGGTCTGAAAAATAGAAAATATCCAGTGTTTGGCAGTCCTCTGGGTAAAAACATCATGTTGATGCCAGAGGTCAGAGGAGAACAGCCAGACTACATTCAGCTAATAGGAAAGCAACAGGAAATACAATAACCAATCATTATGCCCAAGGTATGCAGAAGAGCATCTCAACAGCAGCAGAAGACCACAGTGGGTGCTGCTCCTGTCAGCTAAGAGCAGGAAACTGGGACTACAGTTCACACAGGCTCACCAAAACAAGACAATAGATTATTGGATGTTTTGTTGTCTGATCAGTCTCGATTTCTGCCACGCCATTCAGAATTTGGTGTAAACAAAATGAAAGCAAGGATCCTTCCTGTCTTATCAACAGTTCTGGCTGCTGATGGTTAAATGGTGGACGATATTTTCATGGAAAACTTTGGGCTCCAAGTACCAACTGAGCTTGAATGTGTCCATCCTTTTAAAACCACAGTGCACCTATCTTCTGATGACTGCAGGATAACACACTGTGTCACAAAACTCAGATAATCTCAACTTGTTGAATCTATGCCATGAAGAATTACGACTGATCAGAAGGCAAAAGGGGGTCTAACCAACTTAAGTGACCTCTTTTACATGCAGTACACGCTGTCCTGCAATTCTATTTTTAACATGCATGTACAGGTTGGCCCTCGGGTCTTTTGCATCCTCAGACAGCTGCTCTAAGTGGCAGCTCCAACTCGGCTTCTAAGAAGGACACGTTTTTAATGGTTTTCAGCTCCCTGTAGCATTTCTGAGATTTTAGAATATACTATTTATTTTATTTGAAGTTTTATTTGCGATACTGTTCTTACCTTTACTTCACTCACATCTTTTATTATTTTCGATTTCTCCTCTCTTACAGTTATAGCACATATAAAGCACAACATCTATTAGGGCACGAAATGGTTTGATAGTACAGCCATCCTAACCATTTGCCATCAGAATAAGCCATTTTATTTACATTTTTAGTGTTCTCCCAAGTTTTTGGCAATAAAGGAACAAATA
This sequence comes from Oreochromis niloticus, assembly GCF_001858045.2. Lineage (NCBI taxonomy): Eukaryota > Metazoa > Chordata > Actinopteri > Cichliformes > Cichlidae > Oreochromis > Oreochromis niloticus. The sequence continues at coordinate 21,762,523 of NC_031986.2, forward strand.
AAATAATGATTCTGACTGATCTGCACACCCCTCTTTTCCCTCCGAAACACAATGACTGGGGTTATAACCCATCTAATTTATTTTAATAAAACTAAGAGAAAAAACAAAATCGCTACCCTGCTATCAGCAAATCTAAATTCACACCTGCAATAGAGCTACATTTCAAGAAGCATGCCATTATGTACTTTGAGATGAATCTGTGAAACAATTTGTCAATAACCCCGGTGAGTGACAGCCGAGTAACGAACACGGTGCACTCCACATCCAGTAAACAGCACCTACACCCACTCCTGCCCCTCACCGAGCTACAATCTACAATGTAAGTTTGTCGCTCTGCAGTAATAACAGCCATCATCTCATCTCACAATTGTTTGATGCGTTTATTTTTTCACTTCTTTAGCTGCTCAGGCATTGTGAAACATCACCCGGCTGCACATCAATCACCTGAACAGACTGTCAACGTGCCGTTTGCAACCGCTGCTATTTCCCCACAGTAATGGTGAGTCTGGCAGTGAGGGGAATCAGTTGGCGACGGAATTGAGTTGTCAGTCACATCAGGAAATCGCAACTGTAAAAATGTGTTAATGCTTTGTTGCACCGGTTGATTTTTGACAGGTTTAAGCCAAATGAAAACCTGTACTCAGTGAGATAAACACTTGCAGATAGAGTATGAAACCCAGAGAAGAGAAGACGTGAAGTTTAGGCAAAGTAACAACTCAAATCAGAGAAGAGGAAAGATATTGTTCATTTAAACTGCCGTTAGCGAAGGCTGAAAAGTAACTCACAGACTCACCTAACATGTGGTCTTGACAAGCTGCATCTGGGATGTGTCCCTCTACATTTTCAGCCTTTAGGTTGATCTTCTCTGTCATTATGAGGGTCTAGAAATGAACAAACTCCATGTTAGTCACAAAGTTATGACGTAAAGCAGAGATTTTAAACCTTTTTTCATCTGACGCACCCTTAAAGGTTTGTCAGATAGACCTGAGAACACCTTCACCATCCCCACTTTTCAAGTTCAAACATGTTTATTTGAACTTATTTTAAACTGGAAACACTTTCAGCGTAGTAACCAATCATAGCAATTAAATTCAGTCACACCACAGTACAAACAGGACAGCAACCTTGTTGCTTGAACAGAGAAAATCAGTGGTTGCTCAGTAACTGCCCTGAATTTTTTCACATTGGTCAACTAATTGCAAGACATTGCAGCAACCGCTCTCCAAACAATCATAGTCTGGCTCAGATTTCCTGCAATCACTCTCAGACAGATTGGCATACATTTACTGGGAGTGGTCCCCAACTTTGAAATAACAGTGAGATTCCAAGTTGATTGCAAGTGCTTCGAATAATTTTAGTATAGTATGACTAGTATAACTGTAGCATTAGTGAAATATCTCAACTGCTGATCCATAACTATTAGCTTACTGACAGCTTGTTCATCTATTCTTATTTTGCTAATAATTTCATCTGGCATTTAATACTTTAAGCTAAAATATTTAACATTGTTTACTAATTTGTTCAACCATATTTAGCAGAAACTGTTTTTAACTACTAGTAATTATTAACGCCCTGCTTTTTCTACATCATTTTAGCTAGTCATTTCAACTAGCTAATAATTAGCTAACAATTTAAATCAGTATATTAAACTTTGTATTCATAACTATTTCACCTGTTTCTGTATATTTTCTTTATACAAAAAAGTAATTTGTTGACCTATATTTTAGCTAACAATTTAAACTCGTAGTAATACATTAAATGTTTGAGTCATAATTTTAGCTAGCTTGTGTTTTAGCTAGTTTTAGCTAGATGGTGCAAGTTTTATTAGTTTTCATTTCTTCATCTAAATTTTTATTTGATAGGTACGCTGTTAGGTCATAATTTCTCACTTTTTAATTATAATCTTAGAAAGGTACTGTGACTATTTCTAGCAAAAAATTTCTCTTGCTTATGAAAGCATTTATCCAGGTATTTTGACATGCCTTTTCTCAATTTTTATTCCTTATGCAATCAAAATTCCTTTGCATGTTTATAGTTACATTTATATTGTTAATTATTTTTTTCTTTCAGATGAGTTGAGCTAAGCTGTCCACATACACCAGGATACTTTCTGGATATATTAGACAGTATAGATGCAGCTTTGTTTGTATAAGCTGTTAACATTTATCAATTTAAAAGGCTTTCTTTTAGGTAACTGGCAAAAAAAAAAACTGTGGATGAAAAGGATTGGTTAAACCGATTCATGTACTATATGACTTTCCAGAGGACTGGACAAGCTTCTGGCTTTGTGAAATGTGTTGGAAGTTTTGTTCAGAAAGAAGTAAGGTAATTGTCACAGACTTTCTGCCTTACTTTAATTAGGTTATTTTAAAAATGTGGTTTTGGGGGTGGTGTAAAAGGAGCTTGTAGGTCATAAAGTGTGGCTCTTTTGTTGTATTTCTGTGGGGAGAAGATAGACGGAAAGCTTGGAGGATGGTATTAAATGGCTCTTTTGTCAAATTGAGTGCCTGCGATAAGGGGCTCCTCCATGTTATCAAAATTTCACATCATCTGGATTAAATTTCCTACATTATGCGGTGAGACTGTCATTCTTTCCCCCTGTTCAGACTGCTCCTTTTAGTTTCTTTTATTATTGCTGTCTCCCTTCTTTCAGTCTCTCTCAAGCTCTCAGGCTCTCCGTCATATTTTGGCATTTTGACTGACAGGTAATAAAGAATAAACCCACAAGGTCATGATTTTAGCATTTTGCTTACAAAGTGCACTCATATGATTTACAGAATCAAACAGCTGATAGGAGCCTAATTTAAGTCAGTATTACATCCACAGCCTGATGGCTGCCTCTGTGCGAGATATAGCTTAAAAACCTTCAGCCTTGTGGAGACAACAACAACACAGGATTGGGTTTGATAATAAAAAAAAGTAGGCGATGAATTGTAGGCTGAGTCAGAACACAATGCGAATCAATATTGAGCCTTAAGGGGATGTGATGGTGAAGAGGCAGAGGTGTTGTGGATCTGTTTGTGAACATGTTTATACTGTACAAGTGTGAAAACCTATGGGAATTTTGCACATATGCGTGCACTGCAAACAAGCTTGCCCCAAACACCACTGCAACAAAGTCCGCAGTGCATGTTTGTCCACTTACAGCAGTATCTGAACAGATCTCCATATCTCCCTTCGTTTCGCTGTGTTTCTTGGGCGTGGAGATCCCAGGCGGCGATGTGGCCACGGAGCTGCCCTTCACAGCGGTCCTGTGAGGAAATAAGATTTGATCTGTTTTTCATGTCTGTGTGCCGAGTACTTCTTTTATCAACTCGCCAGGTAGAAAGCGAGACTGCTGATAAATTGCGTTGACCCGCTCTTTCGCTTCACAAACGCGCAGGCAAACACATGTGTACACGCACACAGACACACACGGAAATGTCATCACACGGTTAACGACCTGCATGAAGTGGTACCTCACAAGTGTTTGAAGGATAAAAATCTGTCAGCTGGGTTTTTGAAAAGGAAAATGAGCAAAGAGAGTAGATGACTGTGGCTTAAACATACATTAATCCTGAGTGTTGCTGACTATGTGTCTGATCCACAAACTGTTTATGCTCACTAGTGAAGAGTCACACCTCAGACAGACAGCTGCTGTTTGTTTTTCTCTGAACACACAAGCTTAATGTAGGGATTGCTCATGTTTAATGTAATAGAGCTACTACTTTGCTTCTGAAGCGTTGATTCACTTGGTAGGAAGGCATCTCTGAGAAAGCTCGGTGACAGGAAATAATCAGCACAGCATCCGATCAATTAGGATAATAATACTTGATTTTCTTAATGACAAAGGTGTTGCTAACTCACCTGCCAAGAAGCTCTTTCACAAACTGGTCTTTTCCAATAAAGGCCGTCGTGCACTGGATCTGACTGGCAATCTGACCCATCTGATTGTTGCAGTGGTCCATAATGGAGCTAAGCTTGTTGTTCATCTCAGACAGACCCTGCACCTCCTGGCTTTCTTTCTGCTGATTATCATTTTTCTTCTTATCCTTCTTCTTGTCAGACTTCATCTGTTTGCCTCCAAGAACTGATCCGATCTTCAGCTCTTTCTTCTCCTCTTTTCCCTTGGGAGAGTCGGCTTTTTTACTACTCAGAGCTGGAAGTTTGCTCTTACGGAGGCCGAACCAGTTTGCCAGAGAGGGACCCGTCTTCTGTTTGGCCTCGGTGGCAGCGACCTTCTCCTGTTCTTGACATTTCTGCACATTCTCCTCAATTCCCATCATGACTTTCTCTTCAATAGTGGTGACTGTTGGGCTGATTTTTTTCTCCTCCATATCTGGGTGTTTGTTTGGGGAGTCCGCCTGGGTTTTGCCTTCCCTGCTGAAGTCTGGCTCATTAGGGAATGCTGCTTTGTCTTCTGTCTCTCTAACTGGATTTTCCAAGCCGTAGACACAAGAGGACGGAGGATGAAACTGTGGATGAGAGGCAACCTTCGATGGCTTACGGATGTTTAAACCAGTCCTATCACTCATGGGTAAACTACGAACCACTTTGTGAGAAGGTGACATGACTGTGCCCTGTGACCCCTCAACTTTCGAACCCAATTTGAAAGCTCTCTCAGGGAGGATGCCGTGACTATTTGACCCTGTCATGCCTCCATAGTGGCTAAGTCTTGTCCTTGGGGAATGAACAGGGCTCTCTGCTAACCCAGCACAGGTCGCCTCTAAGGAACTCTGTCTCGACAGAGAGTTCCCCCTTTCACCTGAGTTGGTAATGATCTGAGTTCTGATTTTTCCCGGCCCATCTAAGGAATTGATGCTTGGTTTTTCAATGTAGTTGGTGCTGAAACTCTGGCTACGAGCTTTTGCCCCGTTCATCCCTAACGCTGGCTTTAAATGAGGTTTGGCAGCAATAGATATGGATCTGCCAAAAAGCTGACTACTCCTTTTCCCATTATCGCAAACACCCCCTTCCTCTGGCAGCACAGTAGCTTGTAATTCTACTTCCAGTAACCTACACTGGACTTCACCTTTCCCCTCTGTAACAGACATCTTGGATGGCGAATCAATATTGTACTCTGTCTGCAAGTTGTCACACTGGGCAGAAGCATTTGAAGTCACAGTCTCCTTGGAGACTGAGTTGATATGATCTTTCTCTTGTTTGCCTGGTATAGAGGGACTATTTTTATGGCTAGGAGGAGACTTTAAAAATGCCTTAAAGCCCATTGGGATGCGAGTCTTTGAGGCTTTTTCTGCTAGGTTAGGGGACATAATAATAGAGCTGTCTACAGCTTTGCCAGTTTGTGGCTCTGCCTGACCTTGAGGTGTGTCCTGAAGTGAAACAGGTAAACTAATAGAGGTCTTCTGCACTGACTGATGGACATTTTCATTAGCAGATCCTTTTTTGCTTGCAGGTGAGTTCTGAAATGAGGACCCTCTGAGGGCACTGTAGGGAGGAGGGACATTCTTCGAGGTTTTAGGTGCGGTTTCAGGTTCTCGAGCACACCCTGAGTTTGCAGAAGGGAGGTAGTCTTTCGTGGTCATCCGCTTGGAAGCGCCTTTAGCAGGTGTCTTAGTCACGGCAGGGGACTTTTGAAGGTGCTGACTGGTTTTGTCAACCAGTTTCTGAGGTGCAAGTGCAGTCCCGTAGCCTGCATCCAAGTCTAAACAGTCTTTATCCTTGATGGGTAGCGTTGATTGCATATTTGGTAAAAGTGAGGTGTGGTAACTTGGGGGTGGGCCCCTCACAGTGGTTGGTGTGGATGGTTGAGTCACCCCTGTTTTATGTGCTTGAGGCGACCCCTCGTAATTTGGTCTGATCAGTAAAGAGGTGGTGCGGCCCGGGGGAGGGGGAGGAGAGGGGGACCTGAGTTTATTTTTGCTGTTTTCACAGTGTTTGTCTCTGGTTGGCTGTTCGCCATTGTCAGCATACTCCAGGTGTCTCCTTGAGAGGTGAGGGGAACTCGATGAGGTGCCCTTATTCCATTCGGCCCTGCTGGGGAGCTTTGAGTTCACCGCTTTTGGGCTTTGAATACAGGTTCCTGGTGTCTTGATGAATCTGGACATTTTAACTGTCGGAGAGGAGGGGGATTTCTCCTGCCCAGGGGGTCCTGAGTTCCCGCTGTTACTTGGTTCAGTGGCAGAGCCCTTAGATAATCTCAGTGGGGATCCTGAAGGTTTATTACTACCAGGTATCTTTGAACTACTGGACTTGGAACCAGCAGCGTCATTCATGGGAGGGATGGAATGGCCTTTACTAGCTCGATTGCTTGGTGGTTTGATAAGTTTCCGTTGTGGAGTCAGCTGCATTGATAGCCTCTCTGCACTTCCCTCCCTGCTACTGCTTTGCTCCCTTGGCTTGTGGGTCCTGATCTGATATTCAGACGGCTTCTCTGGAGACTCAAGAACACTGTAGTTTCTTGATTTTGAGGGTTTCTGCTTTGTTGGCCTCTCTTGGGGCACCAGTTCCGTGTAGTCAGGAACTACTTTGCTACCCTGAATGTCTTTTAGAGTCCCAGCAGCTGCTGCAAGTTTCTCTGCACGAAGTTCAATAGGCTCTCCTTCTGCATCAAATATTGCCAACACGCTCTCCTCAGACTGGGTGCATTTGGCCACTTTGGGCTCCTTAATCAGGCTGAAAGGCCTGGGTCTTCCATCTGCAGACTGGGTACGAACCTGGTCTCTCCGCAAGCACTGCTGTGTAATCAGCTTGGCAGCATCTCTTGACAACCTCTTCGAGTCCCTCTCGGCTTGCTCTGGTGGCTGGCTAAAGGACATTCGGATGTCATTTGACTCAGACTTTAGCTCCTCCAGATCATCTGCATCAGAGAGACAGGGAACCTCTGGTTCAGTAGGGGTGAGGTGCAGCTTCGATGGTCTCGTAAAAGCTGATATCCGCCCTCCTTCAGGGAGAAGGCTGTTAATAAAACTCATGAGTCTTTCAGGCTGCTCCTTTGAGTCATACCCAGAAGGGTGTTTAGTAGCCACAGGACTTGAGATAGTGTCACCTCCGCTGTCTTGCGTTCCCTCCCAGCTACATAAACTGTCTGAGATGCTGTGTGAGAGCTTCTTACAGTGAAACGAGTTGTCCTTGGTGGGGATGTTATCTCTACAACTAGAATGTGCCAGTTCATCATCTGCATCATCAGAATCATAAGCAAACTGCTTTCCTCGAGCAGTTCTCCCCACATGGGTAGGCCTAGACACCCCTTTACTGCTACTCTTGATGCCCAGTGAGTAGATGCCCTCATTGGAGTTCATGCAGTCTTTGTAGCCTGACTTGGAGACCTTGGAGGAACAGGAGGAGCTCCTGTGTTTCCTCCTTTGGAGCTTTCTCAGTCCTTCCAGTATGTGGCTCTCCTTACGTCTTGTGGGGAGGTGCTCCTCCTGAGCAGCACAGATATTACTAGGGGCAGACGAACCCAAACTCAGCCTCTTCTCCCACGTCAGAGATGACTAAATGGGAAAGAGAAAGGAGGCAGAGTCAGTCTCTGTGTAGTAAGAACACATATTCTTTAGTACGTAAAACAATAGATCAGAGAAAAGAAAATCATAATGTTGGCTTTTGCGTGCAAGCTATTTTTATTCCACCACATATTTTAAATGCTTTGAATTAGGATGATGCAGGACTGTCTTTAAATATGAAATCCTACAGTTTCTCAGAAGCTTTAAACTCCAATTGGAAACATAATCAGCAAACTCATGCATGAAGGTTGTGGGATTAATTAAGGTCTCGAAATAAAGACTAAAGCACCCCTAATGAGCCTGATGAGCGAGGTGGTTTACCATTTTCCCACAGGAGCGTCCATCATTCCAGGTGTATGAGCCGCTGGAGAATTCACTGCACGCGCTCGACAGCGACAGCTCACTGCTGCTACAGCTGCTGCGTGGGTACACGGGCGCTGGCACCGTCAGGCTCAGCTGGCTCAGACATTTGGCCACAGGGAGACCTGCCTTTCCATTCAACTGAACCTCCTATGAGACAGAAAAGAGGCGACATAGCATTAAGATGGAGTCACTTACATGGACGCTTAACAATGTTTGTGAGTTACATAAGCTTTCCTTTAGTCCGACTACACATCAAAAGTGTGTATGCGTTGGGTACTGCTGCATATCTAATTGCCATCATGCTGTTGATTTTGTGATGAAAGGTATTGAAGAAAAACTTGGCACACCCAATCAAATATAACAGAAAAGTCGACTAAATTGCCGATGTACTGCACTTTTCAAACTTAAAGAAATACCTATATCAATCATCTTTCGTGTACAGTCACCACACCGCGACAGATGTTTGTCCAATTAGCATTTCCCTGCAGACAATCTGACAATGACAGTGGAGTTTAAAATGAGGAATCTGATACATCCATGGCACAGTTTTCAATTCTCTAATCTCACATTCGTGTGCGTGTCACTTAACACGGCTTATTTAAGGATATGTAGAGGTTTTGCTCATCCTGATTACAAGATGATTCATAATTCGCTCTTTGGCCATTGTTATTTCATTTTCTTTTTCTGCTCCAATGGCACGCATTAGGGTTTATCAGGTGGCATCCTCAGAGGGGTAAAAGGGCAAAGGAAATGGAGCAAACTCATTTTCGGGCCTTAATGCATAATATATAAGATGATTAATGTACCAGAGTGTCCTGTGGAGTCATTTTTACTGAAGACGAGTCTCAATCGATGGTTTTCTGGTAATATGACAAGGATATAGTCCTCTTAGTGCCAAGTGATACTGCCGGCTTTTCCTGCCGAGAGCACAGGAGGGGTCACGGCTTCGGATTTTAGATCTGTATTTTAATATCTTGGAATGATTTCTTGATGGGAGACGGGGGTATAGTTGTGCTGCAACACTTGGATGAGTTATATGGGTAGGGGGAAAAAAGTACATTTAATGTTTCCCATTAGGCTTACATTAGAGGGGGAGTCTGTATTCCTGGAAAGTAGGAAAGCCTTGCTTCTCTCTGGCTCCAGGAGCAAATCTGCTGCAGACAGATCCATGATCCGAGAGTGGAGTTTCTGAAAGTCAAACGGGAAGTACACGCAAAGATGAATTTTTGACTTTGGGGGATCTCAAGAGGAACATCTGAGATGACAGAAGAGCATAATTGGTATGAAGATCTTTATCAGTACTTTATGCGGCGCACAGCATAGCCTGAAATGCCTTTTTGTAGCATCTCGGCTGGGCGTGGGGATTTTGATCTGAGTATTGTCTAAATCTCCCTCGAATGACAAATGCGCTCAAAATATTAAAAGAAAGCAATTAAACAAAGTAATCATTTGAATTCATTTTTAAAATCTCAAACAACTGCACAGTAGGCTGAGGCAGAGCAATATTTTTACCCATCTGATTCCCTCCACTGGCGCCAAACGGAGCCCCGATTCATCCCTCTCCCTCAAAGTCATTAATGTCATCGTCCAGAAAAAAAATGAAAAATAAAAAAATAATAATGTGAATAGGAAATAATTGCATCAGGGAGTTTGGGATTGCTTTGATTTTTTTCCCCCTTTTTTTATTCGTGCTAGTCTCTTCTGTTATTTCACTCTCATGCTTAAGAGGGAAGGATACAAAACCAAATACATTTCCACATATTAATCCCAGAACTTAATTACACTGGATTCCCTGAGCTCAAATTAACTTAAACTAGAAATCTGCAGGAACAGAACACTTGATCTTGTGCTGCGTTTCCTGCCAAGGGTAGAACTAATGCTCACTTAGGGAGTATATGCATGTGCTTCTACGCGCTGGTCGCTTTGTTTTCTTTTGTTTTGTTTTTTTTAAATTCAGTTTCTACCATTAAAGTAAGTGGCGACTCACATGCTGTGCACCCCTTGAAGAAAATAAATTGGGTGTTACAAAAGGAAAAGTCACCCTCGGTAAATGGAAACCGAGCTTTGAAAATGATCTCCTCAAATTTTCCTTCAATGGCATGAACGTTTTAAAATAAAAATGGTTTCCATTTTATTTACTTCCATAAACCTCTTTGCCGACTGTGTATATCGACTTGTGAAGAGAAAAAATATACGACTTCTAATGACACCAAAACTTCCCTGCTTTCTTTTGTCTCTTTAGAACAAACAACCTGTGTCACATCCATTGTGGATTTTTCACTCCAACTTCAGACAAAAAAAGAAATCCAAAAGAAAAGCTGCTTTTTGTATTAGAGAAAGCCTGTGAATAAGCTGTTAGCGTGACTGATTTTTGTACCATCAGCTACAAGGTGGTAATTGTGGCATGGAAACAGATCGATGCCCATTTCCATGTTTCCTCTGCACAAACTGTATAAGGACAGTATTCTTTACCATTTGTAGGATTTATAAAAACATCCAGCTTTGGATGCTGGATGTCTAACGTGTTCGGGTTTCAGTGAGTTCAAAAACAGTTAAGCTATAGGGAGGATTTCTATCTTTTTTTTTTTTGGCCTGTTACAGATCAAAAATTAACTTTTAAAATGATCTTTCCTATCACTCATCAGATTTATAAATATAAAGGGTTTGTTCTGTGCACTGGAAGCTTAGGAGATCACGTTCTTTCAAAAGTAAATAAAGGCAAAATAGTATCGTGCAGTTGTACTAGTTTGGGCTCAACGTACAGTATCACTTCTTAACCAATAGTGCATTTTATATATATACATATACATATATTTTAAGGCATTAACCACAAAAGAACAAAAAACCTAACATGTAAAAAATGCATCAGAGTTAGGGGTTTTCTTTGATTAAATAAAAAAAATATATATTTTAAGTGCAAATTCTTGTCTTATAAAAAATATGCAATTTTCACTTTTCTTTTTAAAAGCCGACAAACTGCTGAAAAACAAATTATAAGAAAGCATCACACCATTTTAAAAAAGTAACTTCTACAGGACTAAACGTGATAAAATAACATTTGAGTTTATTTCGTTTTGTCAAAATACAGTGCAGTCCCAGGTTCTGTAAAATTGTTTGTAATTGTTTGTTAAACACAATCCCACTGTTCCCAAGAACAGACGGCGATTGAGCTGCTGAGGTCAAAGTGATCAACCTGTGTCAGCTTGGACTCGGGTAACTCTGTAACCGGGTTTGTGACAGTTCTGCTTCTGTGACGTCTAAACTTTGTCTTGTACTGCTCTTAAGCATGTTTTAATTATTGTGCAGTATAAACTGCCTAATTATCATTATTATTATTATTATAAGTGATAGTTTTAGGTTTTTAAATAAAAAGCTGTCTTTTTCCACATGGTTTGTTAAAAAAACAAAGCTGACAACCTTTTCCAAAGAATGTGTCATCAAGAAAACATCAAACCATATCGAAAAGTTTTTAATTTAAGACAGATGAAAAAACATCTACAGGATTTGAGTTTATTTTGCTTTGTGAAAACAAAATACAGTTCAGGTTCTGTAATTGTCATTTTCCTTTGTTAATCTTTTATTTCTTCACACTTTTCTTGTAACATTTTTCATCTAAAATAATTTTTGTTAAACATAATCTCACTAAGAACAGGCGGTGTTTGAGCTGCTGAGGTCGCAGTGACCGACCGGTGTCAGCTAAACACTCGTTGCTATTTTAGCAACCGGCTTCGTTCCATATCTGCTTTTGTGTTTTTTTACTTTAAACCTTTTGACCCTCACAGTGCTCTTAACCATGTTTTAATAAATGTGCAGTATTGTTAGTTGATCTTTTTTTTTCTTTATTTAAAATTTAGATTATTGTCTATAAAGCACTTTGCAGTTCTTGCTTGTAAAAAGCACCATCTAAATAAACATCGTTTGGTTATTATTTTATTCTGTCCACAGAGATAACTGTGCATGAAGCTCTGATGCGACACGGCCGGGCCTGGATGCTGTCCACACAGGATGGGAGTGGCTGAGCTGTCACTGAGGGGCTCTGATCTTATCATGACGGTGCTGGATTTCACCTCCTCAGCATCCTCATCAACGATTCAGTCAATAGTGTCACAGGGTCACGGGGGGAAAGATAGGTGAAGGAAATGCTAGCTGACAAGGCCGACTGTACGCTTCTTGAACTTTTTGACATTCAAAGTCAAAAATGTAAATTGTGAAGATCCCATTAATACAGGGATGACTGCAATATATCATGCAAATAATGGCCTTTTATTGACTATTAGCTAACTTCTGGAGTAACTTCATTAGTCTGGCAGCCAAACTTTTCAAGATATACTGAACAGAAGGAAAAAGCCTTCCTGCTTTTGTTCTTTTGTTGTTGTTTTTTTCCACTTTGACAGTGGTCATATTTCAAGATAATGAACGTCGGCCCAGAATAGCTTCCAAACAAATACGTCAGTATTGGCACTCGCTGTCAAAAACACATCGTCCTGCAACACACCCACACATGCACAAGAGAGAAAAGCCGTGCTCGCAGATTAATTCACAACACACACACACCTACTCATCCACATAATGCTCACCTGCATGACCTGATCTATACGTCTGACTCATCACAAAGGCTCTTCCTAAATTTCCAGCTACACACTGCCCACTGCACTGTAGCAGGAACTAAGACAAATGCTCCGCTGCAATATAATAAAGTAAGATATATGGAGCTCCATTAAAAACAGACATTCCAAAGCTCCACTCTGCAAATTTTGTTATTTATGTTTGTGGAAGAGTATTTGTTTAAATCTGCTATTGCAAACTTCTTTTTTTCTTCTGTGCACAAAGTTTTTACAACTTTTTCACAACCGCATGAGCAGTAATGAGGTCACGGCATGCATGCTGTGTCCTTGGGGCTCTGAGGTAGGTTCGAAAAAGAAAACAAGCATTCGTCCCAGTAATGGGTGACTCAATTGCCACTAGCCCGAGCAGCATTAGTGGCTGGTACTACACATAGCTGGTCATAGTGCAGAGTTTGAGAAATCGTGCTTTGTGTTTTGTTTTTTTGTCAGAAATGAATATGTGACATTTTCACACAACAACATTTCAGCTGAAGGCAGAGAAGCTGCACAAACGGTGCATTCGCTATCAAATGCATTATGGTTCTTTATCAGAGGAACTCAAGATGCCCACGGGGAACTGGGGAACGTTTAATTACTGATAAGCAAAAAGGTCCAGAGCTAAATGGGAAACTGTACACTCATATCGGTGATTAAGTCTCCCTCGGCTTGAGGGTGTAGGACTGAAAAGAAATGAAAACTCACCCCGATTATTTTCATATTCTCTTAAGTAATTCTGCTCAATTGGTTTAGTAAGTTGAACACAAAATCTATCTGTAATCTGACAGATACAAAATCCAAACCCGTTTGTTTTCCTTTGCTGTGCGCTTACGCAGACTTCTCAACTGAGTATTTATGACTATTTAAATAATGACAGCCTCATTTCTATAAGATCAATGTGTAATTGGTTCACTGTGCTTAGCACGTCAGCTGTAAACAGAGAAGCTATGTAAAAAAAAAAAAATAAATTCTTGCATTTTTCAAGTTCACTAAATGTGTAATCCATTAAAAAGGGGGAGGAGAGGGTTAAGCTAACTATCAACTAGCTTTTATTTGAGGCCCCAGTAACATAGGCCTAGAGACCAGTCAGAAGAAACAATCAAATTATTCACATGTTTAATTAATAAGGAAAATGTGTTTGAAATAAAGTGAATGTGTACCAATCCAGTATATTCCATTTGACCATATTTAATAAATGTAACATTTTGTAGAGTAGTTGTGAGCTTTGTGCTAACACAAATCCTGTATTCTTTATAAGTGCCACCAGAAGGCAAACAGACTTCTGTGTCATGGTTTGTGGGGCCAGACCGTGTGTGGGTGTGTGAGGACCCAGGTGCAGACACAGGTGAGGAGACCAGAACTGACTTAAACAAAAAGCGAGCCTTTTACTACAGCTGATAATCAGGTCAACAAAACAAGGCAGTAAGCACAGAGGCCAAATTAAACTGGAACCTAAACTGGGAAAACTGAAAATTGAGAAAACTAAGACTTAACTATGACAACTGGGAAGACAATGACAAGGAGGCTGTGACGACTATGAACAGGACTTTGTGCAGGAACATGAAGGAACTATGAACTCATACACAATAAAGCAACATGAACATGACCTGCACAGAGTCCTGAAACCTGACATGACATGAGGGGTGGAACACAGACGACGCGACAATGAACAAAGGGACACTGAGGACTTAAATACATACATGAGGTGATCAGAGGAAGTAGAGACACAGCTGACTAGAATCAAATAATGACAACACAGGGGAGAGTAAAACTAAACACATTGTACAAGAAACACAAGACCTTTCAACATAAAACAGGAAACATAAGACGCGGACACGACCCGAACTTGACAACAAGAAAACACATGACAGACAAATTTCAGGTGTTATTAAATAAAACACAAAGTTCGTTTTGTAGCTCGTGGTCACTATTGGAGTGAAAAAGGAGGATTATCAAGGGTATGCTCATTGTACTCATTTTTTGGTTGGTTCTGCCTCCCAGCCATCACATCTGGTTTGAAAACACTAAGATAAGAAAACAGGAAATGCTCAGCTCGAGGCGTCAGAGGGACTTCACCACCACTACTGCCCATGAATAGCAGCTACATCCGTCTTTTATAGAGTCTATGGTTGTAGTGTTACACTGAACAGGAAGATAAGAAAGTGGCCTCGATCTTCTTATCTAACTCTGCAAAAAATAAGTATAAAAATAATAATTATACAGCACGACAGATAAAAATATAGCTGTTCCGTAGGAAGTCCCGAGCCTTTGTGACGTGGATAAATATAGCTGTTTTTAACAGCTCTCCCACACACGACTGAAGCCCTCATAAAGGACACGCCGAGCATCCGGAGAGGCGTGATCACATTATGATTAACTCTTACATTGAATCACCCTGATGATGGTTAAAATGTTGCTATTAAATAATGAGCGGACAAAAACCCACACGCTTGTAGAAACCACACAAACAGCACTGTAGCACGCACACGTTACATGATTATGTTCCTTTCACCTGCCTTACGTTACGTACGCTACTCATAATGTCTGAATCACGCCGGAAAGAGAAGAAGAAAAACAGTCTCGGCTGGATGCCAGAGGGATATAAAGCAATACGCCACAATTCAATTACCCGCATGAGATCTCAATAACGACTGAACTTGATCTCAAACTCTATCATATTCCGGAGTGCCTTAATACACCTCTTCAGTGAGACTGCACCTCTTTGGTTTCCGCGGCGGTGTCGTCAGTATCTCTCTTCCAGCCTTTTATATTGCACTTTCACTTAACAGTGTTCCTGCCTGTCTGCTAATGGCAGCAGAAGTACCTTGAAAGGATCTTTATAACACACCTACAACCACATTAGTTCTCTTTCCTCATTTTTTAAATTCATTTTCTGCATTTGTACCACTTCCTGTTTTTGCCCTCAATTATCCCCCCTCTCTGCTATCTCATGTCCTTCCTTTTCCTTATCAACCCATCATTTCTTTCTCCCTCTTCTCCGTGGTGACGGCCTGCTCCTCTTCCCTCTCTTTTCTCTTGGTGTCTAGATATATATATATATATGTTTTTTTTTATATATTGACAAGAAAGAGCCACAATTATGTGACATCCCACTTTCCGAACTCATCATATTCCCCTCTGACTCCATATCATGGTTGACAATAGCTGCGTAGAAAACACAGCTGCAGGTCCGTCTGCCTCATAATTACACCTTAAAGATTCTGCTGGATGGACACATGGACACTTTTCAGTAAATTGGGACCAAAAGGAGAGAAAGAAACACCCACTCCTGCTGAGAGAATATAGGGTTTGTGGGGAGTATAAGTACAGTGATGTTTGGGTGATGGCTACAGAAGAGAAGGGTTCAAATCTTTGTTGATTGTGGGATGTGGAGAGTTGCAGATTATAGCCCTGGCGCTGCAAACATTTCAGAACTGATTTGAAGTGTGTTATTTTGATTTGGAGGAGGGGATTTGTTTTCCAGAGGGCACCAGGGAAGACGCTCTATTTTTGGGGGAAGGCGGGAGATGTTTTAAGTTTGTATCTGCCATTTAAAAAGACTCCTAACATAGTTTTTAACGTAGAAAGCCGTGCTGCGGGGAGTCCCGATTTCATGTGAATCCTCAACATAAAACTATAAAAGTAACATTAAAACGGCACATATGTAAGCTTAGAGAGAAAGACGATGTGATAAACAAGCCAAAACAACAAGAGAGTTGTGCTTTAAGGTCTTCTACTTCCTTTATCTGTGGTTCAGAGGAGAAAAACAGGCTGGAAAAACAGCTTCTAAGGAGGGAGAGGGATTGATAAAGACTCGTGTAAAAGTGGTAGGTTTTTTCATTATAAATCAAAGTGTTTACGGGTTATTTTTTCTTTTCTTTTTTAGCACTCTCTTTCTCTGGTTAGGACCCCAGAGCTCTTTAAAAACAACTAAAAATGGAAAACAACTTCAAATGCATGAGAAGAAGCACTCAGGGTCGTTTACTGGAGGAGCTTTTTCCGCCATGTTTGAGTGTGGATATGCAAACTCAGGCTAAAACTAGAGGACCAAAACTGACCTACTTAATTTTTAAAGTGTACACCTAAATTTATTTCAGGATAAATAATATTAATAACTATAAAATTTGACTATCTGATATAATATTCAGTCTGCTGCTCAAGTTTGCCAGTAACTCGTCTGAGCAACAGGAGACAAACTGTTCCAGTAACCCGAGGAGGTGGCTGTTTCGATTGTAGAAGCCAGAGCAAAGACTTATGTTTGAGTTCAAATATCTATATACAGTACTTTGTGCATTACTAAAACATTTATGTGGTAGTAGTGAGACTAAAATAAAAGTATACTGGCAAAGGAGTAGCTGAGGACGGTATGATCCTGCAAAGCTTGCATACGACAGGACTTTCTGCAGCTCTGTGCAAACTAAATCATTGCTTACTGCTTCACATTAAGAGGGTTAAAGCACTCGATTAACTGATCATCAGCCACAGGACCGGGATATCTTACAGTCACTGAGTGGACTATGAACTCCTCTGTATTTTCAAGAAACTGCAGGCCGTCTGCAGCGACCGGTCTGGTCGGATGAGGGGAGGAACAAACTCTGTTTTTCTTTGTTTTTTGTTTTTGGCTGTTTAATGATACATTTCCTGCCATTTGATCACCTACAAAGTAGTGTGTCAACAGGAGGGTAGGTTTGGGAAGGGCAGCGTACCTGGAGAAGCAGGTCCGAGGCCGGCTTGATCTTCTGCTGGAACAAAACACCGAGCGCCCGATTCTGCTGCTCGAGATCGAAAACCCTTGTTCGCAGCTTCAGACACTCCTCCCTCAGATCCTGATTACAGGACAAACAGGGTGTAAAAATCACACGACAGGTAGAATAACGCTGAGAGTATATCCATTAATTTATATTAGCATGTATTAAAAGAAAAAGAAGCAACAAACCTTCTGGGTTAGAAGCGCCTGCACGACTTGATTGGCAACCTTAAAGAGAAAAAGAAAACATCACAGAATATAATTTATCTGCTTTGGCACTATAATAAAGTCTTGACCTCATATGACCCTTCCGGGCTGCTATAGAAGCCCTTACACTGCACTCTGGAGTGTTTGTACTTCCTCAGCCAATTTACACCTCAGATGAATTATTATGAGCCCAAGCAACCGCTGTGGCACAATACATTGCACATTTTTCCTCCGCTATTGGGTGTGTGTGTCTCTTTTACACACTCGTGCAGACAATGTTGAGTTCTCACAGCCTAATGGTGGTATTGACAGCGCCTGGTTGATGTAGGGTACCAGAGGTGTGCCTGGCTTAAGTGCTGCTGTGCCCGGGCCTTGGTCTCAGAGCAGTTCGCACTTCAGACCGCAACGCCGATGGAGGAGCGTCTACGATTACTGCCCATTGATTGCTCATTAATACCCCGTGAAGCCCCATCGGCTCTTTCGAGCGCCTCGTTTCTCGTTTATTGAACGAAGAGAGATGGGGGTAAACATGGCAAAATGAGCCCTGCTT